>NW_005871048.1:46394229-46396252 GCF_000147115.1 Myotis lucifugus | reverse complement strand
TAGTCAGTTGGTCTCCAGAGGGTAGTTGTACATCATCACTGGGTTGATCCCTTCCTAGTGCAGCAGAGAAGCGAAGTGGGTGATTCCGTTATGAAAACCAAGGAAAGGAGAGAAACCCTAAGCAAATGACTCAAATCACTCAATGCCTGGGCTTGACCATACAGGAACTCTTCCACTATACTGAGGACTATTGAGCATCTCCACCTGAAACCACTGGGATGCAGAGCACCTGAAGCAGCTGGAGTATTTACAAAAAAATGTTGAGGGGTAAATGTCAGCATTCCCACAATTAGGCACAGAAAAGATACACGAGTTTCCCCTGGGTAGTGTGGACACTACGGAAGACACCCGAGCCTAAGCCATTTAAATGGTATCCCTCAATATTCAAAAAAACTTTAAAATGGGCCATTTGGTATATAGTCTCCAATCATTCCTCCCATCAACAGGTGAAGTCTATTTTCTTACCCCTTGAATCTGAGTTGGCCGATGACTTGCTCAGACAAAGAGAATATGTTATTTTACACTTAAATGAACTAGAAAAAAACAACAAAGTCCAAAGTGAGTAGAAGGAAGGAAATAATAAAGATCAGAGCAGAAATAAATAAAATAGAGTCTAAAAAAAATACAAAAGATCAATGAAACCAAGAGCTGGTTCTTTGAAAAGATAAACAAGATTGACAAACCTTTAACCAAACTCATCAAGAAACAAAGAGAGAGGACCCAAGTAAATAAAAAATAAAAAAGGAGAAGTAACAACTGACGCCAACGAAATGCAAAGGATTGTAAGAAAATATTACAAACAACTATATGCCAATAAATTGGACAATATGGACAAAATGGATAAATTCCTAGAAACCTACAATCTTCCAAAACTGAATCAGGAAGAATCAGAGAATCTGGACAGATAGATTATACCTAGTGAAATTGAATCAGTAATAGAAAACACTCCCAACAAACAAAAGTCCTGGACCAGACGGCTTCACAGGTGAATTTTACCAAACATTCAAAGAAAAACTAATACCTATCCTCCTCAAGCTATTCCAAAAAATTCAAGAGGAGGGAAGATTCCCAGCTCATTTTACGAGGCCAGCATTATACTAATTCCAAAACCAAATAAAGACACTACAAAGAAAGAAAAATATAGGCCAATATCCCTGATGAGTATAGATGCTAAAATCTTCCTTTTCAAAAATATAATTTGTATTTTTATTTTTCAAGTTATCTTTTGTGCCTTTTAAGAGCACATAACATGTTTTTATATAGATTCTTAATACATTTCTTATTTGTTGCTATGCTAATGAAGTCTTCCTTTATTTCTTCTTAATTGATATTGTTTATACATATAAAGGGTATTTTTCTATCTTAGTTGTGTACCTACTGACACTTCTCATTTTTTCAAGTTAGAGTACAATGTAGAAATATAAATTAAGTTGAATTGGGAATCTTTCTCATGCATTTTCCAGTTTTCAATTATGGCTTCGCCTCATCTGGTTCTATCTCTGGGCATGAGAAAACACACTCTTGCATTTCATCCTAACCTTTACTGGGCTTGTTTTTTTTCTTTCTTTATTGATTAAAGTATTACATATGTGTCCTTATCTCCCTATCGCCCCCGCCCCCGCTCATGCCCTCACCCCCCCCTGATGTCTGTGTCCATTGGTTATGCTTATATGCATGCATACAAGTCTTTTACTGGGCTTATTTTGAAGTGCCTTACGGACCAAATTTTTTGCTATACAGCAGAGGAGACCTCGCTATGGTTTCTTCTATTTGCCACCCATTCTTTCTCATTCCCTGACTCTTCCTTTCTTTGCATTGATATTAAAATCTTCCAGGTTACTCACAGCTTAAATGGTTTTGTCTTGGAATTTTAACCTTCTACAGCTCCCTTCATTGTCCCCAAATGTCTCATGTCTAGGTTTGCTCTCTGCCAATTCCAGAAAATGGCTTAGGTTGCCTTTGCTCTGGCTGCCAGAACCCATGTTTCCTGCACCTGCCAGGGAAAGAGAAACCACAATGACTG
>NW_005871048.1:46392653-46394129 GCF_000147115.1 Myotis lucifugus | reverse complement strand
AAGTTCATCATGGGCTCCCTTCCTCCTCCAGAAAGATGCCTAGGATCACATCCTGTTCAGAATCCAACTTTTAAAATAATAAAAACAATAACTGGTTTTAAAAATAGACTTAAGACAGCAAAGTCTAACATATGTATGTGCTAGAAGTGAATTACATATGTTATAAATTTTTGAGGAAAAACAGAAAGCTTATCCATCCTCAACAGAACATTTCCTATTATCACCCCAAATCCTAAAATTCTGCCATTATTCGTGCACTCTATTGTGTTGGCATTACCTCCCCTCTGAAGACACTGTATCCCAACAGGGGTTACCTATTGAGTTCCCAAAGATCATAGTATGAATGAGTTTATCAGATCCTTTCTTCTTTTGCCAAGAGCGATCAGAATAGTTTCAAAGTATAGTAAAAGACTGTATTAGTTACCTGTTATTTATCAATTGCTGCATAAGAAATTACCTCAAACCCTGGCAAGCTTAAAACAGCACACATTTGTCTCACAGTTTCTGTGGGTTCAGAATTTAGCATAGCTGGGTCCTCTTATAGGTTTTCTTATAGGTTGAAATCAAGGTCTTGACTGGGATGTAGTTATCTCAAGACTTAGGCGGGGAAAAATCCACTTCCAAGTTCATGTTGTTGGTTAGATTCAGTTCCTCACAGGTTGGCGGACCGCGGGCCTTAGTTCCTCTCTGGCTGTTGGCCAGAGACCACATTTGGTTTCTTACTACAGTGGGCCTCTCCAGCGTGGCAGCTTGCTTCATCACAACTGCAAGATGAATGGGCAATGGAAAGATGCTGCCTGTCTGGAAGTCACTGTCTTTGAAACCTAATCATGAAAGTGATACCCATCACTTTTCAGGGATTACACAGACATGAACATCAGGCAGTGGGAGTCAACAGGGGCCACCTTGAAGTCAGCCTCCTCATTTACCTGCAGGTCCTCCCGGGGTCCACACAGGGACAGTATGGATCCACTCAGTGCTCACCTGCTCACCATGAAGCTAGAGGGGCAGAGATCCCAGATGTGAGCAATTCCTAATTGGCTGTGAGGAAACCTGACTTAGAGACAATCCATAGGCCTCCCTTTATTTGACATATGCCCACTCTTCCCTCATTGACTAACAGATAGTAACATGGCAAAGCTGTTGCTTTCTTTTCTTCTATTATCTCTGTCCTTTCTTTGGTGTAGGTGCTAATAAGCAGCAAAATCTCTCTAAAATTTAGGAGTCAAAGCCAATAAGGGAGCAAAGGGGCTAAGTAATTTATTTATTTCATCAGCAGCCCTTGGATAATCTACATTGACTAAAACGTAATTTTTTGTTTTAAAAAATGAGAGCCAAGCAGACACCTCAACCCTACTCAGAGAAATAACATTGTAAGAAAATACATCCTAATATATAATAAGCCAGGAGTCGTCATGACCAAAACAACCAAATGGACAACTGAACAGCAGGCTTGCGTGGGGAGACCAGGCCGGT
>NW_005871048.1:46388787-46391214 GCF_000147115.1 Myotis lucifugus | reverse complement strand
AGTTGGACATCTCCCGAGGGGTCCCGGATTGGAGAGGATGCCGGCTGGGCTGAGGGGACCCCCCCCCCCCATGCATGAATTTCATGCACCAGGCCTCTAGTAGATAATAATTTGCTAAGCTATTTATTACATGCCTGGCTACAAAGGACACAGACTAATTAACATGGAAAAGCAGAATGAAAACTTTACATCAAACTTCATTCTAGCCACAAATAATGTCATAATCCAGAACGTTCTCTAAGCTTTTATCATCCCAGATAATACACCCATCAGAAAAATAAAAAATTTTGAATTGAAATAGTTTCTAGCCCTTTAACAATTTTAATCAAATTTTTTCTTTAGAGTACAAAAGCTATACCTCAGATGGAGGCAGAAAAAAGAAGAATATATTTATTATATTTATACTTCCATCCATATAATTTTTTAAGTTTTCTTTGTGAATGATGTAACCTAAAGATTCCTTATTTTCCTCTACATGTGTTATGACAAGACTAGAAATAGAGTATTAGTTAATTCATTTCCCCTAAAAAGCACAGAACTCTCACACACTTTCTTGTTGAAGACCAATAGTATCTTCACTTTTCAGATGAAAGGAGAGACCTAGTGTCACCCAGTGAGGGAGGCAGAGGGCAGAAATTCTGACTCAGAGTCCTGGATGCAAGGCCTGGGCAGAGAGGCTGGTGGGCTAAACTAGACAACACAGATAAACCATCAGTAAAGGTGGGATTTGTATCTGACAGCAACAACTGTGTTGGGGGTGGAAATCGGGCCCACACATTTCCTGTTTCTCCTATTTGCAGCTTCTGATCACCTCTCCTGCATACTCAATGCTTGGAAAACTTGAAACCAGCTCAAACCTTCTAGTACCAGGCCTTCTTTTTTCCCCAAGCAGGAAGAGTGTCTGCTCACCCCTCCACTCCCTCTCAGCTGAAGTGTGGCTCCACCTTTTCCTCCAATGGATATATTTGCCCCACAACCTGATCTCTAGAAGATATATTATTATTCTAAATAAAGTTACCACCAACCTATTCCAATTCCATGAAACCCCACCCCACTCTGAGCCAAATCACACAAAAAGTTTATTGGAAAACAGTAGGCACTCTTGCTTGCACATTCAGAAAAAAATGGGGGAGGGGGGCAATGTGTTTTAAAACATCCAATTTGGGCACTGCTTAGTGTGTAATCTCATCTAAATGGTTCTCAATTTAACATGTGACAGGATGGAAATTCAGGATTCTTTTCATTTCCCAAAGACATGCCTATTCTTTTGGGACACATTCCTGGTTTTCTTTTCCATAATCATTTCTGACATATTACTTATCAGACTCCCAAGTTCCCTCTAAGAATGGAATTAAATAGTCAGCCTCCATTAGAAATGCTATGAAGAACCAAACAATTTTAAGAGCCTTACTCTAGATGTCACAAAAGATATGTGTTGTAGAATCATTGTTTCAGGGTTTTGAAGTGTTACAAAGTCTAATTATCAATATAATTGAACATATAAATAAGACAATGATTATAAAATATTATCTATATAAAATAAAAGCTGTGTAATGCATTGCACAGAGATAGCATCTTTTACTAATAAGACCAATTCTACTTATACACACACACACACACACACACACACACACAAACATTCACAAATCTCAAGTGGATTGAACAAGAACTCTTTGTAGAAACTCTGCAACACACTTTTTTTTGCACAGGCATCTCTAAATTAAAACTGTGGTTCTATGTGGATACCACCAAGTGGCCCCAAAATGTGGCATCAACCCCCAAAAAGCTGTATCTAAATTTTATCAAGCAATAGAGAACATTTCATTCACAGCATGTTCTAAAGTCTCTCATCTGTCTTTACCCGAATAACCCTTCTCTGCACTGGTACCTCCCCTACACCAGGAAGAAATAGGTAACAACTGTAGCCCTATTTCCACTCTCCTCTTAATAGCTCATTTTATAAAACAGCAGCTCCTCCCACATAATGTGGAGATAATTCATAGCAAGCTTGATTGTGGCCCACCTTCCTAAAACCTTTGTGAGCATTTGTGGGACCTAGGTAAGAAGGGGGTCTTGGTCCAATGCCATCTTCTCAATGAGGCCAACATTGCAACACTTATTTTCAAAGCACAACACCACCATACTTTTGATCCCCTTATTATGCTCTTTATTTTCTTTTTTTCCATAGAACTTACTTCTAATAAGTTGTGAAGGGTAGCAAAATATACCATCCCCAAATATGCCACTTTGGCATAGGATTATTTTTGAGCTAAAGGCAACTGAGAAGAAACAAATGTATGCAAAGCTATCTGCCCCCCCCCCTCAATTTGCCCAAAAGCAACACATACAGGGGTCACTTTTCTGTACCTCGCCCATCATCTTTGCTCTGCTCATGTCTGTCTAACTGCCCACCATAGTTAGCACTTA
>NW_005871048.1:46314039-46388637 GCF_000147115.1 Myotis lucifugus | reverse complement strand
TTAATAAAGAATAAAAAAACTGTAAGAGAGCACAGGAAGAAGAAGAATATTAAAATAAAGGCACTGAGATTCAACTGAGAAATGTAAGAAGAAGGAGAGAAAAGGAGGAGGAGAAGGAGAAATCACAGAACTGGGTGAGGCAAGTGAAAGATTATCACCAGTTCTTGTTCAAATACTTTGGACGACTAAACTCTTCAAACATAACTCTCTGTGTGGAGATAATCCTTTAAAGGATAAGTGAGCAAGAAAAATGAGGGTGAGCCTGGTAAATTATTTCAAAGCTCAAAAGCCAAATTTTATGGAAGAAAATCATTTGATGTAGATGGTCTGGGACTTTTTATTAAGTGCTGGCAAGAGCTGTTGCCCTGACAGCTAACAACACTCAGCCGTGATTTATTCAAAGATCTGGTGCAGCAAAGATACTGGCAACTTGCACTTCATGCTGCCCAGCACTGACTTTAGTCCACACTGGAGGGCCACCTCCAGTGCTTAATGTCACCATTCATCATTCCCTCTTCGCTGAGCTGCCTCCTTGAGTTCAGAGGCAGCAGGGTCTAGTATCGGTTAGCAATCCTGCTCTTTGAAATCTGTAGTTCAAGGTAAAAAGCCACATACTTTGTGACTAAGAGCGCACAAAGGTACTCAGCTACAATGATGGGCTTTCCGGCCACCAAACAACTCTGCATGGGGAACTGGTGAGCCACCTTGGTCCTGCAAGGAAGGGGGTGACCTACTCAGTCACTATGCAATGATCAATTCTCAGTAGTTCCCTTAGTCTTCCTGAACTTACCCTGACCTTTTACCATGTCCAGTTATTTTAAAGGACTGTCAGAAACTGCAGAAAATTAGAGGTAGTATTTGTAGACTTTAAATGAGCTAATCTCTCCTTACTTTTATTTATTCCAAAAACTAGGTAGTTCTGTGGTTCTTTCTTTTCCTTTATTGGGGCGGGGGGGGGGCGGGGGGCTTATTTTCACTTGTATGTATTTTTAACTGAAAAACCCAATAGTTTCTTTTTCTACTAACTCTCAGAAATGCATCAAGGGTATGAATAAATCTGAGCTCTGATCTGACCTTTATCTTTATGAGCACAATAATAATTTATAGGACTCGGTCCTAAGTGTGACATTTCAATGAGCCGGGTAAATATCATTACCTGAAGCCAGGATACAAACTGGGGGCAGGAGAGTGCGGGCCTTTTCCCGAGGAGAATCATTAATCTGATGGTAGGTACAGTCCTGAAATCAGCAAAGGTTTCACTCATCAGCATTATGTTGGTTAACAATTGACAATAAGGCAAAAACAAAACCAAAGGGAGAAAAATAGGCTTTCACTTGGCTAAAGAACAAGAAAATCTCTAATCTCAGGTTGATTGACCACTGAACAGCCCCGATGCATGAATAATCACTCAGGCTCGCTTCCCTCTCTGTGCTTGTGGAGGGAAGGTCAAGGAGGCCAGACAGGTTATGAATGGAGCAAAATCCCCATGGGGATGAGGGTCAGGAAAGGGGGAAATTTGGGAAGAAGAAAAGGGAAATTAATTTATGGCTCTGCTTGTCTTCAGAGCCCAACCAATATATAAATCATGGAAGATACTTGCCATTCAGTCCTCTGGGAAGGCAAGATATCAAATGTCCTTTCTTCCTACCTTCCCAAATTCCCAATGGCACTTAAGTCTGACTTTTGTAGACAACATGTCTTGTTGCATGAGCAGCCTGAAGGAGCAGGTCACCAGGTGTGTTTTTTACCTTCCTCTTCTCTGACTTGAAGGAAACTCTAGACTTGTAAGAACAAGTAAACAGCCCCTCAGCCTGGCTGGTGGTCATCAAATTCTTTTTTTATAAAGAATGAAGTGTAGCCCTAGCCGGTATTGCTCAGTGGACAGAGCTTCGGCCTGCAGAACAAAGGGTCCCGGGGTTTGATTCCGGTCAAGGGCAAGTACGTTGGTTGCAGGCTCCTCCCTGGCCTGGGCCGTGCTCAGGACTAGTGCAAGAGGCAACCAATCGATGTGTTTCTCTCACATCGATGTTTCTCTCTGCCTCTTCTCTTCTTCCACTCTATCTCTAAAAATCAATGGAAAAATATCCTTCGGTGGGGATTAAAAAAATAAATAAATGAAAGAATTAAGTGTAGAAACCTTTGAGCTAGCTGGAAATATTTAACAGCTACATAATATATATGTTTCTTCCTATGTTTGCCTACTTTTGTTAGTGTAGGTGGCTAGTTAGTTATTAACAAAGAAAGGGAGCAAATGGAATCAGATATTAAGTCTGACTAACTAGGAAGTTAAAGCATTCAAAGACTCCCCAGGGGACAGCTGCATCCTCTAACAAATGGACCTTAACCCCCAACAGGCAGGAAGAACCTGCTTTCTAGTCTCCTTGGGGGACACCCAACCTATTAGCCGTATTACCTGGAGGAAGACTAAAACTGTAGGTGAAATTCCTTTGCTGAGAGCCTGGGCAGTGGAAGCCAGGATGGTGCAGGGGGCGGTCCTTCAACTATGAGGCATGCGCAGTAGGAGCCAAAATGATGACAGAAAGGGGAGGAGTCTAACCTGGGAAAATCAGGGGAAAGGATCAAATAGGATAAGGGTATGGAACCCAGAAGATCCAAGAAAGGGATTGGTTAAGGAGACGTCCCAGTATAAATCCATTAAGAATTAGGAAGAAGATTGGTAGTTTGAAAGGAAGCTTTCTCCTTCCCACACCCAAGGAAATATAATCAAAGCTTCACCAAGGCCCGAGGCTGGTTGGTTTTCACGCGCTCTCTGTGTAGCAGCTGTGGAGGCCGGAGCGCAGCCGGGAGCAGAGACTATGCTGGACTACCAGAGCGCAGAGTGATGGCATCACAGTTCTGGATCCTGGCCCTCACCAGGCCTAGGACTTTTCCTCCACAGGAGACGGAGCCAAGCCACCTGGTGTAGATGAGACATCGGGCACTGGGGGTGGGGGTGGGGGGGGGCAGTTCTTTGTTTTCAATCCAATACATCCTACCACTGTGCCTCAAGTCCTCCTATGCATAGGTCTCCACAATGCATTTCCCATGACTCTGCGAAAGAGTTCCATTTCCAACGGCAACATTTTCATCCTATCACAAGAGGCACAGCGTCACCCCCATTTCCCGTTTCTTGTCGGTTTATCCTGTCTCTAGCAGAGAATGGAAGTTCTCCCTGTATTGCACCTAAATGATGTACAGAAAGCAAATTCTCCAAAAACAAAACCTCTATTTTAAAAGAATGCTAAAAAATAAACAAACAACAACAAAAAACACCACGCACGATATGTTCTGATAGAAATTTGAGCTTTAATAGGGAAATTGCTCTCCTAGAGACTAAAACCATCTTCATGTTGCAGAGTAACCTCCTTGGTTCAGTGGTTTCTGCCTCTAAAGCTTCCTTTCAAACTAACCAATCTTCCTCTAAGCGAGCTCTGCCCCCTCCCCACGACAACTTCAAATATCATGCTTTGGTAGATTTCAGAAATATCTTGACCAAGTTTTCCTTTGTATTGGAAGAAAAAGTTTGCTTTTGTGAAATACATTCATACACTTGTCTTGCCCATAACCAACAGATTAAATACACACATATCACTTGCGAGAGTTCCAGCTGTTTAGATTTTCACCCAAACATGTGAATAAAAACCGCAGCAAAACAAGTACTGTCTCTCATACCTTTTATGGATTAACAAATAGCCCTTACCCTGCTGATGCCCCTTCTTAATTGGACTATGCTGTGAGCAGCAATTAAGCCTAAATGGCCACTTGCTGAGTGCTGGTGAACGAAATGCTGCAGCTTGAGGCATTTGCATTCTCCAAATAGAGCACATATGCTTTGCTTTGTGCCCATAAAGAAAGGACATTTACTTATTTTTGTGTGCTTTACAAGTGAAAAGGGGCCATTGTTTCATGCACTAGGTGGAAATTACTTAAGGAAATTCTTTAGGCATAAAATAATTTTTGTAACTTTTGTGCAAAAATAAGAGATGTGGAAATGAAAGAGCTTTGTTCCTCCATGAAAGAGCGCAGTAACTGTGTGAGAGAAGCCTCTCCTCTTCCTCCATTCCACTGTATGTGCAAAGGACAGATCAGAACTGGCAAAATGAGACAATTCCCTGAACACAAACAGACCCTCACCTAATTGGCATGTAATGGGGGAAGAGAAGTTTTAATAAAGAATATTCAGATGCATTATTTTTCAGTGTGTGCTTGTTCTTGAAAATGGAGTAGAGCAAGAATAAAGAGGTTAAGATAGGTCTGATCTGGTCCTGTCAACACAGAAAGGTAATTTCAAGTAGCCCAAGATGTTTGAGAAATAGAGTGAAGAAATAAAATGGAGTCACTATAGTGACTATAGTATAGTCAATCTGCCAAATCACTAAAATCAAGTAGGTTGAGGCATGATGAAATACTTATATTCTTGTTTTAACTAGACAGAGAGTGTAAACTTTTGAACTTTCCAGTCCTGCATCAATGCCTGGATATACATCAGACCTCCAGATAACCTTCTGATTAACCTAAATACTTGAAGATCCAGACCACCTGACATTCACCTGACATCCATTATCCAGACCACTGAACATGACCAGACCACCTGATATCTGACTGATAACTGTTCTGGACCAATCCTAGGGCTAAGAATGCAGAACTGACTATTCTCAAAAATATACTTTTTACTATAAGTGTTAACGTTGAACAGCACCAGATGTTAGATCTCCGTCCTTGAGTTCTGGCTAAGAAAGAATTCAGAGCCAAGACTCAAATACAAGTGAAAGTTTATTTAGAAAGTCCACAGTGGTTGAAGAAGTAAGTCATGGAAGACCATGAGTGCAGTCTTCAATTTACCAGTAACCAGAGCCAAGGTAAAAACCCAGACTGACTGATCCACAGGCTAGTGCTCATCCACTAAATTCCAGGCTGTTCCTCCCCATAGAAAAATGTGAATAGATAAAAGAAACAAGGATCCATCCTTATTAAATGATAAGAAAAACAAGTCAATATAAGTCCCCACCCAGTTCTGAGTAAGGGAAAACTCATACACAACTTGCTTCAATCAGATTTCTTGTAGAGGTGTTGTTGTTCTAACATTCAAACTGGAAAGAAATGATAAATTTTGGCTAAAGATTGGTGAATATAAAGGTGTATGCTTCCCCCCCACTCTAAATTCACTGACTCTCTCTCCTTCAAATTCTCTCCATGAACCCTGGATAAAGAATCCAGAGGTGCTACACACCACCAGGTCCAATTTGGAATGTCAGGAAAGTATCTCCCCTGCTGAACCACCAAGTTGCCTGAGATTTCTCCAGGAGCCAGGGCAAGCATTAATCACTACAGGGAGAAACTGGAAGAGCTCAGGAGGCCAGGGTCTGGAGCGGGAGTGGGGTTTCTAGGGCAAGAACTAGGATGCAAAGGATTGCAGCAGGAAAGATGCCTGAGAGTAAAGAAAGATCCCAGGCTTGCAGGGGGGATTCCTTCTACTCCTAGTTTTTCCTCTCTTTCCCCTGGAGCCCTCTCTTTCTCCTTGCAGTAGCAAGAACAGGAGGTATGGCAAAGGTCTCCTTCTTGCAGAGGTCGCCCTCTTGTAGCTATGGAAAAATACAGAACAGCAAAGTCCTCTTGGAATCATTCAAAAGATATGACAAAACACAGATGATGATTTGACCAAAGTTGACATTTAATTAAAATGTCATCAATGAGGAAATGGTTATGAATTAAGATAGCACAGAACACAAGAAAGATCTGATTGTCTAATAAGACTCACACGCATCAGAGAGCTTGCCCAGTACCAAGCTTTACTAATAATTTCAAAGATGCAAGTAATAAGGAGGCACAGGTACAGCAGGGCAGGGATCCAAAACCCCTAGCTGCACTCCCTGGGGGGTTTTCTCCCTTTATCGGAGGCTCCTAAATAATAAA
Organism: Myotis lucifugus; assembly: GCF_000147115.1. Taxonomy (NCBI): domain Eukaryota; kingdom Metazoa; phylum Chordata; class Mammalia; order Chiroptera; family Vespertilionidae; genus Myotis; species Myotis lucifugus. Next base: position 46,382,724 of record NW_005871048.1, on the reverse strand, counting down.
TGAGGTCTCTAAGGAAGGTATACAGCCACCTTACTCACCCAGGAATTACTCAGTTAAGGAAACATCTCCATTTTATACTCAGATATTTACATAATTTACATGACATTTTCCAGAAAGCCATGCCCTGTAAATCCGTAGATTCTAGGTTTGTTTACCTAAGAAATTCTAGGCACTGAAGTACATTCTGCTAAAAGCATTCCATGGACAAGGATTCTTCTGCCAGTAAAAATCATTTAGCTTGTTGGGAGATCTGTCATTAGTTGTGTTTAAAGATTAACTATTTGACTTGCCATCTTTCTTACCTAGAAATACACCCTCTCACCCCAGTGAAGGGAGAGAATGCATATTTCGAAGCATATTATGCTACATCCAGGTACTTTCATGGAATCATAAACGTTTACATTAAAGAGGATACTACTTTTGTTATACTAATCAATGACAAGTATATAAGCTACAGGGATTACATTATTATTTCAACTATGTGTCAACGTTAGAAACATCCAAACATGTAGAGAATTTTTATAGGTTTTACTTGAGTCAAACTTGATGACATATGCTGGAGAGCAAGATCTCAAATGCTCCAGAAAATAAGTTTTGCAGTTACTCTTATGTATTTGAAATTAAGAAGGAAACGCAAGGAAGATTATGTGAAGAAGGGAGAAAGCAAGGTAGAGATCAGATTACAGGCTAGTTAAGATCACGCTTTAGCAGGAGGGGTGTAAAAGAGGGCATTTCAATGGTGTGTTAAAGTAGATGCACAGAAACAGTGCACAGGGCTTGCTTACAGCAAAGACAAGCCTTTTAGTAAAGAAGTTTTGGCCTGGAGCATGACTACCCAACATGACCTGCCCAGTTAGGAATTTATGGTCAGATCTCCCTGGGAGGTTACTTTCTATAGAACCCCATTTTTAAAATCCACATATGTAAAAATATTACAGAAAAGCTAAAAGATAATTATATAGAAAAATTATGAATATTTTTAAATGATTATTTCTGGGTCTACAAATTATAGATGATTATTTTGGTTTTGACATTTTCAGTATTTTCCACATGAACTTTGTATGACTTTCAACCATTTTCTTTTTAATTAAAATGAAAGCATGCAGGAAAATCTAGGTAGCATACTAGACAGAGCATAAAATTTTAAAGCAAACTGATTTGGTTTCAGACTCTGGTTCAACTACACACTGTTATGAGATCTTGGACAAACTAGCCCGTTTCCTCAGCTGGAAAGTGAGAAATATAATAGTCACCTTTCAGGGTTGTTGTGAATTATAAGTAGAAACATCAACCACAAATGTTATGCACCTCCTTAGACAGGCTCTGCCAGCTAGCCGCCCATTGGGGGCCAATCAGTTACTTGCCTGGGTAGAGCCTCCTTGGCAACCTCTACAGAATTGGGGCAACCAACCACATGCTCAGAGTTGCTCCGTCTTCCTGCCATTTTCAGATTTGAATGAATCCCAAGACCTAGGATCTCACATTGCAGCAGTAGCTGAAGTGCAAGGAAATTAACTTTCAATTGGACAAAATGTAATGTGGAAAAATAGATATAGAAGAAATACAAGAAAATAAATTGCCCTCACCTTCTGTTCTCCAATTAATGACTCTGAGGCATGGTTTCTCTCTAGAGTCTTTCTAGAAAAGCCCCACATAGTTTTGCAAACACACCTGCTGAGTGACCTGCCTTGTCTCTCTATGCTCACTACAAAGCACTAGTCAATAAAGTCACTTTGCATTGCTTCGTACCTCTCTTTACCTTTTCTTCACTTTTGCTTCCCTGGGTTTGTACCTCAAAATAAATTATTAGTCCTTAGCACAGAATTTGTACAGAATATAAGTTAAATTATTATATAAAATTGTTATTAATATTATTATAAAAACTTATAATGTACATTCCAAATCAAGCCATGGTAACATTAAAAATGAAGAGTAGGAGTTAGGATGAAAGTAGAAAATAATTTATTCATGGGTTAATTATGTTCTAATACTTTTGTCTGGCCCAAGGAGGATCCAAGGAGACATGCATCTGAACTGCTGATATCTGATATGTGGTATGCTGATACATTAGCAACACAAAAAGATGGAGACAAGCAGGGTGGCAGGGGAAGGCTGGACATGGCAGCCCAGGGTCTAGAAGTAAGTCCAGAACTATACCTGGTCCTCTGGGAACAGCTGTGGAAGCTGGTAGAAAAAGCAGAATCCATTACTCTCCCCTGTGGATTCATGGACCAAGCCAAGTTGACTGGGATCCCAGTCCTCCTTTATGCAATAATGTGTCAGATAGGGAAACTGAGATAGCAATCCACTCTTCAGGGGAAGCCACCATTCCAGAGCTCAGGGGTGCTCTACAGTGTACCGCCAGCCCACCAGCCAGCATGCCTCAAGCAGCACATCTAATCATAGATCTCAATGGTCTGGGCTGCTAAGCTATCTTCCCGACTTGTCGGATTAACTCAGGGTAGGGCTGAGCTTGCAGACAGAGGCATGAAATGATTCACATGTGAGAATTGAGAGCCACAGAGGGTGATAAATAGACCTATGTCAGAAGAGCAAAGCCAGAGCACTTACTGAAGAGGATGATGGAGGCCAGAAGGCACAGCACACCATGACCAACATACCCTTCGAAGCCTTGTATCCTTTGTGTCGTAAGATCAGAGGGTCCTCATTCATGCTAGTGCCAACTTCCTGCAGGGACATTTTAAAACCAAGTCATAACTGAATTCTTGTCCAAAATAAGTCAATTAGGAAACTATGGCCTAGACACACCCCAACACCCCTCCTCCCCCCTTTTTTTAACAGATTCTCTAGGGTTCCTTATCTTTTTCATGCAAAAGCAGTGTACTATAGAAAAAAACTTCTACCAGTCTTCCACTCCCAACAAACATTTCAAAATTCAGTATCATTTGCATCTTTTCACATCAGTATATCATCCATCTCATGGCTTAACATGATGATACGATGCTAGAGGACATTATTATTTCATGTTTCTATTCTGAGAAAGATGTCTCTCTTCAACTTAACTACTAGCTGACAAAAATAATGTTGAACATCTGCAAGAGATAAAACAACTTGAATCCAATTTCCTTTCACATAGATTAAGAGCCCCATTCTCCTGTCATTTATGTAGCATATAACTCAATTTTTTTGCAATATTTAAATGAGAGGCTAGTTTTTCAGGTCTGTCATGCGGATGACATAAATTTTTTATTTTGTCCCTTCCACTGATGTAGTGGATATATGAAACCCTGTCAAAATGTGGCAGTTCAGAAAAGAAAAAGGGGACTCACACACTAAAAGACAAAAAGACCAGTAAAAGGGAGAGGTTGTAAGAAAATCTACTCTTTTAAGAATGCAAAATAAGTAAATCACTCAGTGAGATGTTCTATCAGGATATGTGACTTTCTAATAGAACCTGAAGGTACCTGCATGAATCAAAGAGTAAATGGCCCATAATTTATAATTAATTTAATGGTCAGGATACCTAAACAGAGAAGTAACAATTGTCACTAAAATAAAGAGCAGTTGGATTGGTTCAAGCAACTGAAATGTCCAGGGGTCATTCTGGCTTCAGATAATGGTTGATCAAGGACTTATTCAATGTCACCAGGATCTACTTCTTGTCTTTAGGCTCTATTTCCTTTCAGTCTCTGACATTCTTCTTCAAATGGGAGACATTTGGCTACAACAGCTCCAGGCTTATGTAATAAGTTTAAAGAAAGTCAACTTGTTGGACCTGAAAATGGATCAAGTGGGGAAAACATAAAACATGCTGGGGTTTTTAAGTAGAAGAATTTTTAAAATATATTTTTATTGAGTTCAGAGAGGAAGGAAGAGGGAGAGAGAGATAGAAACATCAATGATGAGAGAAAATCATTGATTGGCTGCCTCCTGCATGCCCCACACTGGAGATTGAGCCTATGTCCTGACGGAATTGAATTGTGACCTCCTGGTTCATAGGTCGACACTCAACCACTGAGCCATGTCAGCTTGGCTAAAGCAGAAGAAATTTAATTCAAGGAATTGATGACATGGGTGATGGAAGAACTAAAAATTAGAATGGAGGCAATCAAGAAATTAGAACTAGCAGAAGGTCATTACCACTCTTGGAGCTGGTAGGACAAAGGGAAAAGGTGGTGTTATTGGAACCCAGAAACACAGATCAACTGGAGGAATCCAGAACCATGACAAGTCTGCCAAACAAAAACTAGAGTCATAGAGGAGAAATAGCCACTTGTGGAGATATTGCCCAAGGTCGAAGGGAAAGTTAAAATTTCCTTGGCTTCTTCCACCTGCTCTCCAATCTCTTTTCCATGCCTCCCAGTGGAAAAGCCTAACTGGAAGCCACTTGGCAAGGCAGAATGGACTATGTAGTTGCCCATAATACATACTCCAAAGCAGGAAAAGAGTGGGGGAATATATCTGAGAGCACCCAGGCAAATGACCAACATGGGATTTAGAATACAATTATTTTCATTTTTGTCATAATTACCTTCAACCATAATTTGTTGACTCTCCCTTCCTTGATCAATAAAGGATACTGTAACAATATCTTGGGCATATTTCCTTAATTTACTGATCAATTTCAGTTATTATACTTCTGTTCAGTGCTCAAGCAGCATGAGTTGGCACACTTCTGGGCTTAAGGGGTTACTTTTGACCAGTAAGCAACCAAGACCATGGTGAATTCTCAACCAGCACACAGGGAAGTAAATATTCAGGAAAAATCTCAATTATTGATGGACACATTGTTGAAGCTAAAGGGAGCTCCTGGCCTGCATGCAACAAGGGCTAGGGGACACCAGCTAGTGGGGGCTGGTGTCAGTCACATGCTGGGCCAGTGGAGAACTCTAAACTAATGATCAGTCAGGGCTAGCTCCTGGTCTAAATACCATTAGAGGCTGGATCAGGGGAACTCTCGATAGGTTTGTGCTGAGGATGGAAATTCTGGTGTGAGTCAGTAGTACAGGGCTAAGGAGATGGCACATGTGACTAAGGGACTAAGCAAATTATATACAAGGGACTGAGGAAAAATATATACAAGGAACTGAGAAAATAGGGATTGAAGATAATGGGAGGCAGGATTCTCACTGTCTTCAAATATGGAAAAAGGGAAGGCCAGAATAAACCATGTGATATGACTTTATCATTTGGAGGTGTCTGTATAAACTAATGGTTTTAATATATATGTATAGAAAACTATAGAAATAACTATAGGTGTGTATGTGTGTATACATCTATTTTCTAGCTCTGTTGAGAGGACCTAGAACAGTGATGGCGAACCTATGACATGCGTGTCAGAGGTGACACGCGAACTCATTTTTTTGGTTGATTTTTCTTTGTTAAATGGCATTTAAATATATAAAATAAATATCAAAAATATAAGTCTTTGTTTTACTATGGTTGCAAATATCAAAAAATTTCTATATGTGACACGGCACCAGAGTTAAGTTAGGGTTTTTCAAAATGCTGACACGCCGAGCTCAAAAGGTTCGCCATCGTTAACCTAGAAGCAACACCCCCATAGTAATGAGCACACCTAGCCCCCAGATCTTGGTTTTTAAATAGTATTTTCCACTGAAAGGAACCAGGTGATGTTGGAAAAATAGCTGACTCCACGGCTAGAACAATGAAAGTACAGATAAGCCTAGAATATCTTGTACCAGAACATAAGGAAGTTCTCAAAGAATGATAGGAACATGTTAAGAGGAAATAGGAGCCAAACTAAAGAGGTTCCCACTAGCCAAATCTGGGACAATTGAGCATTAAAATAAATAATAATAGTATTGGATCATAACACATTGAATAAAATAGGAATCCATGGATCCACACAAATGTAAATAAATACATAAGTAAATAGGATTTTTTTAAAGTCTACCTTACAGTAAATTGTCAATTAATAAATGTAGAAGGAATGATGGAATTAGATAAAATTCTTATTTGGTGATCATCATGATAGTAATTGATTTAGGCAGAAATTATCCTATATAATAAAAGCCTAATATGCAAATTGACCGAACAGTAGAACAACCAGTAGAACGACCGGTCACTATGATGTGCACTGACCACTAGGGGGCAGATGCTTAATGCAGGAGCTTCCCCCAGCACGCAGGCCCCAGGCCAGCCAAGGGTGGTGCCAACAGGGGCCCCCTGATCACCCTGCCGGTCACCCCACAGATTGGTCCTGATCACTGGCCAGGCTTAGGGACCCTACCCATGCACGAATTTGGTGCACCAGGCCTCTAGTCAATAAATAAAACACGAGAGTAAAAAATTGATGAGGAACAGGATATTTACATAGTCTCAATATAGCACTCCACAAAACACATTAATTTTACAGCAGAAAAATCTGGCTGATAGAATCCTAATCACGTGAAAAAAGTCAACATCACCAGTAATAGGACAAATCAACATCATGTGCATACTCTCACTTCTGGGTTATGCCTGAAAAAAAAAATTCATTATGTTAATATAATCATGTAAAAGAAGTACTGTATAAAAATCCAAATTTAGGGACGTTCTACAAAGTAATGGTTTGGACACTTCAAAATTATGAAGACCTTGAAGGGCAAGAAAAGACTAAAGAACTGTTTCAGTTGAAATAAACTAAAAAGAAATGACTAAATGAAATAAGTGATTCTGGTTTGGATTCTCAACCTGTAAAGAACATTATTGTGAAAACTAGAGGCTCGATGCACAAAATTCATGCAAGGGTTTTGGCCCCCACTGCCACCGCAGCCCCCTCTGCCTCAGCCCCTGCCTGCCACAGCTTTGTCCAGAAGGAAGGACGTCCAGAAGGATGTCCAGTCTAATTAGCATATTACACTTTTATTATTATAGACTAGAGGCCTGGTGCACAGATTCATGCACATTGAAAGGAAATTAATTAGAAGAAATATTTTACAGGCCAGAGAGGAACCACGGGAGGTTGGCCGACTGGGGAGAGACCATGGGAGGGCTCCAGGGTATGTCCGGCCCATCTCGCCCATTCCTGATCGGCCGGACCCCAGCAGCAAGCTAACCTACCAGTCGGAGCATCTGCCTTCTGGTGGTTAGTGCGCATAATAGCAACTGGTCGAACAGTCAAACGAACAGTTGGACACTTAGCATATTAGGCTTTTATTATATAGGATGGGTGAAATTGTAATGAGATCTCTGCATTAGCATAAATTCAGTGTTAATTTCCTGATTCTGATGGGTACATTGTGGTTTTATTAAAGGATATCTTTTGTTTAATAAATATACACTGAAGAGTTTAGAAGTAATGAGTCATTTGTTTCCTATTCACAACCAGTAGAACGAGGATAAAAAAAAGTGTGTGTGTGTGTGTGTGTGTGTGTGTGTGTGTGTGTAAAAGAGATAATTATAAGGCAAATGTATAATGTTAACAATTGGAGAATTTAGATGAAAGATATACAGTTCTCTATACTATATTTGCAACTATTCATCCTTCCCTATGTTATACTTTCAAAAGGATCCTACAATAAAATTGCCTGGACCTTTGACCTGGCATTGCAGATATTTTAATTTTATACCCATGGCCTACTCTTTCCTCTCAGTTTCTGCATGTCTTCAAAGGATTGGCCTTCAGGGGTTTCCTGTGGCAGCCCAACTGGTATGTAGGAGTAGGTCTAAGCTTCGTGGGACCTAAATCTTATGCAATTTGGGGAACATTCCTTAAGAAAAGGAATAAAATTTAAAATTTGATATGAAAGTGAATACTTATTTAGAAAGGACTCAAGCCACTGAAGGGCACTGAAGCTCAAACTGCATTAGCCTGGGAGTGAATCAGCCTCTACTGGAATGGGGAGGTGGACCAGCTCTGCCGCCTGGATGTTGTCCACCCTCAAGAGACATGGCTGAGCAAATTAGACTAGCTATACACTGGGCCCTTAGGGAGAGAAATGTTCTTTTTCTTTCCATATTGCTTGGATCTTTCTTACCCACAGAGAAAAAACTACACAAACTTGGGTTTGGGCCTATGGAAGAAAGCACAAAGACCACTCAACCTCTCATTTGTTCTAAGCCACAAATGTCTGCCTCCAGCTTTAGCAAATGGACTAGAAGTGTAGCCTTGTAACAGCTGAATAGAAATAAAGTGCAATGAGAAGCAAGTAAGAGGCTACCATGTGGTCAGGTCTAGGTCTCCAGGGGACCATATCAGTTTTTGGTTGAACACCTTAAGAGTAATAAAGATCATGCATTTACCTGATATTTTTTGTCTATGTCTTTGAGACCTCATGAGGTGGGGAGGGCCAAGAGGAAGTTAGCTATTGCAGGATCTCTTTCCATCAGCCACATAATGTCCCATAAATATCCATTACTCATACTAGCCTGTGTGTCGAGATTGAAAAAATGGCTCTCACAACCCCTTCCCTTCCGACCCTCCCTCTTATATAGCAGTAACAAGCAAACAGAGGTTCTTGTTCTTTCTAAGAAGGTATGTTGTTTGTACTTACCTGTGCATGAAGGAAAAAACAAAACTGAAAAACAGGGAAAAAATGTAACTAGATAATCAAACTGGAAATACTGCTCCCTCCACTAAGCATTTCACCAAGATGAAACCTGCTTCACTTTTATAATACAACTCATCAAATAACCGAGACAGCTCATAATATTATCCATCAAGCTATGGTAGTGTCCTTGGATGCTACAAAAGAACATGTGTGGGAGATTGCCAATTTGTTATTTTTAGTTCTTGAAAAATTTGACAATGGGGGGAAATTTCAAGAAAATCACCCAGTCCCCAGCCTATCTATAGAGCACTTAAAGCACATCTATCAGAAAGAAGCACCAATTATATCCACAGACATTGCAGGTGACCAAAAGATATTTCCCAGCCTCCTCCCATCCATCCTTCTCACATGGGCTTATAGAAGAGCTTCTTATACATGTCATCTAGGAGTATGAAGCCTGTCGGGTGGGAGGAGCATATTTCTACCTTGAGCTTTTGCATTTGTGTCCCTCTGGTGGAAGCATTCATCCCCTGATACTCATATGGTGGGTTCCTTCTCATGCTCCAGATCTCACCTCAGGTTTCATCTACTCAAAAGTCTCTTTCCTGTCACCCAATCAGAAGTTATGCCCATCCCCAACCATCACTCTCTGTCACTTCACCCTATTGATTAAATTCATATCCCTCACGGCTATGCATGGCTATTTATTGCCTGTCTCCCCCTACCAGGTCGGGATTTTTTCCTGTCCATCACTGTATTTCCAATCCCTAGCACAAGGTCTGGCATGCAGTGGGTGCTCAATACACTGTCAATTCAACAGCTGTGGGGGGGAAAAGGGGGATGTGGAATAGAGACGCATGAGCTGAATGAATGAATAGGTGGTTGATCGTTTCTTTCATGACATGGCCAAAGTACTTGGTTCCTCCAAAGGGACTTATGATTGGAGAACGAAGTCTGAAATAATTCTCAGGATGAGAGATTACAGTTTCAATAAAAGCAACTTACTCTTTCTCTGTCTAATTTGTTCAGCCAGCCTGAAATCTCTAGGAACACAAAAAACTATGAAAGCACCCAAAACACTTTACTGTGGTATCTGAGAAAGTGTGTTAGTAATGACAAGAACTCATGATAAACAATCTGTGGTAAGAAAGTTGAAAGGGGCCTGTAATATATATAGAACTCCTATCCAACTCTAGCTGCTCAAAAAAACAAAGCAAGGCCCTAGAGCCACCAACCATGAACTGATGAGAGTCCAGGTAATTCCCTAGAAGTCCTATAAGAATTTGGACCAAAGTTGTTAGATGGGATTCAATGAATGTAGGGCCTGATAGACCAGGAGGGCCATCAGATTGTTCTGATTATTCTCCATTGCTCTGTCATTGGAATTTTTGCCCATTTTACCATGCCTAATCTGTGCCCTGTAGGAGCAATACTTATTGAGCACTTTGTGTCAGTAAGGTGCTAAACACTCTATCCCTAACTTTGTTTTAATTAAGTCCATTCCAGATTTTGCACAAGGATTGTTGGATCGGACACATACAATCTTAGAACTGGAGGCTAAAGCACATGCTACAACAGTTATTTATTAAGCAAGCATCCCCCCAGACCAGTGGTTGGCAAACTGAGGCTTGCGAGCCACATGCAGCTCTTTGGCCCCTTGAGTGTGGCTCTTCCTAAGCCTTAGGAGTACCCTAATTAAGTTAATAACAATGTACCTACCTATATAGTTTAAGTTTAAAAAATTTGGCTCTCAAAAGAAATTTCAATCGTTGTACTGTTGATATTTGGCTCTGTTGACTAATGAGTTTGCCGACCACTGCCCCAGACCCTGTAAGACTCAAGCTGGGAGTTAGTTATGAGACTAATTACTTCAGGCTGTGGGACACTACCCCAGATGACAAGGAGCTGCTCCAAGCAGTGGTTCAGTCAAATTGGGTCCTCAGTTGATGCTGATCTAAGCCTGGGAAGACCAGCTGACCTGAAGTTACACTGGAGGGAGAGACATAGAAACTCCCCTAGGACATGAGGCTGCTAAACTCAGATTAAGCCTCTAAACTCAATCCAAATGAAGGGAATTAAAATTCTAGCTCCAAAAATTCTGAACCAACTGATGGGCAAAACAGTATGCCAATCCGACCTTTACCTGATCTGTGTCCTCCTGCCTCCCTTCCTAAAACCTCATTTTATGTTATGTGGGTCTACAATACTCAGAGAACCTTTCAGATAAAGTGCTCGTTGTAGATGCATTTTCTACCACCCTAATTTTTTTGCACCACACTTACTCTTATCCAAAACTCCTAAAAGCCATTGTTATTTTAGAACTTAGAGCTCCTGACAGAAAATTCATATGACCCATGAGATAACCTGACTATAAAACGTTTTATCTGTCTCTGAAAGACACTATGTAGGTCCCAAAGATGGGTCTGTAACACTTGCAACCGCCAGCATGGAGAACAGGGTGCTATTTGTGCTGTGTATATTGAGAAAGGCAGTATGGTACAATTATTGAGATCAATTTTAAAAGAAAGCGCCATACTCACAGGTGAGGTGCATTAAGATGCAAATTACTCTCCACAGGGGTGGAGTGCTACTAGTTATAGCTGAAACCAAACTCGATGATCTCATTATACCTTTTCTCCTTGCTCCCTTGGTTGCTAGCCCTCTAGCTAAACATGATGGGGCATCTGTTAGTTCCCCAAAGAAAGTTAGACTGTCTTGGGAACTCAGGGTGTGCTTGCAAAGGTCACCCTTCACATTTTGCAAAGCTGCTCCTGCTGTTGCCAATGTTGGAAACTACATTGTGACACCCAGATAGTGTAAGCCTCCATTTTGCAAAGTTTGTTGCCAGGGTTCCCCATGTCAATAATGGCGCCAATAGAAATCTCTAGCTTGGGATTCAGGACTAATCATTAATGTGAAAGCATACAACTCTGAGGTATTCAGGCAGATACTGGACTTCAAATGCACTTAACCAATTGTAGGTAACTTCCATCTGAAACAACTGTGATTAGGATGAGGCCAAAAAAAAAAATATGGCCTTGAATAAATTTTGTGTGCTGGTTATCTAAACAGCTTAAATTCACTGATGAATTGGCAGCTTTCTACTTTACTGCATCCTATGAATAACTAGACTCAAATAAGATCTAGAAGCTTGATGTCTAAGTTAACATTTTTGAAGAAAATCAAACAGTTGTAGTTAAAAACATAATATTTCCTAACAATCCAATAAATTTTTTAATGTATCTAAACATAGTTATTTTTCCCTTCCTACTTCTTTCCCTTTATGATTTCATATAAATATTATTGGTGGTGGATAACTTTATAACTTCATCTTTAGTTACAAAATACTTTCATGGGTCCATGACTCAATCTGAAGAAGAATTTACATTTTCCAGAGGTGAAGACAATGACTGTCAGGACTTTGGGGCACCCCTCTTGGAAGACTGGGAACAACCTTATTCTGAGAAAGGCTATTTTCATCTAGTTAGGCAAAAGCATAAGTTGTTATTGTTGCTCTATGGGAGTTCAGTGGATGCTGAGTAGCTAAAAGAAAGGCTATGACAATTATTAAGCCATGATATTATTATACTAGAGGCCTGATGCACAAAATTCGTTCAAGGGCCTTGGCCCCGGCCTCTCCACCCTCCGCCACTGCTGCCGCCAGCCGGGGGCCTCTGCTGCCTGCTTCTGCCATGGCCCCCGCCCCACTGCCTCTTTGTCCAGAAGGAAGGACTTCTGGTCTAATTAGCCTATTATGCTTTTATTGTTATACATTATTATAGATATAATATGTATTATTACATGCATTATTGTTATTATTATTTTGAGTTCCACACCCACATTTATATGGGCGTGGGGAGGGTCTCTGCAAGCCACATTTCTCCTCTGTCTGCTGGCTCCAGGTTAGATCCTACCAATAGGGGCTGCTAGAGATAAATTGGGAGGCTCATTCCTATTTGCCTGCTGGCTGTTCCTGTCCACATTCCTGTCCACATTCCTCCCTTCACCCCAGGCAGCTAAGGTTAGCTCTAGCAGCAGTTATTTTCCATGTTCAGCTCCTTTCCACACCCCCAGAACCAGCTTCATCATACCCTGCTTAGTGGTACCAGCAGCAGAACCCCAGCTTCCTGAGCCCCCCCCCCCCCTTCTCTGAGCTTCTGGATGTCAGAAGCTCTGCCTTCAAGTCCTGAACTAAAGCGGCAATTGGTTGATGCCCCCTCCTCCAAGTCTCTAGATTCTGATCATTCCAACCTCTCCCTTTCTTGCAGTTATTATCTCTGAGATCTGAGTGTTCTCTTTCATGTTTTTTGTTGTTTTTTTTTCAGTACTGCAGCACCTATTACCAAATTCTCCATTAAAACAGCTAGTGTGGCCCTAGCCAGTTTGGCTCAGTGGATAGAGCATCTGCCTGTGTTCTGAAACATCAACATTGATTCCAGTCAAGGGCACAGACCTTGGTTGCAGGCTCCTCCCCAGCCCCGGCTCTGCTTGGGGCTCAAGCAGGAGGCAACCGGTAGATGTGTATCTCTCACATCAATGTTGATGTTTCTCTCTGTCTTTTCCTCTTTCTTCCACTCTCCCTAAAAATCAATGGAAAAATATCCTCAGGTCAGGATTAACAACAACAACAACAAAAACCAGCTAGTGTGTTGTCCCTCTTCCCAAGTCCTGGTGGATCCTTGAGTGTGATAGTATAATAGGTATCTTCAGGCGGGACAGGTACATAGAAGAAGGAACAGGGATTGTGTACGGTCAAATAATTTTAAGAAACACCAAGTTAAGCAAAGTTTAACAGATTTCTCTGCAACAGGACTTACCAGAGCCTGTGAAAATGCTATTGTGCATTGCAAATCTCCAAGTGAAAGATATTTCCCAAACTTAATTGAGCATGGAACCCACTTAGTATTGAAGTATGTCATGAGATTAATGTTCCATAGAGCGAACATTCAGAAATGCTGGACCCACATAATAGGTCCAGGAACTCCAAGAAAAACTTCTTTAGTATCAATATCAAGACGCATCATATCCTGCACTGTCCTGCCCAATAGAAGGTACTTCATTAAAACAGAGTAAAAGCCTGGGAGATGTGCTATAATACATTCATTTCAGACCAGACTCCCACGGACAGAGCAAAGTGGAGAATAGAGGCAATTCTTTTAAAAAAATAATAACATTTTGGTAAATATTCCAGATATTTAGATAGCTAAAAAACTGATGATGCCCTAGCCAGATAGAGCATATATACAATTGTTTAAATGTTTAACATCAAAGGGAGTTTGAGGCATAAAGAATTACCATATGAAAGCCCTTTGTGGCCAGATTCACAGCCAAAATTAAGTAGAAAACTGTCCAGTGAATGCGGATGCTGGCAATAGGGACTACTCATTGTCTTCTGTTATACCTGCATTCCTATTATTGTTCTGCATTCCCATCATCATTTCCATCATGAAAAACCTTTCCAAATGCACTATTAATTCTCTCTTTTCTGAACTCTGATGGTATTTATTTTTTGCATCCCTAATTCAGATATGTCATAAAGGCATTCACATTGTTGTGAAACATAAATGCTGTGTCTCTAAGTGAATTGCAAATTCTTTGATAGCAAGAACCATGCTATATAGCTACAATAACCACAACATCTGAACATGATCTGAAAAATAATTTATTTCTGATCTTATTCATTTGAAAAGTTGTATACTAAATGAATACTATTCACAGATTTCTAGGACAGCAGTTGGTTAGGAAGTCAATATGAACACCTGTTTGTTTTAGAACTTAGTGCCTTGTTTATAAAGGTGCTCAGTGGATGGCAGTTGATGACGATTCTCGCGGAATTAGATTGGGATGCCATTTGCTATCTCAAATGCAACAGTCTAAAGGTGTACTCATCTGAGCAAACATTTATTAAGTTCCAATTATAGAAAGAATAGGTGAAGTAGTGATATGCAAAGAACAATGATTTGGAATCAGTCAGAACTCCATTCTTTAAGCCCCCACTTACTCACTGTGTGACCTTGAGCAAGTATTTGCCTTTTCCCAGCATCAATTTCCCTGCCTCTAAAAGAAAGATAATAACTAGTTCAAGTACATATTCTGATGATCACATAAAATAAAATTTTGGTACATTTGCAACATTTGATACACAGTAAGTTCTTAACAATTGGTAGTAGTTGCTGTTGCTATTATTTTTAGAAAAAACTTGTACCCAGGAGAGTAGAGATAACAATCACCCACCCAGGTTGAAGGTATTTACCTGCCTGGTCCAGTGTCTAAAATGCAAAACAGAACTCATTCCTCTGTGTTTAAGGATTACTCCCTCTATAATGCCCAACTCATTAATCCACTATTAGTATTTACTGCTTAATGTGAATTTGTTTATCAGCCCTAATTGCTAAATGATGCATTGATTCACTCTTGTAGTAATCATGCACTAAGGCATTACTCTGTCCCAGACACACTACAGAACAACATGCTCATGAGCTTTGTCCTCAGTGGACTTAAAGTCTCATAGCAAGGCAACTAAAAGCTGAAAGGATAAAGAACATCAATGAGAGCTTTATCTACTCGACCTTGTTGCCTAGAATTGCCCTAGTTGACTTAGCAGGTGAAGAAACCATGCATATAAAATATTTAGATAATCATGAAGTTTTTAAAAAATAAATCAAGATCTGGCTTTATTATCCAGAATAATGAACGGTTTTGAATTCCTCAAAAAGCTGTGCAGCTTCTGACCTCTGTACATGGAACAATGAGACAAGTAGGACTGTGGGGACATATGTTTTGGCCTTCTGATGGCTCCTAAAAATATAAGCACACCAAAAATTGGGGATATCCTTCTCAATGGCTGAAATTTTCTTCTGAATAATAAAAAGGACTTTGTAAGTATATTCATTTTAAAAATAGAAAAGGGAACAGTAGACCTATTGCAAGACTGAAGTGTTTTAGAGTTTATCATTTGCATGCAAATAATGAGTAGGATAATTAAGCAGTCTTGATGGACCTATATTTGGCCCCTTTCTCCTATCCATTAGTTTTGCATTTTTTATGCTTGAAAAAGAATGCAAGTGGATGTCTTTCAAAACGCTCTGTAATTCAAATTTCTATTAATTTAGACTGACCTTAACCCCAAATTAATAAGGCTTAACTGTAGTTTTTCAAAGCCTTTGGGGATGATTTAAGGACACAGAATTATCTGGATTCGCCCTCAAGTCCACCATATAATGGCAGTCCTCCCCTCCCATTTCACTTCAGCTGCCTCCACATATTGAGAAATTTGGGGTCATTTCTCTTGCCCAAAGCCATTTCCTCCTTCCACCAAGAAGAAAATCAAGTTATGGTCTTAAATTAGAATTAATCGCCTGACGTATTTTATAATTTATGAGAGTGTTGCATCTGATGTGAGATGGTCAAGTCTCATGATCTATGTCTGAGTTTGCAGTTTATTGACTCAGAGTTTGGATATTTAGCTTCTAAAAATGGATTTAATATGGCCAGATTAGTTGGCCCTTTTTACGAAGGCCATCCCGACTTGATACCCAATAGTGACAGAGGCCCTCCTAATCCTTAAATATCCCTTTAATATTAAGGCTGATTCGAAGCTGCGTGTGTGCTTCATCAGAATTACAAGGGCAACAATTCCTTGTATTTGTATAATGCGTAATATTTTTCAAAGCCCTGTTGTTAAATGTCATACCCTCCCAAACCGGGTTCAGTGATAGGAAACTGAGAAGAATCTCATTTTCCTCATTAAAATAAAGTAAAAAATGTTAATACCAGAGGAAATGGAGCTGCCAGTCCCTGGGTTCCACATTCATTAGCAGAATCCTGCTAAAAATTGCTGAGACTCACGTTGTGCCAAGCAGTCGTGGACAGTCAGATCAGTCTTGCTAGCTCTCCTGAGCGCCTCCAGAGAGCCCACTGCTCTTCTCTTAGCTCTCCCCCATTGCTATACAGCGGACTCTGTCAGATGCAGGCCGTGAGGAGCAACAAGCCGCTGCCTCCCCTCAAGCAGCCCCTTGCCAGCTATGATCAGTGTCACTAGGCAAAGCCCTCTCAACTGCTCTCCGAATCTGAAAACCTCCTTGGGTTTTTCCTGTGCTCACTGCAATCAGTCCAGAAATGTCAGGCCCTCAAAGTGGGCACAGACAGTCGTGATTCTTCACCTGCTAAGTGGTTCTGGGACTTGCCACAGTCCTTGAGATCTAACAAAACACACGTTCTGCACTCACAGCTTTGCTGAGGTCCCGAAAGAAGTCAGAACAGGCTCTCCTGGCGGACGCGGGACCCACAGAGATGCCAGGAAGCCTCGCAGAGAGCAGGACGCAGGGTCACTCCGCAAAGGCTCCAGTAACATTTTACCAGTTTTCACATTTGCTTGATTCTGCATGTGACACTGTATGTGTGGGACCTCGGCCCAGCTCCGGAGACTGAGATGGAGCATGCGTCTATGTGTCTTTGTGCCTTTCACCTTACTATCCCCAATCCAGGTTTCTTTAAGCGGTGACACTGCTTTTAAAATCTAAGCATGTTTGCCCCAACCGGTTTGGTTCGGTGGATAGAGCATCAGCCTGCAGACTGAAGGGTCCCAGGTTCGATTCCGGTCAAGGACATGTACCTTGGTTGCGGGCACATCCCCAGTAGGGGGTGTGCAGGAGGCAGCTGATGGATGTTTCTCTCTCATCGATGTTTCTAACTCTCTATCCCTCTCCCCTCCTCTCTGTAAAAAATCAATAAAATGTATTTAAAAAAATAAAAAATAAAATCTAAGCATGTTTTAAGACAGTGCTATTCTATGAGATGCCTATATGGAATAGCTCCAATCCTGTGCTGTCTTGCTCTCTTCCTTCAACAGCACCATCGATGCACCTAAAAAGTACCTGTGCTCCTCAATAATAGCACAAGCACTTGTCCACCCTTTTCATAATTCTGGCAGGAGACATGCTAGTCTTTGGTGCCAGTAGCAAAATACTTACAGCTCCCTGCCCTTCGGGTGTCTGATCAGATATACTGTCCTGCCCTTCTCCGAAGTTAAGCATAGCATGGGAATTACTAAGTGGAGTGAGAGCAGGCGTGACTTGTGTCACTTCAAGGGCAAGCTCTCATCACCAGAGTGAGACTTGCCATGTTCTGACCCATGGCTGCAGAGATGGTGGAGAGGCCTGTCGAGCCACAGCCTCCATCAGCCTGGGCCTGAATGACCGTGATGTGCAGTCACTGACATAGCACACATAGCGTGAATAGGAAATAAAAATATATTGCACTGTGCCACTAAGAGCGTTGAGTTGTTATTGCACCAGACACTGACCTAACCTGACTAGTAGAGGGAGGGACGGGCACTATCTGAAAACCAGCCCATGGAAACTTAGTCAAATGACTCATCCATGCAGGAAGCTGCCTGACCTCTGTTGAAAAGAGGGTGCAAACCAACTCAGCAGTCCCGATTTAACCAGAGAAAGCAGCGGATAGTTATTGCTGCCACATGCCGAAATATGTATAAAATGTGTGGCTTGTTGTCAAGATACTTCCTGAAAGTCTCTCTCATTTTGGAGAGGGCGCACATTACACATTTTCTTCACTACATTTTCAGAAACAAAGGAAGAGAAAAAAGGATCCTGCCAAACAGCATTTATATTTAGCATGCACCATATGCACGTGTGCGGTACAGAGCACAAAGACATGTGGCAGTCCCGCCAGATTGAAATCTGCTGGAGAGAGAGCAGGAGATTTAATACATAAGTGTGAGACTCTCAGTAGTATAAATGTAGGCATTTCTGAGAACAGAATGGCTCTTTGTGCCTTGACTTCACAAGAGTCTTCAGTAGCCACTGCAGAATATTCTAGGAGAGCTTAATCTTCAGATGTAAGGCCATGAGTGAAAGGAGGGCTCAGTGGGCAAGTGGTCTTTGAAGTGGAGTGCAGTTACTGAGGCCCTGCAGGTTCAGGCTAATTCACTTTACTACATCCCCCCTCCCTCTACTCACTGTGGAGCTAGGTTCTGAATGGAAGTTTTCTCCTCAGAGTCACAGAGGAAGAAAATATTTTGAGGGGAGGATGGTGTCTCCCAACATCAAAGCCACACTTACAGCTACTGAGGGCTTCCTGAGTATAATGTGAGAATGAGAAAGAATGCAAATGAGCATGAGAATGAAGTGCTCAGGCCCTGAAGAGGGAACTGAAGCAAGGAAACTACACCTGAGGTAAAAAAAAAAAACAACAAAAAACAAAAAACAAAACACAAACACAAAAAAACGTGAATATGCAACTGGAAGCAGAATGGTATAATAACCACCCAGCCACTGCAAACCAGGGAGTGACCCTTAGCAGAAAAGGCCATTGCCCACTTCCAGGTTCCACAATGAGGGGATTTCCCTAAACATACCTAGCTGTCCTCAGCCCTTTACTCACACCACCCCTGCTGAGGGCAAATGATTTATGGGTGAATTCATTTAGAGGGAAAGCATGCTTAGTTTAGCAATGCATTCATTTCCGCCCCTTGGCCTGCCCCGGCCCAGTGCTATAGTGACTGGGTTGGTAAGTCTACCTATTCATCTTGTCTAATAGATACAAAGTCACACCCTCCCATCTGATTTCTATCAGTAAGCATGGTAATATTTTGGTTTTCAATCTGCCTCTCCTACTTCTTTATTCCTCAAATGAGAGTCATTGGTGGGCAACAGGTGTTAGACTAAGTAGATTTAGCCACCACTACCAACACACCTGGAGTAACTAAAGTGCTAAAAGTGTGTGTTTTGTGACCATAAGGCAATTACGCCAAGGTTAAATCCTATTGAAAACATAGTGTGTTCCAAAGCAATATCTACTTTTAGCCTTTGAATGATTGTTTTAAAGTTTTAAAAATTGTAGGCATACCCACATCTCCTGATTCATAGAGTTGCTAAGGAGCCTCTCTGAGAAAGACTTGACTCCAGCCCACCATACGGATCAGACTGATATAGCTGTGTTTTGGGTTGGTCCAATTCAACCAGGGGGAAATGGACCTTCTGAGAGGCTTTACCATGAGAGAGGAAGAGAAATTAGAGCCAGCAACAGATCCTGATTGCTGATGGTGAGTGGTCCTTCCAAGAAAGCACAATGGCTGATACTGAAACTCACCTAGACATAGCCCCCTGGAGGTATGGATGTACACTGGTGGAAAGGGGCTACGTGTATAAATCTTAAGAACTATCACGTTAATTCCTATAATATAGGGGGCTCAAGAAGTCTTCATGTGGGACTTCCTACAACCAAGCATGGCACATGGGTAGCATTTTTGTTCTCAAATGCAAATAAAGCATTAAAAATCACCACCCTTGAGACATAGCAGGAAAGATCCATTTCCATAGACAAGAAAATTTCCAGCTCCAGTGGTGTTCAGGTGGCAGCAACAGCAAAATCCAAAGTGATGGGGCAGAGGTGTACTTAGCCCTGAGAAGCACTCTGTGGAACTGCTGCTCCTAACGTTACAGAGTTGCAGCCCACCCAGACTGTGTCATGCAACAGCCAGAGCTCATCACTGGGGATATGAGAGCTTCCTGGGGAAGTCCCAGAAGTGCCTCCAGAGGACCGTACTTCCTGCACTTGTCCCTATATTCCTTGAAAACATTCCAGTGGCACCACCTTAGTCTTCTGGAAAGTAACAGTTCATAGAAAATTCACTGATATCTGTTTAAACCAGTTTGATAATTATTTCAATGCTGAACTTTTTCTCCCTTATGTCTTTGATTCTACCTTTCTTAAAAGTGCTCCAACTGAGCCACCACCCATGTTTGACTCACATGGTCTATAAAGCAGAAAATCTGAGCCACCACCTCCCTTGCCCCAGCATTCTTTTCCCCACTTCCTCTAGGCATCTCTCAACCCCAGAAGTGAAGCAGCATAAGTATCCACTCAATGATGAAAGATTTCAGGTCACACATTAACACTCAATCATACCTTTATAGAGGCCAGCCTTAAGAGGAAATAGAGTAAGCGAAGGCTTACATGATGAGAATTTAGAGATGCCAGTAAAAGCTCCCCTGACAACACAGTGCCTCCTACTCCCTGACCAATATCTGAAATTCTATGGCTAGAGATTCATTTATTTGATCTTAAGCTTGATCCCCTGTTAGAATGCAAAACAGAAGAATACATGTGGCAGGGACAGCTGATTGCCTACCCAATATCCATTCTTCCCTACTTTCATACTAACAAACCTAATGTTATTATGGACTAGAGGCCTGTGCACAAAATTTGTGCATGGGGGTGGGGGGAGGGGGGTCCCTCAGCCCGGCCTGCACCCTCTCCTTTGAGGGATGTTTAGGGATCGGGCCTAAACTGGCAGTTAGACATCCTTCTCACAATTCAGGACCGCTGACTCCTAACTGCTCACCTGCCTGCCTGCCTGATCGCCCCTAACCTCTCTCCCTTGCCAGCCTGATCACCCCTAACTGCTCTCCCCTGCCAGCCTGACCGCCCCTAACCACCTCTGCCTCAGTCCCGCCACCATGGCTTTGTCCAGAAGGACGTCCAGAAGACGGTCGGTCAATCTGGTCTAATTAGCATATTATCCTTTTATTAGTATAGATAGGAATGTGTCTGGATAAAAGACTAAGCAACCAGCCTCCTTTATAGCCATGGACAGTCATACAACACAGTTTTGAACCAGGAGTCATCAGGTAGAGCTTCTGGAAATGCTCTTTAAAGTAGGCTGACTTAGCTCACCTTTCCCCCTTCCAACTTTGCTGCTTTGTTCTGTGTGGAATACAGATATGATGGTAGGAACAGAAGCAGTTATCTTAGAACCATAAGGAAAAGGTAATCACAGAGACCTTGAGCTGCTATACCAAAACCATCACTATTGGCTTCCAGATCTCTCATTATATGAGAAAAATAAACACCTATATGCTGAAGCCACACAGTGGTATCTTTTTTATTAGTAGTTAAGTGCAATTTACTTGATGCACACACACATAATCAGAACCATAATCAGAAACAAATTTTGTCCTTCAGTGAGTAAATGTATTAATCTTTTCCTAAACATAGGTTTTTATGAGGAAAAGTGAATTAAAGCATGTAGATAATGGGGGGGTCACTAGGTAAGAAGAGAATGTACAAAGTAAAGATTGGAAGGAGAAAGAGGATATGGGCATTCAATGCAATGGATAAAAATATGCCATGTTAATATTCCTGCCAAATACTCAAATTGAGGCAGAATATTATTTAATTAAAAAGACAATCCTATTAATAAAAGCCTATGTGGTTGTGACACCCTCATGCCGTGACACCCTCACACCCTCACGCTGTAAGGAGCTGTCAGAAGGTCTGTGTGCACACGAGTGGGCGGGGCTTGATGCTGCGTGTGCGGCATGAAGGCAGGTCCCATGGCTCCAGGCAGCGAGGCCGGAGGTCCTGTGGCTCCGCACAGTGAGGCTGGGGGTTCCATGGCTCTGCACGGTGCGGAGGTGGGTCCTGCGGCTCCAGCCTACCTCTTTGGGGCAATCCATTGAGGAGCCCCGGATGGGTGGGCAGGGCCAACCTCTTTGGGGCAATCGATCGCGATCATGGGACTCCTACACTGTGAGAAGGCACAGGCCAGGCTGGGGGACCCCCCTCTCCCCCAAGTGTATGAATTTCATGCACCAGGCCTCTAGTCTGAAAATAAAATTGTAGAAGATGAATGCCAGCTCAAAGAAGCAAAAAAATTAGCTCTGCAAATATACATTAAAGGAAATAAAGAGAAGAGTAAGGATGTTGGGTAAAATGACATTCACTCCTCTCTCCCTCTTAGACTGTTTCTGCCAGCCTTTGTTTTCAGAGACAGTGAAGAGTTCTCAATTTCCAAGGAAACTTCATTGGTCAGTAACAGAGACTTTCTATATTCTATTATTTTTTGTTAGCTTTTATCCTTATGTTTTTTAGTTAAGCTATTCTTATAACCAGATCATTAACAATCAGAAAGCTTCCGTTTGTGAGGCCAGAATCCTCAAACCTTTGGTGATTTCTTGCTGCATTTGACCCAAAGTCAAATAACCATTTAGTACCATCACCCAAACCACAAAAACTTCCTTTAATCATCATCCAAGTTCATTTCCTATGATCATTTCATGTCTTTTTGTTCAATGTCAATTCTGAGTTAGGTTTCAGAAACTAGACCCATAGTAAAATAAACTTTAGGAACAACCAAGCCAGATACATACTCCCACTCTTTTGACACTCTAAGCCAGTGGTTCTCAACCTTCCTAATGCTGCGACCCTTTAATACAGTTCCTCATGTTGTGGTGACCCCCAATTTCATTGTTACAAATTGAACATAATTAAAGCATAGTGATTAATCACAAAAACAATATGTAATTATATATGTGTTTTCCGATGGTCTTAGGCGACCCCTGTGAAACGGTCGTTCGACCCCCCAAAGGGGTCGCGACCCACAGGTTGAGAACCACTGCTCTAAGCCAAAACTATGACTGAAGTGGAATTTATATTTTGTAGTTGAAGAACCCATCTATTCCTGATAGGAATATTTGTGTAACAGATTATGGTCAATGCTCTAATAGACAAGAATTATTTATTAGGTCTATGAATTATCCACTTAATGGATAAAAATAGATGTTCAATTAGTTTAATTAAATTCAAAGTACATTGGTATGCTTATTCCTAAATTATGTTACCTGAAATTTCTGGGTTATTGAATATGCATATATTTTATTAGATACTGCATAGCTGTACCTGGACTCCTGACCCACAGAAACTATAAGGTGATAAATGTATGTTGTCTTCAGGAACTACATTTGTGGCAATTTGTTACAGCAATAGACAACTAATAGAGTTCTGCTAACTATCACTATACTTATTTTTTCACTCTGGAGGGAGGGTAGTTATAGATACAAAATCAAAGTAATTTGTGAACCTGCTTCAAAGTGGACTAGTGGCCCTCAAAACCTGGTGCACAGTGGTCATCCTGGGATCCTCCAGAGTCCTACAGATCACTCTCCTTCATATTTCCTTTTCTTACTTACTTCCCTCTTTTAGTGGCACACCTTTGTCAACAGTTTTCTTAGAAAGTATGTCTGGGAAATACATTCTTGAGATCTTGCGTATCTAAGATGAATCCATTCTATATTTTTTGATTAGTAGTTGGCTGGATATGATAGTTGGCTAGATTAGAAATAATTTTGAAGGCATTGTTCCAACAACCTTGCTGTTGAGATATTAGAAAAAATTATGATTTCTATGACTTTTTATATTTGCTTTCCTCTGCTGTTTTTATTCTTTTCTTTTGAGGTTTTATCTATATGACAGAAAACATGGTCACTAATAGCTCCAGAGTCTTATATCTTACGGCATTAGTCACTGGTGAGAGTCTGACTCAGCTCTCCAAATTCCAAACCCCCAAATCCTGGGCAATGTGTTGACTAGCCGAGTTAGACTTAGGTGTCCATTCTTAAATCACTCAACTAAAGACAGGGAATCAGAGTCATTGCACAATAATGCTAATTGTGTAGACAGTAGGGGAGGAGGGCAGCTCCAAATTATGGGCACTGATGCTCAGCAGGCAGTCTCATAGATGTTCCTGATAGTAAACCTTCCTTTCCAGATGTAGGATATGGATGTTGGATGCTTAACAATAGGCGTCACTCTTCCCTGAGACACTGGGGACAGATTCTTCACATTCTTAAATGACATTTGGCTTCCAGATCTTTCTGGGCACAAAGTTCAGTTAGAGAATAGACAGCCCAGAGCAGCAACTGGGTTGAATCACTAATGTCCGTTTTCCAAACTCATAGAGTACCCTCAGTAAAATCTCGGTAACTACTTCCAGGTGACAAATATTTTTAATAAAGGACAGGTACAAACATACAGATTTACCTTAATGAACTTGATTAGTAATTAACCTATCCCCAATTCACCAGATAATTTCCAACCTTCTATTTCACTGGCTGTGTAGACCTGACTCAAAAGGCCTGCATAGAAAATAATGCCTATTCCTAAGCGGCTGGTGAGCTCCCTGAATGCATTACAATTTTGTATAGAGTAAAGGAGACCTTCAAAACTGTAAACTCTGATGTTGATAAAAGTGGGAGGAATATAATTTTGTGTCAAACTTCTTTTACTCATTTTAATGGAATGCTAGCTTCTTAGGTCTTTCTGAATTCCTCTTAGCTTCTCCCAAGTTATTTAGCATTTCACTCACCTTTTGTTCTGTTCTTTATTCTTCTTCTAGCTATTGCTTTCTTTTTTTAACTGCTGTCTCTTTAGCTTTTGGTTGAGATAGTTATCTACACAGAAAAGCAGAATTTCTTCTAAAGAAAGCAAAAATCTAACTCACAAGTTGTAAAAAGTATTTCACACTATTTTTTTATAATTACTTTCATTTTCAGTATTGGAGCAGCTGAGGAAAAAAATTGCTCTAATTGTGTAATTTTCTGCAAATACTCTGGGACAAAAATTTTGGTAATTAGATTTTTTTAAACTAGCAAGTTTTCACAATTGGTTAGTTCTTAAACTATTTGTGCTATGCGTCAGAAATTTAGAGTGGATGTACAGTGTATTTTAAATGTTTTGCATCAGCTTGTGGTCTCAAATTTGATTTATTTAACTTCGGATTTTAAAATAGATTGACAACTCTGATTATACATTGTCTCCACTAAACAGACCTCTACTAAGTTTGTAGCGTGTTCATCCCCACCGGACACTATGCTGTTGCCATGGAGCTGAAATCTTGGTATATGTAGCTCCACCCACAAGTGGTTCTGTCTCCCAGAGTGCTTTGCTGTTACTATGGAAATGCCTGCCCATTAATCTTGCTGTCCTTTTACTACTAAAGCACCTTTAACTGTCTCAAGCAATCAAGTGATGTTACCTACAGCAGGGAAAGGAAGGAGAAGACTGCTTCCCATTCTAACTGCAGCACTGATTTTAATCAAGATTTAATCAAGGAGCAGAAGGAACTAAAGCTACTTTAACAGCTTTCTTTTAAACTCTACAAAGCAGGCTCCTGCTTGATGCATAGGCTCCTGCCCTTGTTCATGCCCTTGCTTAATACCTCTGAAAAAGCTATATATTTTTAAGCTACTTTTGTATTTAATATACATTACAAAGTAGCAAGTGGAATCAGTAGGACAAGTAGTCACTCATTTGTACTTTTGAAAAGAATGTAAATGCTTATTACAAATGTATTTTAGGGAATAGTCATGAAAAGAAAAAAAATGTGCTTGCTGACTTGAATATACCCTTATCATCCTATAGAACTTGAGGGGTAGTAAACATAAGCCAAGAGAAAATTAGCTAATGAGTTAAAGATAGTCTTATAGCCCTAGCTGGTTATGCTCAGTGGATAGAGCATCAACCTGCGGACTGAAGGGTTCCAGGTTCGATTCCAGTCAAGGGCACATGCCTGGGTTGCAGGCTTGATCCCCAGTAGGGGATGTGCAGGAGGCAACCAATCAATGATTCTCTCTCATCATTAATGTTTCTATCTCTCTTTCCCTCTCCCTTCCTCTCTGAAATCAATGAAGATATATATTCTTATAAACTTTGCTTCTTTCATCTATTACTTTTAGGTTAGGCATCTATGAAATTTTGAATTTGTATGGTCACTTGTACGAAGTGAAAATAGGACTTATTGGTAATTCTGGAAGGGTTTTCTAGGTTATTAGGGGGAAAAAAATTTTTTTAAACAAATAAATCTTGGCCTGGTCATCCTGGATCTAGATGACAACTGTGAAAAGATTAAACTGGCCCTAACAAATGGTGTGTGTCCAATAACTTTTTAGAACTAGGAAAAGTTAAGTGATATAAATATATGATGCCTGCAGCACAAAACAGGCTATTTTCCCTGTGAAAATAATCAAATGGTATTGAAGGTGGAGAAATCAGTACAAAAATCAGACCCACAGGAGCAGGAGTGGTTGTAACTCTGGATCATCTAAACAAGGTTCACTGTTGCTTTGGCACTCTGCTCTGATGGAAAAAAAAAATAGAATGAGGCACAAAATCTGAAGAGGTTTCTTCAAACATCTGATAGGAAAGAATGTATGTCCATAAGCCTACTACTTAAATAATGGTGAGAAAAATCTTCCCCTAAAAAAGCAGATCTTGGAGATAGATTAAAATGAGAGGGGGGAAAAGATCAGATTGTAGGGTTTGTCAAAACAGTCATAGAAAACATAAAATGACACCTTTGGCATTTGAACATTACTCTACACTTCCAATAACCTGATTGGTTAAGTCTGAGCACTGCATTACCCCATCAGTTGTATTTTTTTTTTATCCTTTTGATTTAGTTTCCCATGACTATCATAACAAAGTACCACAAAAAGGTGGCTTACAACAGCAGAAATATAGTGTTTCACTGTTCTGGAGACAAGGAGTCTAAAATCAAGATATCAAGATGGTCATGCTCCCTCTGAAACCTATAAAAGAAAATCCTTCCATTCCTCTTCTGGCTTCTGATAACTACCCTGAATTCTTTTTTTATATATATTTTATTGATTTTTTTACAGAGAGGAAGGGAGAGGGATAGAGAGTTAGAAACATCGATGAGAGAGAAACATTGATCAGCTGCCTCCTGCACACTCCCCACTGGGGACATGCCCACAACCAAGGTACATGCCCTTGACCGGAATCGAACCTGGGACTCTTGAGTCTGCAGGCCAATGCTCTATCCAATGAGCCAAACCAGTTAGGGCTGCCCTGAATTCTTGACGTTCCATGGCTTGGAGCTACTTCATTCCCATCTCTGCCTCCATGATCACATGGCTATCTTCTCTAGTATGTCTTCATATTGTCTTTCCTCTGCGCATCCCTCTGACCAGATTTCCTTTGACTAATAAAGACACAGTCACATTGGGTTAGGAGCCCACCCTGCTGCAGTATGACCTCATCTTAATTACATCTGAAATGATGTATGTAATGAAACCCCTATTTTTAAATGAGAACACATTCTGAGGTACAAAGGGCTTCAACATACCTTTCTGAGGACACAATTTAACCCATAACACCTTCTTTCAGAAATAGTATCAAGAAAGGCATACAGGAAAATTAGTGGATAATTATGTCAATTATTAAAAATCTTCATCATTTTAGGCCATCTGAGCTCCTTCAGTTTTTGGAGTACAAGTTAATGGAATCATAATTATTAAATTCAATTTACTTTCACACCCAGTAGGATACACGTGAAATAAAGATGATGATGATGATGATGATGATGATGATGATAATGATGATGATGATAATGAGAATGATGACGGCTAACACTTACCTAATACTTTATTATGAGCCAGGTGGTATTCTAAAAATTTTACACATATTAATTCATTTAGTTCTTCTGACCATCTCAGGAGAAAGGTTGCTATTACTGTCCCTGTTCTACAAATAAGGAAACTGAGGCACAGAGAGTTTAGTTTAGCTGGTTTGGATCAGAAGAGCCAGCAGAAATGCCACTGCAGCATCTCCATAAGTCTAGCCCCCTCATCTACTCTAAAGGCCTGAATGTGATTGCACTGAAGTCTGGAGCTTCCTGATTTAGAGAACAATTTTACCCATTCAATCCTCAAAAAATGAATGCAGGAAGGAACCACTTGTACATCTTACCTCCCATGTGAAAAGGAATGTGCATATACCTGCCCACAATGGTCTTCCTGGGAGGCAATGCAACCAGTATCTTGATTTGCCCAGATGAACCTCAAAGGCCATGTTATCTTCAGCATTTCTTTCTTATTTTTATGCCTGTAGAATGGGTCTACTTACTACTAAACTTTTCAGTACTTTTACATATAGAAATATGATTTAGTTCCCCAACCCCCTCAAAAAAGAATTCTGGGTCACTAGCCTAAGAATAATATGCCAAAAAAGTTTATGTTATGAGTATTATTTACCTAGATATGTGAGCACCAGGTTGATTTAGAGCAATTAAGACATCAATAGAAACAAATCTCATTCTCTTGAATGAATTAGAGGAGCATACTGATTTGACTTGTTTATCTGTCCATGTATTTAATTAGTTCCACAGACAACAACAAAACAAATTCTTTGCTATATGCTTATCAGATCATCAATGTCCTAGGATGACTTTATGTAAATGCAGCATCCTCAAAAATTCAAATTTACATGAATGCACTTGTCTTACCATTAGAGCCCGAGTGTTAGGGACAGAAACTCATTGTGCAATATAAACATTTTTCCAAAAAAATTAAAACCTTAACACATTGTGGGCATTCAGCAGTTATGAAATAATAATCAAGTTAATCAATTAACCAGAAAATTTAAATTAAAAGCAATCTACACCTTAGGTAGAATTATAGAGATTAGTGCCATTCTCTATGTCTTGAGGCATTTCCCTCTGGAGAGATCAGAAATGAAACCGGCTTTATATGTTTGCCTTCCCTACCCACTCTCTGACAATTTTTAGAATTCATGATTTACATCCATAGGATTTCACATAGCATTGCCTTTGATGAAGGGACACATTTTGCAGCAAAGGATGCATATCAATGGTAAGGGTTCATGACCACAGGGTCCATTTGTCCTACCATAAGCCAGCTCGTCCAGAAGCAGCAGATCTGACAGAATGCTGCAATGGCCTATTGGAGATTCAAATAAGACGGCAGTCCAGAGACAGAACCCTCCAGGTTGAGGAGCTCCCTCTGATGCACTGTGCCAACATCTGATATATGGTGCTACACCACAATTGCTAAAACATATGGGTCTCGGGATGAAGGGATGGAAATAAAATTGGCCCCTCTCACCATCACTCTCAGTAATTCACTTTATTTTTGTGCTTACCATTCCTACAACTTAGGTTCTGCTAGATTAGAGGTCCTGCTTTCCAGTGGGGCTACCCTTTCACCAGGGGTAAGTGTTCCATTCCACTGAGCCTGCAGCCACAACTGCCACCTGGTCATTCTGAGCTCTTCAAGCTTTTGCACCCACAATCAAAGGAAGGAGTCACTAGCCCTAGTGGGTTTGGCATGAGCTCACAGACTGAAGGGTCCATGTTCGATTCCGGTCAAGGGCACATACCTTGGTTGCAGGTACCTGGGCCTGGTCAGGATGCATGCAGGAGGCAACCAATCAATGTGTTTCTCTCACATCAATGTTTCTCTCAGTCTCTCCCTCTCCCTTCCACTCTCTCTCAAAAAAAAAAGTCAATGGAAAAAATATCCTCGGGTGAGGATTAACAAAAAAAAAAAGGAAGGAGTCATTATACTGGTGGGAGAAGTCTCTCTTAATTATCATGAGGTGCTAGAGCTACTGTTACATAATAGGAGCATGGAAGAGTATTCACTGAGGTGTCTCTTGATGCTACCATTTCTGATAGCAGTGATGAATGGAAAATTGTCATAATTATGGCTTAACAAGGGCATGATAACCAGGGAGTCAGACACTCAGAGATAAAGGTCTGGGTTATTCCATCAGGCAAGCAATTTAAAGCAGCAAAAGTGATGTCTAAGGGAGAAGGAATCTAGAATATGTGGTAGAAGAGAAAGATGATAAATATTGATTGCAGCCTGGAGACAACTGCAATTGCCAGTACTGTACCTGTTCTGCTAACTTTCTATATTGTTTTAATGAGATTGTAGCTGACCATGACCTTGAAGAGGTCATGTCACGTAGTGGCAGAATGGGTTTAATGAGGGGGCTCAAGCAGATCTGAGAGGGCAATATAGCAGTCAGTATGTATGAGATTTCTTTCAAGTGATGCCTTGAAGAACTAGAGATCCACAGATCTTTGGGAAATGCTGGGTTTTTTTTTTTTTTTTTTACAATTTATGCAATTTTGTTTTGATGATTTAAAGGTGTATCTCTAATGACCCAACTATATCTTCATTAAACTACTGATAAACAGACACTTCTTTTATCATCTAAATTTTAAAAGAATGAAGAAGAGAAGGAAAAGGAGGAAGAGGAAAAGAGGATAGAGGACGGAGAGAGAGAGAGAGAAGAATTTTGAAGGCAGCAAAAATTTACTGCCAAAATTGTTGTCCCACTGTGGGTCCTCAGTAAATCTAAATAACTGCTTCAGTATACCTAGAAATCACACTGCTTCAAGAATTCTGGTGCCCACATTTTGAAAACAAACTCTCTCTGGCCTAGTAGAATATTATCATTTAGAATCTAGTGTTTTCTTAGAATGTGTGCCTAGATTTATACTCATTACAAGGATTACTCTAAAGTGATGGGGTCACTTAGTTGAAAAAGCAGCCTCACTCTAGTGAATTCTAACATTTGAAGAGATCAGCATGACCTTAAGGATTGTAATGATGTCTGTCTTTCATTTAAGGCTTTTCTGTCTCAGAATAATTTAACTTGTAAATATGAGCTTGCTTGATAAGGGTAGACTGAAAAGAAATGTGCATTTGTTAAAGTGCAGAGTGAAAGACTCACTTCTGAAAAAGGGATTTTAAAAAAACAGCTCTCTCTTTCTCTCTCTCTTCCATAACTTTTAATAACTCCATAGCAACTATATATGTATGAATATCCCTAGTCTTCATATTTCTCTGACTCAGAGCTTAGTGGTCTTGGTAATTGTGAGTTCTTTTCAGAACATTACTTCTTCATTTGGTTTTTCTGGCAACAAACTGCATGACATGTATCCATAAATATACTAATTTATCTGTGTCATTTTTTTAGTTTTGCTTTCTTCTTGGATATTAGCGCCCTAATTTTTTCCAACTCCTTGCTCATAATAAATTCCAGAGCAATGCAATATGTTACATCTTCCACACAACTTAGAATTCACTGTTTCACATCTGTCATTTGAAGATAATGAGGATTCTTTCACTACAAAATGACTAAACAGTGCATCCTGAAAAAAGCAAATGATGGATTTGTTCTCAAAACACAAAGAGAAATGTCTTGAAAACACTGCATCCAAAACAGTGTCAGAAAAGTAACATTAATTAAATCTTCACATATAATATATGGCTTATCCTACCTAATTTGCTCTAAATTCAGTAATATTCTTAAAAGCACTGTTATGTTGAGCCATTACTGCTTCAATTTTATTTTATCAAGCCAATAATAATGATGATGATGATAATCAGAGTTAGATTTGATTGAGTACTCACTGTACATCAGGCATGGGCCCAAGTGTTTTGCATACACATCTACAATTCACCACTTCTTCCCATCTGGACACTGCCACCTTGGACCAAGCCATCATCGCCTATAGCTTAAACTTCTAGAGTAGCCACCTAATTAGTTTCCTTGCTTTCATTCTTCGCTCTTTAAAATTATTCTCTACACAGCAGCTGGAGTGATCTTTTACAAGTATTTTAGAGTACATCACTTCTCTATTTGAAACACTTCCCAAAGCCTCCGACTGTACTTAAAATCCATTCCAAGCTCCTTTTGGTGACCTTTCAAACCATACTTGCTGACCTCTTGGATCCCATCAGCCACACTGGCATTCTTCAGACACATCAAGCTCATGCCTGCCTCAGAGCTATGGCACTAGCTATTTCGCTGTCTTGAGTTTCAGATCCTAAATGTCATCCCCTCAGAAAGACATTCTATGATGACCCCATCAAAACTAGCCACCCAGTCACTCTCTACCCATTGCATCATTCTATTTGAAATCTTTGCAGAGCACTCACCACCACCTGGTATTATTGTTTTCCTATTTGTATCCTGTCTGATTCCTCCTCCTGGCATATTTGTTTCTTGTCTTTTCTGTTCCCTGGTATGCATAGTAGGTCCTCTAAAAATATGTTGCGTGAATAAATAAATGAACAACTTAGTGAGCTAAAAGCATTATACTTCAAAGGAGAGGAACAATATATTTAAACATGAAGAAACAAAGTCTTTGAAAGGCTAGGCAAGTTGCTGAAGCACAAAGTTTTATATGATAAAACCACAATCTTAACTCTCAATTTTGAGTAGTGAGGTTGACAGAAGGGGGTAGGTGGGGCAGGACAGGTAAGGAGGCCATTGATCTCTATTGTAAAATTAAAAAGAACGTTGACTTATATCCACCAGGCTCTCTTTGGCAAAGACAACATCACCAGACACAGAGATGGCACTGTTCCATAGAGGAAAATAAAATATTCCAACAGTGGCATATTCAATATTTTTTATTTGGTGACAATATCAAAAGGGACCCCTCTGAGCCCTTTTAAGGAAGGCTCTGGATCAATGATTCTTATCCTTTGGGAGTCATAGACAACTTTGAGAATCTGATCAAATTAAGCACTCTTTCTCTAGGGGAAAAGGGATATTTACATACAATTTCAGAAATTCTTAAGCCCAAAGTGTAGTTCTGATATGAAAGGAACAGTTTTGCTCTGTTTTTTTCTCAGCAGCACAAAAAGGAGTTTTTTGGCCCACTCTTCTGGGCAGGGCAAACAGATGTCCTCCTCTCTCTGGAGAAGCAATTGAGCAATGATAATATCCTGAAGGCTGAGCCTTCCTTAACTTTAAAGAGGAAGCCAACTCATTCAACAAATATTTGTGAACACTTACGATGTGAAAGGCTCAGAGAATACAGGAGAGCAAGGTGTGGTCCTTGTTTTTAATGGAACTCACCTACCCACAGGGTAGGCAGACACATGCAGGCAATTTCACTCAGAGCACCATGGAAATACCGCTCCTTCTCCCATCGCAGTAGGTGGTGAGCATCATTTAATCAGCTGTAGAGTAAGAGAAATCCACGGCATCAGACTCAGTCTGGCCAAAGGGTTTCTAGGTGAGGTCCATAGAACACATTTTCAAATATACTTTTTAAGTTTTATTATATAATATGCATGATTTACTTGAATTATACACACCATCTGGAACCTATACTGCTATCATACTCAAAAGCCAACCTCGGAAGGAATTGGAAAAGGCCGGATGAAGCTGCTTGGAACAATGTGATCTTACCTATTTTAGAGCTGCAAAAGTTACATTTTACTAAAAGCTAGAGGCACCTGGGGCTTTGGAGAGAGGAGAATCTTTTTTTTTTTCCTAAAAGGACTTTTATACTAAATATTTATAGTATAAATGTATAAACAGTTTATACTATTCAATCACATTCCCACAATTTAGCCTCCAAAAATGTGAGAAGGTTGACATTAACTAAAGAATAAAATGCTGTGAAGACAAATACAAGAGGCCCCAAAACCAAAGTTTGGGTGATTAGAGAAGCCCATCTGAAAGATAAACAGGAGTCAGCCAGATGTTTTAGCAGAAAGTGGTAGTGATACACACTGCATCCTGGTGAATAGAAAAAGAGCACAAACAAAGGCACAGAGTCCAGAAGATACTCGAAATTCTGCAGCCCATCTCTGTACTAGTCTTTCATCTGACAATAACACTGCTTTAACTTCCATATTTCCAAATAGCTCATCTAGTATCTAATATACTTTTTTTTGCCTTCCTTTCATCTGCAACATAAACAAATGCTTTACATTCTCATTGGAATATAACCTCAAAATGTCTCCCTATTGTAACACTGAAGGTGAGAAATAAAATCTTTTCATGCTAAAAGACGAAAAAAATGTGTTATGAGTAGTTGAGTTTCCTTGACCATCTATCAAGTTATGAATTCAGAGTGTTTATGTTCAACAGCTTAATGCTTACTCATTATGAGTTTATTGGAGGCCCGGTGCACAAAATTCGTTCAGGGGGGTGTGTCCCTCAGCCCAGCCTGCACCCTCTCCAATCTGGGACCCCTTGAGGTCACCCCTAACTGTCCTCCCCTGCAGGCCTGGTTGCCCCTAACTGCCCTTCCCTGCAGGCCTGCTGCCCTCTTCTGCTGGCCTGGTCACCTCTAACTGCCCTCCCCTGCAGGCCTGGTCACCCCCAACTGCCCTCCCCTGCAGGCCTGGTCACCCCCAACTTCCCTCCCCTGCAGGCCTGGTCACCCCCAACTGCCCTCCCCTGCAGGCCTGGTGCCCCCCAACTGCCCTCCCCTGCCAGCCATCTTGTGGTGGCCATCTTTGACCACATGGGGGCGGCCATCTTGTGTGTTGGAGTGATGTTCAATTTGCATATTACTCTTTTATTAGATAGGATGCCATTCTTGTGTTTATGTTGGTCCAACCACCATTTTAAAACACTGCTCTAGTATAGTTTGTAGCACATTCAAATTATTACACTTTCCAGCCAGTTCTAATCCTTAGATAACCCAGTAGCAAGCTGTGAGGAAGTAACCTCATGTATTCTCTATCTGTAATAGTACTTGCTACCATTGATTAAGTGCATTTCTTATGCCAGAAAATTTACTTGTATATATATCACTTAATCCTCACAATAACTCCATGCAGTGGAAATCATTTTCTCTTTGGTGCAGATGAGGAAAAAAGCCTAAAGACATTAAGTAACTTATCCAAGGTCAAACAGCTGGACAGTGGCAGAATCTGACCTCTAAGCTCTCAGTTACTGTTCATTCTGTAAGACTGGCAGTAATGTGTTCTAATTACATGTTTATATTGATGTCTCTCTCATGGATCATCTAAAAAAAAAGTCTCTAGACATTGAGTATTACTAGTTGTTCCTTTTATTGGAATTAACTGATATAAGAAAGAAGAAAAGTATTGCAAGTTCAAAATTAATTTGTGAGACAAGATTGCAATGATCCTTATAGTTTCTTGTGGGTCTCATTAACTAGGTCTATGAAATATTGTGAAAGAAAATAATTCTGTTCCTTATGAGACATAAAACCATATTATAAAGGATCACTCATTATAACTTCTGGGATCCAGGTTCAAAAGAGAAGCCTATTCCTTTGTAACTTGAGATTGGACAATACAGAAGCAGGATTGGCCTTGGACTACTCTAACTGAACCTACCTTCTCCCTAGGCTCCTACCATCCCTGCTGGCCCCCTATTCTTCCTCAATTCTCCTGATCCATAGCTCCTGTTAGGCTGCTAGGAATGGGCGGTTCAGGGGTTAGCTAAGGTTTTCTGTCACCTCACTCACTGTTTCCTTTCCAAATCCCTTCCATCCTAAAAGAATCCAGCTCAAAGATCACCTATCCAATAAAACACTCCTACGCCTCAGCTTGTGATGATTGCTCCCTCCTCTGAACTCCTGACGTACTTATTGTTTGTAGCAATGGTTAGGATCTTTCCTTATTGCACTGTGTGTAAGTCATGTCCCTTACCTTCCATGATAATGTAAGGGCCTTGAAGACAGTATCCAGGTATTTACTCCTTTATGTCCACAACTTTATTACCTCATGCAGTAGGTCACATTACAATTTCTCAATAAGTGTTCATTGATTTAACTGGCCATTCATCTGCCTTCTTTCCTCAGATCATAATAAGCTCTATGCCACTAGGGTTGACACTCCTTTATGTTTGGTAATACCTTACACTAAAGAGATTCAATGGGTATGCAAAAAAGTTAGGTCATGAATTTACAGTGAGAGTTCAACCTGTAATTATGTTTCTTTTTTTCCCCCTTTTTTTTTTCTGAGGACACAATCCACATTTTATTTACATTTTTTAATTGATGAAAAATTTAAATTTTTATGCAATTATGCTTCTTAACATAAGGATTTCCATGTTATGTAAAAATTATTTCCTTTTTGTAAAGATAACAATAACAATTTGTATGCACACTGCAAAAAGAATGGGAGGAATTATATCAAAATAATAGTTCTCTTTGGTAGCAGAATTTATGGGTAATTATTTTCTTTGTTTTTAAAATATTTTTGTAGTAAAAGTACTCTACTTTTCTAACATGAATAGGCATACTTAAATAATTAGAATAAATTATGTTAAAAAGTTGAAAAATCGAAATCAACCAGTTAACAGCAAAAACGTTAAAAGATTCCATTCCCTTCCAGATGTCATTGCCTTTTGTTTGGAGAAGTTCAACTCCATAGGGCTCTTCATTCTGTTCAACTGCTAATGATGCACAACTATTTTCTCTGGAGTACCTTACACATCTCTTTATTGTCCTTTCTCCTTGGTGACTAGTGCCCAGCACTTCTTGAATTCCTTCAAATTTTGTGCTAGAAAAAGAAAAGTCAGGTGAATCGAATGTGTCACTTTCAAATTGGACAATTTTGCAAATAGATTACTGATGCAGAGCTGAATATATCAAACATATTGAATGACACTTTTGTCCAAGGCCACAGGCTTTCCAAGTTGATGAATGCAGCCACTAAAGTTGACACTAAAATGAGTTGGATAATTTTAAAAGCAAAACAAAGATTAAAATAAAAAAAGTGGGCATCCAGATAATATCAAGAACAAATAAATCTGCAGTGTTTGTTACCGTCATTGTAAGTTTGCTGTTGTTGTTATTGTTGTGGTTGCTATTTATCATTAGCAATGATAAATAACATTATTCAACTTTTCTTGCAAAGTGCTTTTCTATCGCTTTTGCTAAGTGTAATTTCTATTATCAGAAGAGAAAAGTCAAGGCTAATGTATGTCAGTGCAGGCTGTGAAATACTCTTCTAACTTTCACTATATTTGTAACTTAAATGCCCCGCTTCACCAATTAAGTTACAAAATAAGGTCATATCTTTTCATGTCCTAACCATAGTGACTCTAGGCTCTCAAATGCCCACAATGAAAGAAGGTCAAAACTTTCTGTAGGTTTTCCTCCAATCCAAATAACTTCTGGGACTCTTAGACCATTTGTACGTACAGGTTTTACAAACCAGCCCTAGTGATTACTTTTCCCAGTCTACCCTTCAGACCTTACAATACCAGAGCTTTCATGTCTCCTTGTGTCATCACAGAATATACTTCCCCAAACTGCTCACTCTGTGTAGATTCAATCCAAGCATGAACACTGTTGTCTCCAATTGCCTTAAAGGTACAGCTAAGTAAGATTAGTCTTCTTGGCTGAGACAGTGAAAAGTCCTTGTACTTCATTTCATCTCTTTTCCTCTGCCACCGTGGTCACAGAAAGTAAGTTTTCCAGCTATAAATGGCCTGGATGCTTCAGTCACTTCCTTTAAGGAAGCTGCCCTAGAGAGCTAAAGTTACCTTAGAAAGCTGGCTAAAAATAAAAATTTACTAAGTCCTACTGTTTCATAGTCAGTGTGCTGCATTTGAAGACATACTGTGAGAAGATAGATATGGTTCCTGTCCTTATGATCCTAAGAACTATTTTACGCTAAGCAGTTTGGAATTCATCTTCAGAGCAACCATGAGAGCTTGACAGATTTAAGCAAGGATATTCCATGATACAATATTCTTCTTAGAAAGAATCTGTAAAAAAAATATGTGAGAAAAATATTTTAGGGGAAATACTAAAGGCCATGATCCAGGGCAGAGTGGATGATGGCCTAAACTAGTGTGGTGACAGCAAAAATAAGTGGAGATTAAAGATGCAGTGTGCATGGGAAGAATGGATGGATGTGATAGGTACAATCCACATACACATATAAATTTAAAGTCTTGTTAAACACATTTTTTTCAGAATACTGCTTGATAGGAATTTGTATTCATTTTTACAAGTTAGAAATACTGTTTCGAAATAACCAAAAAGAAACAGCCTTAGCTCTGAATTGGCACCATGGTGTTCTCGGCAGCCCAAGGCCTCTGGTGAGGACTGCTCTCTAGTGTTCAGAATCATCTGCTAGACCCTTCCTTCTTCACAGTGCAGGGAGATCCCTGCCTCTGATAGAGAAGAGCCTGAAAACTCAACATGGTGGGAAGAACTGCATGTGGGGCTATCACAAATTGTAGATCTTAAAATAAAAGAGCAATAAATTACCTTCAATTCTCTTTCTCTTTCCTCTTCTTTTTTATTAAACAAAAGCTCTTTATCTCTTCCAATCAACCAACTACAGCTCTCTTCCGTAGCCCCTTATGCTTCTCTAAAACATGCTTAATAGTAAGTTTCCTTTGGCTTCATGAGAGAAGTTAGACTCAGATGCCAAATCCTATGAATCCGAGGAGTTGAGGACTCATCGCCTCTCCTACACACTTCTCTCACCTTGTCTTCACCTTCTTAGGATGACTGAGTCCCACCATCTCCCTCCTTTATCACACCAGCAAACCTCAACCTTTCTCATTACACAGTCACTGTACTTAAATATGTTTTTAAAAATTAACTCATTATTTATTTTTTAAAATTCACCTTTATTGTTGAAAGTATTACAGATGTCCCTTCCCCCCCCCCCCCCCCCAAGTCTCATTGGTCAGAACTGTATCTCATGCCCATACCTAAACTAATAATTTGGAGGAAAAATTTGAGTCCCTAATTAACTTCGACCAACATGTTGGAGCTAATATGGAAGCATTCCCAGGGCACAGGCTACAGATTTTCTTATCAGGAAGGAAGCAGAAAAATAGGAGGGGGAGGAGGGAAAGGAAGCAGACAGAAGGAGAAGAGGAAGAAAGTAGATAGCTATTAAGGAGCCAGTCCACAACGTATGTCATGAGTGGCCTAGAGGTCAGAGTGATCACTTCTGCCTGGAGGCACTGGGAAAAGCTTCCCAGAATTAGAAAAATGAATGTTAAATGTTGAGTAAGAGACCACAAATACAGGCCCAAACCTGTGCCTCTGCAAAGAACCACTCCAGCTACATCCCGACCCTTTCTCTTCACGACTCTGCCAAGAACCATGTCTGTGTTAACCTCAATGAGGAGCAGGTGCTGTCTATCCATCTAGCTAATCATTCACTAATTTTGTAATTTTTTTAAATGTAATTTTTTTAAAATAAAGAGGTAATTACCAATGACCTTTAAAGTTTTTTTTTAACTTTATATAAAACTTGGCACCTCTCAAATAGTAGACAAGTGGCAATAAAGAGCAATTTAAAAAAAGAAAAAAGAACTCCACAATGATATCAGAGTGGACATTTGATAACCCTGTCATTGACCCTTCTATGGAGAAAAGTGGGCTCCTGGGAAGACAGAGTAACCCAGAGCTCTCTGAGCCCAGTGAGTGCTGAGAAACAGCGGTCAGAAAAAAAGGAAAGTAAAATTCACACAAAGTCCTCACACTGTTCCACTTGAATAGAAAACGGTATGAAGATGAAGATAGAGAAAGCACATGGCAAAGCCTAGTAACCTACAGCTCTGCTAAATAGAAAACGCAGAGGCTCACCACAGGGCAACTTCATAAAGCCACTCTGGATGCCGTTTTGCTAATTGTGTTTGCTATGACACCAAGCACCGCTTCGCTGTGCTCCCAGAGTGTCTCCATAACGGCAATCACTTGCCAGGAGCAAGAGTGATTTTTATTTGATATCCATACAAAGCAGAAGCAAATGAATTACCATAATGAGAAGCAACATAATGATGTGGAGATGTAGAAACTGCCATTGTGTTTAATAACAACAAAGCTTTCCCTTTTGAATTAAATTTGCAGGGAGATTCTTATTGAAGCATCATTGTACTGTAACCAAGTTGTTTAAAAAAAAAAAAAAGCACTCCAAAGTATTTCAGGCCTATGATTACTGGAAAGGTTGTTAGGAGAATTTTTTTCTTCAATTTTCATTCTCAGTAAAATCGACTTAGTTGCAGCACTACACAGCTGCGATTTGTGAAGTAAATGGCAAAGCTAAATGTGCCGAAACCCAACATGTTCCCTGAGCAACAAAGGAATGGAAGGCAAATGTTACAGTATTATTGACAACACTGGTAATGCTTGTATAAGCATCTGCTTCATAAAGGGGAACAACCTACATTATAAACAAAAGGAGTTTCCAAACAAGGCCTGCCAGCTCAAATTCCGGCTTTGATTTGAATTTTCACTTGTTAGAACAAATATTTCCTCTTTTTACCTTATCCCTTTGAAATAAAAAAATTCTCCTATTTGCATTCTGGAAACTTCCTTATAACTGATTCCTCTTTTTTTTTCTTTTCTTTTTCTAAAAGCATTTCCTGTGTTTTTCTGGTATTTACCTGTTTCCCACCACTGGGATTTTCAACAATGGATGAAAGTATCATTAAATAACATGGTATTCATTTAAACCTGTTTCCATGATGATCATCATGAGAGTATTGTCCTCCTCTTAGACTGAGTCCAATGTCTGAATGGGATGTGTCCTTTCCCCACTTTCCCCACCCCAGTCCTTTCAATGCTACCATTTATATCCATTTACAACAGAACACCCTGGTTTCACTAATGGACAAACTGATAGCCAGATCACAGCTTGCATTAGATTGAGCCAGACTTGAGCAAAATCTGAATATTATAGGACTAGAAATCAAGAGCCTGGGATAAGGGTCCAGCTCAGCACTAAATTCGATGGAAGCAAGTCACCTTCTTTGTGTCTGTCTCAGTTTTCCCAGCTGTAAAAAAGGCATAATATCTGCTCCATCCACATCTTACAGGTATCGTAAGAATCAAATCATATTCATACAATGTTCAAGAGAAACAACAGAGGCCTTTTAGTAAGCCCAAAACACATGCAGGGAATCATTTTATTTATAAGAATCCATAATCTGGTTTTTGTCATTTTATCATCCAATAAATATTCATTGAGCTGAAACCGGTTTGGCTCAGTGGATAGAGCGTCGGCCTGCGGACTGAAAGGTCCCAGGTTCGATTCCGGTCAAGGGCATGTACCTGGGTTGCGGGCACATCCCCAGTAGGGAGTGTGCAGGAGGCAGCTGATCGATGTTTCTCTGCCATCGATGTTTCTAACTCTCTATCCCTCTCCCTTCCTCTCTGTAAAAAATCAATAAAATATATTTAAACAAAAAAAAAATATTCATTGAGTTGCTAGTTGATGTAAGGCACAATCCTTTGTGCTATGGAAATGTGTACATCATGGTATGTATAACACCTGTCCTGAAGAAAGTTATAAATGAAAGAAAAGGCACACCATGTAAAAGACAAGTAGAAGTCTATACATGAGGACAAAGTGAGAAACAATATAACACAGTGATCAAAAGTACAAGCTTTGGCATTATACCTTCTGGGTCTGAATCCTGGCCCTAGCATCAACTAGCCATGTGACCTTAGGCAAGTTATATAACTTCTCTATGCCTCAGTTTCCTCATCTTTAAAATGGGCATAATAATAATACCTACCTCATAAGCTTATTGTGAGGAGTAACTACTAATATAGTAATAACTAGAGGCCCGGTGCATGAAAATTCATGCACTGGAGGGGGGTCCCTCAGCCCGGCC
Organism: Myotis lucifugus; assembly: GCF_000147115.1. NCBI lineage: Eukaryota > Metazoa > Chordata > Mammalia > Chiroptera > Vespertilionidae > Myotis > Myotis lucifugus. The sequence continues at coordinate 46,341,259 of NW_005871048.1, read as the reverse complement.
TGCCCCCTCTCACAGTTTGGGAGCCTTCAGGGATGGGAGGCGACCCGGCGATCAGGGGAAGACGATGCCCCCATCACACCTCTGCTGCTGCCACTGCTGGGAGCACAAGCCTCAGCCAGCCCTGGTTACCTGAGCCTCAGGTGGCCCTGGGCAGCTGGGCAGCCACCATCAGAGGCTTGCCTGCGCCTCGGCTAGCCCTGGGTGGCTGGGGGGCTGAGGGGACTGGGGGACTCTGGAGGCAGGCACGCGGAGTGGCCAGGCCCGCCTGGAAGTGGGCCTGGTTTTGCTGTGCGCCTGCTACCCCGGCAGGGCTGAGGGGACTGGGTGCTGCCATCTTGTGGCTATGGGCGCCACTATCTTTGAGGGTGTGACAGTCAATTAGCATACTCCCTCCTTATTGGCTGTGGGTGCCACCATCTTTGCAGCCTGCTGCTCAGTTGTTTGGTTGTCCCTCACTAACCCCCCTGCCGGCCTGGTCGCCCCACACAGCCTGTTCGGTCGTTTGGTTGCGATGGTAGCTTAGGCTTTTATATATAGAGAGTCTTCAAACAGTGTCTGGCACATACACAGGACACACTAAATGTTAGCTAGACATAAGGACATCTTAGAGTATAATAATTGAAAGGGGGAGAGGGCACTAAAGATTATGGTCAAGAGTACCTCAGGGGGTCCCAATCTAGGGGTTGAAGGTTGGGAAGGCTCAGTGGAAGTAGAGTGAAGGAGAAAGGAGGGACTACACAGACATTCCAGGCAAGTCAAATGGCTGCACGAAGGGTTAGAGCCAGGTTTGTGTGAGGCACATTTGGGGTAGAATGAAGAGAAGGCTCAGCCCTAGCTGGTTTGGCTCAGTGGATAGAGCATCAGTCTGTGGACTGAAGGGTCCTGAGTTCGATTCTGGTCAAGGGCACATGCCCGGGTTGCAGGCTCAATTCCCAGTAGGGGGTGTGCAGGAGGCAGCCGATCAATGATTCTCTAACATTGATGTTTCTCTCTCTCTCTCCCCCTCCCCATTCCTCTCTGAAATCAATAAAAATATATTTTTAAAAAAGAGAGAGAGAAGGCTCAGAGTTTGCAAGTGGAGACACTGGGGAAAGAGGGCTGTAACTAAGTACTCTAGATAGGCTAGGGGCTAATCCCTGCTTATACCCCCATGGCCAAAAACTGAAGTGAGCAAAGGGACCTTATTTCAAACTGCTGGCGGACTTTCTCTTTCTCTACAGACTACAGTTTACATTTACATTTAAAAGTATATTGCTTTTGTGTTTTGGTGGTAAAAAAAAAAAACCCAAAATGTCCCCCAATAGAGAACTGGATAAAGAAGATGTGTTACATACACACAATGGACTACTACTCAGCCATAAAAAAGGATGAAATAGCACCATTTGCAACATGGATGGACCTTAAGAACATTATGCTAAGTGAAATAAGTCAGTCAGAAAAAGCTAAGAACTATATGATTTCATTCATATGTGGGATATAAAACTGAAATGTGAGCACAAACAACAGTGTGGTGATTGCCAGAGGGAAGGGGGTGGGGAGAGAAGAGCTTCCTAATATAAGGTGACAGGAGATTTGACTTTGGGTGGTGGGTACAATATACAGATCTTGTAACAGAAACCCACACCTGAAACCTACATGTTCATGTTGACCAATGTCACCCCAATCAATTTAAATATAAATCCATTTTTAAAAGCACTTTAATGGGTTTTTTGAACCTACAAAGATAAGTCTAAAAATACTATTTCTGGAACTATACAGTTCTTGACATGAGATGCTCAGCTGCTGTGCACATAATGTTGAGGCCATCCCACCAGGTTTGCATGAAATATAGAATTCTACCTATAGACACCTAGAGAGGGAAATGGGAAGAAAGGGGCACAAGGAGAAAGCGAGAAACTAGTTAAGAAGTGTGGGCACTTCTACCAGGAATAGGTAGCAATTGAGATGCTGCTCTTCTCTTCATGGTTTTCAGTCCCTGTGCCTTAAATGGTATGAGTATCTCACTGCAGTAAACGGAATTTTGATGTTAAAATAAACCTTAAACCCCAAAGAGCTACTTCACCTGGTGTTCTGCTGAGGAAATGGTGACCTATTCCAAACTTAAGGGCCAGCCAGGCTCTGCAAGGCTCATTAATAAAGATGTGGCTGTTCCCCTTCAACTGGTTTCCAATGTTAATTTCTTGTACAGATGCTGCCTTACACACGAACTTTAGAACCTAATCCTTAGCAAAGATCCAGCTCCACTGTACAGAAGGTTGTTTTTCTGTGTGTGAGTAGAATTTACCCCAACAGATTATGTTTATGGAGGAGATGGGCTGGTGAAGACCAGGTATGAGGAGAAATATGGGCCTTCTGCTACCCTCTCTTTTGTGGGCTTCTGTGCTATGGCCTGAACTCCAGATAGGAAAGACAGCTGAAGTCTGTCTTAATGAAGGGAGGTAATGAGGCTCCTGCAAAAGGTTGCAGAATAGCTGAGGAGAGAGACCACTGGGGATCCTGTGGGAGGCCTTGGCCTCTGGACTCAGGAAGGATTCATGTCTGCTATTCAAATGAAAGGGTGGAGGAATCTGTATTATAATTTCTTCCCTTACTTTTTAGTTTAGTACTTGTTTTAATCATGAGGCATGACCTAGGCCAGTGGTCGCCAACCTTTCAGACCTCACGGACCACCAGTAGTCCGCAGACCACCGGTTGGCGACTGCTGACTTAGGCTATGCTTTGGGCCAACTGGTAAAGAATATCAGAAAAGGAAACAGAACAGGAGCCTAAGGAAGCCAAAGTCAAGATTAGAGCATCCGTGAAGAACAGAATAGCTGACTGGGCCCGGGCCCAGGTGCTGTAGCCCATGATTAGGAAGCTTTCCATCAAAAATATTCTACTTCAGATAATACCTGTCCTCTACAAGCACGTGTTAAATGGAAGTCCCGTACATTATCCCTGATTAAAGCAACGAGGAAATTTCTCTCAAGGGAGGTAGGACTGGCCCTGAGAAAGAGCATTCCCTTTCCAACCAGAGCCTTTGGGGACCACCCAGAGCATGCCTTGTCATCCCACAGTATCCCAGTTGTCCCCTCACTGCATTGACCACCATTTTATTCGTGGAAGGAAGAACGACAGTGAGAGGCACTATGAACAACAGACAGAACTTGGTTGATGACTATGAAGAAAACCATGGAACCTTCTTATTTCCTATTTTTCTTCCTTATCCATTCCCAGTTCCATCTCAGTGAAATCTGTCATTATTTCCTAGCTCAGATTTCACATGTCGACAAAAAATTAGAACTACTTTATAAACATTGGTCCTACCATGCCAGGCAATTGGCCAGAAGTTACAGGAGTGCTGTGTCTACTTGCTTTTTATTGCAGAACAGCACATTCCTGGAGACCGCGTCATAAAGTGGATCATTGAAAAGCAAATTACATTTTCCCACAGGAACAATGTTATAATTAGAGGCTGTATTCCTGACAAAGGACTTGGCCTCATGTAAATAGTAGACATGAACAAAAATATTTCACAAAAGTAAAGATTCAAGAACTATAAATCCTTATAATTGCTTAAAATAATAAAATTTTCTCCAAGTATTATAAACCAGGCAGGATTAGAGGGAGTGCACATTGATTATTCAGGGACTCCAATGTACCATAAAGTGTACATTAAAATATAACTACTGTGTCATAAATTAGAACCTGAAACTAACTTTAATATAGTCATTACACACTTAATTAACAACGGGAAGGCAATGAGGCACCCTGGTTAAAACGTGGAACTGGGCGTGCAGAGATCTGAAGTGTAGCCTTGCCCTCTAGACTGTGAGCTCTATGAGGCTAGAGGCTGGAGCTGCCCATGTAGGTAGGTACCTGAGCCAGAGCCTGACTCAAAATCAGTTTTACAATGATTGATCCAGGTTTGGGTTGTCGCATTGAGCAAGTAAATCACTTTATCTGGCTTTTCATTTGCTCATTTATAAAACTAAGAAGCTAAACTTTAGCTTTTTAAGGTCCCTACTGGGTCCACAATTCTAGGGGTGCCATTTTGCTCTCAGAATTCAGAAAAGTTTTGGGGAGTGGTCTACTGTTATTTTGGTGAACTTCAATATGAACCTCCAATATTCATACCCTTGTGCAATCCCCACACACATTCTGGACTTGGCCATATGAATGACTTTGGCCAATGGGATTTTAGCAAGTGAAATAAAAGCAAAGATTTAATGAGCACTTGGAATACATCCTCTTGGAACCCAAGTACCATGCTGTGAGGAGCCCAAGACCCATGGAGAGGCCACATGGAGAAGAACCAAGGATCTGGTAGACTGCCCCAGCTGAGCTACCAGCACCAACTGCTAGTCATGAGAGTAAGCATCTTGAACATTGCAGCCAAGTCGAGCCCCCAGATGGTAGCAGCCCCAGCTGACTCTTGTGGAGCAGAAAAACCTCCTAAGTGGGCCGTGTCAACCCTATAGGGTCATGAAAGATAATGAAATAATTTAAGTTTGGGGATGGTATTATGCAGCAATAGCTAACTGCAACTCTAGGATGTGACTTTAATGGCTTTGGGTTTTTGTAGAAAACCGGCTGTCTAAGGAAGATTGAATAATGTTTACTTTTCTCTCTGTGAATTTTCCTATACCGAGAAACATTCAAAATATTTCAATCATCTTAAAATAGACTCAAAATACTATAGTAGTGTTCAATAAATATTTGTAGTAGATAAAGATGTTTCCTCTTCCTGAAAAATGTTTTTCCTCTTTACCTTCTCTTGAGAAAGTAGAGTTGTTCAAATGCACAATCAAGTAAAGGTCACAAGGAAATGATATGTGCTGTTCAGTCATTCCACTTGACACTTTGTTGACAGCTCTCAGAACATTCCCTCACTACTGATAATTCATAAAAACAATTGTCAAGCAAAGCACAGACTTTGAAATAAGAATATGGCAGGGTGTCTGGTAATGCAGAACTTTACTTTCCTTGATAAAGAAACTGCTGACATTCAGAGCTGGGGAAGTGTGAGGATTTCTGTTATGAGACAATAGGTTTTCTTAAATTCAAAATTATTGAAACCTGTCAGGGGTATGCCTGATTAAGTTCAGTGACAAAGACAATGAGACTGCTGAAATAAAATCAGCATGGGAGTAGAAAGAGACTATGTCGGGGGTCCATCCCCTGTATGAAGTCGGGTCAAAGGAGCAGTAGTTCTGGACCTATATTGTCCTCTGGGGAAGAGGCTGTGTAGGTGACTAAAAGGAAAACCTTTCAAGTTGGACCACCTGCTCAATTTTGATGTGAAATTCCTCTGGCTAGTCATTAGTAAGGGGTGGAGGATGATCTTTCCTCAGACCTTGAAGAACCAGTGGGAGTAGGACTGCACAGGTGCTTGATGCATCAGCCACTTTCCTCAGATACTGCCACACTGTCACCCCAGCAAGGATGAGGCCTTTGACTCCGCAGGTTTTGCTGTCACCAGGTCTCATCTTGGTGATGCATTGGCCCAAGCTGAAACAAGTTTCCAGGGACAGTTACAACATGCTCTCATTCTTAGGGGTCATGCCTGAGCTCTGGTTCTAGTAGCAAGACAGACCCTTAAGACATCAAAGTTCCTACAGATTAGCCCAGGACAGTAGAACCACAGAAGCCAGACGTTCGGGTGGGTTAGATAGTGCAAACTATTTAATTGGAATAATAAAAAAAAGATATGGTCTTATATCTTACCTCTAAGCTGGTAAAGTAGGTTGTGTCCATTTTGGGCACTTCAAAACATCTCTCAGATTATTTAAGGTGGGTGAATGCTTCTACATGTCAGGCAGTATTCTAGATTTTTACATATATTAGTCATTTAATTCTCACATAATTAAGAAATTGGTATTTTACAGAGGGAACTGAGGCACAAGGAAGTAACATAGCTTTCTCCAGTTCACAGAACAAGTAAGTGGTGGAGCCAGAATTCAGAACTAGCAGTGCTCTGACTTACTAGGCCATACTTGCCACCTCCTGACATCCCAAAGTTTGCTGTTTGGCTCCACTGAGTTAGTGGGCATATCACAAGGAAGCCTGCAATGGACCTGAAGGTGAGGAAGAGCAGACTGCAGCAATTATCTCAGGAACCAGCTTTCTCTGTATCTTCCATCATAATTTAATTAATGTACTCAATAGCCTTACCAAGTGATGGGAAACCTGTTTTTAGCACCTAACCAAATCGAAGACCATAAACCGCCTGTCAACACCCTCACTAGAGGCTGATGAGATACCACACGGGAGATGAAATCAGTGCTCTAGGAGCGTGGTCCTGCTGTGCAGACAAAGCCCAGAACTCCAGCTCTCTAGTTCCACTGGCCTGGTTCATCTTGCTCTGAAATACAGCTCCCTACAAGCTTTGGGCTCTGCATGTATATTGTTATTATCAATTAGTGGCAGTATTTGCTATTGATAGAGCACTTCAGATTCCTTAGGTCCTCTCCTTCGGGTGTTTGTGCATGGCTGGTCTTTATAGCCACAGCTCTGTTTGCACTGACATCACCTTCCCAGGATGATTCCTATGGGTTAAATGATTTGCTTATGGCAATTGCAGAAATACGTGTAATAGAATACAAGATGAGCAATAAAGAGAAAGGAGAGGAAGAACACCACAGCCTACCTGTTTAGGGAAGCCCAGTGAAAAGCTAAGAATCAGGAGCTCGATTTTACTTATTTCTATTTATGAACATAAAAGTATTCTTATCAATGAGGCTATTTTACATTTTATAGCTCCTTTTCAGCTGGAGAGATCCCGGGGGCTTTGAAAACTCTGTGTGTGGCTTCACTGTTTTCATAAGACATTGCTCTTTCCTTCCCTCTACTAGCAGCAGAGGCGATGACAGTAGCAATGACCAATAGATAAAACCAAAATTTAAACATTTTAGCTTTTCTCCCATCTCTGCCCAGTGTTAAAAGGAGGCTCATCTTTGCCCCCTGTAATCCATTCCATTTTCCAGGCAGGAAAAAGGTGGCGGCTCAGGATCCATTGGTGAGGGCTGAGTTCCTGCCCATTTGCACCACCGGGGACAATTACAGCAAAATGAAACTGCAAACATCAATAGGGGAAAGGCTGCAAAGAATTCCAGCTAGAAATCTTAAGATTTGCTCCTGTTTGTTACGGTGAAATATAGATTGCAATGCCCTAAAGACACTAAAACCTTAATGCCAACTCTAAAAATGTGAAACACAAAAGAAACACAGGTAAGGTCCTAGAGTATGAGATTTAGAGGAAATGAGCAGAAGGTTGAAATAGAAAAACACGGACAGGTATGGTGAGAAAGAAGAAAAGTCTCAAGGCTAATAGCCACATTAACAACTCTGAGCGAGTATCAAATTCCAAAGTCCCCCAAGCCCCAAGCCCCAGAAGCCCAAGTACCTTGCTGCCAACATGCTGTCTTTGGGGCCTGTTTCCCAGTTATTATTAAACCCAGCTCTCTGTGGACCCAGAATCCATTTCTTGAGAATCATGATCATCTGCTTGAATTGGAAGGAGATTTTTACTTACCTGGAAATTCTAAAGGCTGTATTTGGTTACTAGCTATAGCTAGCTGCCCGAGGAGAAGTTAAAGAAATATTCTTTATTCTTTGCTCCCCTCTTAAAATAAACAACAACAATGGGTTAGATTCTACATAGTTTGGTTATGCTGTACTTTATTCTTCATTATTTTTTATTAACAAGTATATGTATAACACTTGCCATGTACCAGACACTGTTCTAAGGGCTTAATAATATCACTCATTTGGTTGTCATAACAACCCTAGGAGGCAGGTACTACTGTTTTACAGAAGAAGAAGTTTACAGATGAGGAAAATGAGGCACAGAGAGGTCAAGTAACTTGCCTAAGGTCACACAGCTAATGAGTGGTGAAGCCAAGGTTTAAACTCAGGGAGTCTGGCTCAAGCCCATGTTGCTAACCAGCATTATGCTATGCTGCTTTCCTTACATTTGCTAAATTATACTCACATATTTTGAGAGGCAGTTTTTAGTAGAACACCAGGAAAATATTATCAAAGAAAAAAATGAAAATTTAAAATTTAGCAAAATATATGTTCCTGGATATATTTTTATGAATTGCTTCTATCAAAATCTTATTTTTAAAGTCATTATCTTATTAACCTTAAATTCTGAGACATTTTTCTCCTAAAGGAAGGAGTCATGCATTCATAAGTGGTGCTTCATTTTTGTCTCCACAAACTGCATTATAACTTGGAAGAGGGAAAGATGTGTGGAGGCTGAAAGGATTTGGCCTACACAGGAGAACAGAACGGAGTGACAGGCACGTGGGTTCAAATTTTGGCTTTGTCACTTACTAATGTGTATGACTTTGAGCAAAGTACTTAATCGTTCCATGCCTCAGTTTCTTGATCTATAAAATGGAAATGATAATATTAACTACCTCTAGGTTATTGTGAGGCTTAACTGAAATTATGTACATAAAGTACTTGCAGTCCGTGAAAACTGACAAACTGGGATATTGAGCAGTGGACTATGAGAATTAAATAGAAGACTTAAAACTGATACAGCCAGTCTCTCCTTTATGTATATGGTGCCTACATCCACAAGGGGAACAGCAAGACCTGCCCAGCTTTGAGATGTAACCTGTAGTTTAATTTCTGAAATCCCCACCCTTGATCTTTGAGGGCTGGACTCACCCAGGCCCCTGCTTCCCTCCCTGTGCATCATGTGCACTCAGCGCAGGGCCACACTCACACTGGCCGCCAAAGGCAGAGCTGCTGCTTGGCTGTCGGGCAAGTAAGTGGTCTGGAAATGTAGGAGGGAATGAGACCAGGGCAGGAATCAGCCAGTGGGACCCGGGTATCTGAAGAGCAGCACATCATAGTCAGCTGGCAGGATCACTGTACCCCACTGCCCCTCTGGGGAGGAGGCAGGAGGGTCCAGCCTGAGACTTAGGCCCTAGAATTGCTGTTTCTACTTTTGGTTGTTTATTCTTTCCTTTTGCTTTTAATTACACAGGTAATGGATGTATGCTTGTCGAAGAAAAACTGTGAAATGATACAGTAATAAAGTGACAGCCCTTCCTTACTCCACAGCTTTATCACCCTCCCCAGGAAAAAACCTCTGGTTAGCAATATGGAGAATTCACACACACACACACACACACACACACACACACACACACACCACCATCACCACCACCACCACCACCACCACCACCACTACCAAAAGAAAAGGGGGTGAGGGGAATGAGGAGAACCATACTGTTTATAGTTATCTTCACCTTATTTGTTTGTTTGTTTTTCACTTAAAATACATCATGTACACCTTTCCAAGACAGAACACATAGCTCATTTTTACTGCATGTTCCTCCATTGTAGAGTTCCAAATTCTATTTAGCCATTGCCCCAATCATTTTGGTCTTTCTTATTGTTTGGTTGTGTGTGTGTTTTTTGCCATGGCATTCAATGTGCTTGTGAAAATTCTCATGCACATGTACATGTACTTCTGCAAGAAAGATTCCTAGAAATGCAACTGTTGGGTCATAACATGTATATTTTTAAATTTTTTAATAGATTTTCCAAATGGAGAAGAACCATTTCCTAAATCAAATGCAAACTTCTGTTGCTGTCAAAAAGGAAAAGCTGATAAGAATTTTACATTTCAAAGAAAGGGCATTGATGAATACATCTTTGTTTTAAAGTAATGTTTTCCTTATTTTAAGTAATTTTTTAAATTCTGCTTTATAGAGCAAACCACATTCTGTAATTAAAGCTTAAAAAGGGGGCAGACTGCGTGCTGCCCCCACGCCAGCAGCCGCGGGAAGGCTGGGGCTGGGGTGGGCCGGAGCAGAGACACAACACACAGGAGCGCCTGCTCCCACCCCAGTGGACACAACGTGGCGGCCGAGAGCATGCTCCAAGCGGCTGCTGCGCCCAGCTCAGAGCACGGCCCCACCCCAGCTGACACAGGAGCGGGTCCCGGCCCCCCACAGGGTGCCTCCTCACATGGCGGGAGGCGGGGCACCTCCTCGCGATTTCAATCACACGCTGGGCTTCCAGTATATATATAAAAGGCTAAAATGCAAAGTGTCCCCTCACGAGTTCAACGGGGAGAACGGGAGTTTTATCGTTCGCCATGACTTGTGCTGACCACCAGGGGGCAGTGTGGAACATGGCAGGTGACCAGCGGTGGCGGGGCACTGAGGGAGCAAGGGGAAGGAGGAGGCAAGGAGGCAGGGAGGCAGGGAACCTGATAGGCCCTGATTGCCAGCCAGGCCTAGGGGCCCAACCCGTGCAGGAATTTCATGCACTGGGCCTCTAGTTTTGTTATAAAAAGTGTTTCATACTTTTCCAACTTTTTGTTAAGAATAATGGTAAGGCCTGGCTGGTGTGGCTCAGTGGTTGAGTGTCCACCCATCAATCAGGAGGTCACCAGTTCAATCCCTGGTGGGGGCGTGCAGGAGGCAGACAATCAATGTTTCTCTCTCATCAATGTTTCTTTCTATCCCTCTCCCTTCCTCTCTCTGAAATCAATAAACACCTATAAAAATATTTTTTTAAAGAATACAGTAAGATTATGAGGCTTAGAAAATTCATTTGGTAAAATTCCACAGATACAGTCAACCACATTTTGAAAAGTGAAACAGCACATGGAAAATAGTTATCAGAACAAGACAATATATGTTAACTCCATGGATTTCAGCATCCCTGCTCCTGGTCAGGACCAGGCCCTAGGGCTTACAAGAAGAAACAAATGAGGAGCCCAAAACAAGCTAATCAAAGACTCTGCATTCAATCTAATTAGAAGGATTAGCCCCAAACCAAAGAACTTTGTGTGATAAATAAACAAAGCAAGACAAAAATAGTAACATCCAACAGTGACTTTCCAGCACCATCAAGACAATGACAGAAACCACTTTGCTAGGAGACCAAATACTTCTGCTTGTGTCTCCTTCAAGCATGGATGTTGTGTGTCGACCTTGGTATCATGGCATCAATATTAATTTCGTTGATGAAATTATATTCATTATTTCCCTGGAAGGTTGTTTAAAATCTCATGGGCTATAATGCACATCTTAAAACAAAATTCAAATTCATTACAACTTTTTCAATAAATATACATTATATCACTTTGATAGGATCTTGTAAGCAAAGCAGAAATAGGACAAGAATGGAATAATGCTATCACAAAAAAGCTTAGGAATTCCTGAATTAGGAAAAGTTAGCTAGTATTTCAGAGAGCTCTAAAGTTAGACTCCTGCAGTGGCAGATATATGTGAAAGGAAATACACAGAGTAAAGTTACACAGGCACCTGCTTCTGGGAAAGAAACAAGGTGACTTGTAGGAGGAAGAAAAGAGTCAGACAGAAGCAGAGAGATGTGAAGGTAAAAGCAAAGGCGACCTATAGACAAAGCTGGAGGGAGCCACAGTGCAATTGTAAAAGTCTGTTACAGCATTTACTGAGAAAGAGAGAAAAGAAAATAGGACAGAGAAGTATCACATGGTGTACATTCTAGATAAGTTAGCTATGCTATTTCTGTATTGATTTTAGTTTTTACTCCAAGGTACTTTGGCTTCTTTGTGGTGAGCACTAAACAGAAATTAAACTAACAATTGGACCCAAAAATGTTAAGGAACATCCACAGACAGGAATTGTTTTTGCCCCTTAATAGTGCCCCTCACTGTTTCAGCCAAGAGGCTATGAAGGCTCCCAAACATGTTTGCTGGACCTCTGTCCCATGAGAACGATGGATCTTGATTCATTTTTTCATTGTTCCTCTAGTTTGACTAACCACAGGCTGGTTTGTATGTATACAAACATTAAGATCTGGATTGAATTTCCAATCTTCACTGTTCACCACTCAGTATTTCAGCATCTCAATAGGCCCGTATGTGCGTGCGTGTGTGTGCATGTGTGTGCACATGTGCAGGTGTGTTTTGGCCACCTTGAAGTACAAACCTTTCTGAGATCTTTTGTCCCTCTGGGTAGGGAGGAAGAGAGTCTCAGCTATTCATTACCAACCTGGCCAATTAACAGAGGAGCAGAGGTAAACTGCTGGGCAGAGGACATGCTTGAACATAACACACTTTCTCTCTCATATGTGTTTGTTGCCTTTTCCAGGTCCTTCCATTTCAGGAATGGTGGGTTACCACATCTTGATCCTTCCTGGGTTTCTAGCACAGCCAGCCCACTTTTAATGGGGAAAGACACAAGGACTAACAACTGTTTCAACCTTTTTTTAATGGGGAAAGGTACAAGGACTAACAACTGTTTCAACCTTTTTCTCTAAGTGAACCTTCTTTTTTTTCCCTTCCCTTCTGCATTATCGTGCTACGGTACTTTAAACTTCTCCCATCATTAAACCTTCTGAGTGAAATATTGAACTGATTAATGTGGCATTTTCCACTAAACTGTTTCAGGAAATGTTGCACCTTACCAGTGGGATGCTTTTGAATAATGTAATCTCCTTAGTATAATTAAAACTAAGTTCTGAAGTTAGTACCTTTTCTCCCTGGAGGCACTCATCAAAATGTCAAGTGTTCCTTCTAGTAGAACTGCAATCCCATAATACAAACAAATATATTACCTACTGCTCCTCACTAGCAAGAGGCCCTTGCTGCGTTTTTGTCACTTTATTTCTAACCTGAGCAAGCAGCATGAAAAGTATGGTCACCAGAAACCATTGTCACCCAGTACCCAGAGTAGTGTTCTATACCAGCTACCTGGTTTGCATTTACTAATATTTATTCTGCCTATCTGCCTTCAACAGATGAACTTTTGGTTGTTGTGTTGTTATTTATGCATAGAGAACAATGTGGATCTAAGAGTCGATTGCTCTCCTAAGGCTGTCGCTTAGTTTAATAGGAAAAAATAAAACAGGGACGCAACGCCCTCTTCTGGCTGAGAAGCGCTTAGAGGACTGTGCAAACCTGACTGGCGTTTTGACCAAGACCTTGAAGACAGCTTGGTGTATAGCAAATAACAAACAAATAACCAATCCTGTTGTTGAAGTTCACAACATTATTCACAGCTAGAGACAGGGTAAGGTGTGGCCTCGGAGGGCTGGTCGCAGATGCCTGGCTTTTAGGAGCTCTGAGGGAGTTAGGTGGCTGGACCATTCTCCCGGTGAACAGAAAGATAATGAGAGAAATGGTGTCAAGAGTCCTGTCCTTCTCTGGAACAATATTAAATCCCAAACAAAGGAAAGTTCATTCTACAGGTTCAGGAGACTTATTTTTCAGTGGAGTCTCCTCTAGCGACCACACTCGCCTTCAAGGAGCCCGTCCCCAAATAAGGTGGCCCTGTCAGTCTCCATCTGGGAAGGAGTGGGAGGAAATGACAAAGGAAGGCAGATACTTGGAGACAGAAGGAGCCCAGCAGGACTTCGAAAAAGAAATATTCAGTGCTGGAACATGCTTCTTACCAAATAATGTTTTCATTCTCTAGAAAACATGCTTCTTTCCAGTCTGAAGGCCAAGCTGGCTGGCACTTCTCTGTGCCTGCCAACTAGTCATTAGCAAACAATGAGTGACAGCGCAACTGCAAAAGCAAGAAAAATGGATGGGCAGCAGCACAGGGAAGTATGAGAAGGGTGTCAATGAGAGCAAATTATGCAAGTATCAGCTGGAAGCTGCCTTCTTCCCTGGGAGCTTCAGGATGAACAAAAAGGGCAGGCCAGCGGAGCTGAGAAATGCTATCTTCTGGCCACACAGCTGGGCAGGGCCACTTAAAGACATGTATACCTGGGGACATGTGCACCTGGGGATGTGTGCACCTGATTGTGTGCACAGCCATGGCTAGGTATAGGAAATATCCTGGAGCAGGATATTTCCTATACCTAGCCAATGGCAGAAATGCTTGGGGCAAATAATTCCAGCAAATAGTTTTCAGGATATCCACGTTAAAGCTCTTTGGATGATAAGTGTTAGAAACCCTCTTTAACTTAACCTGAAACAGGAACTTATTGGGCAGGATTCTGGAGTCTCAGAAGATCCAAGGGCATGAATTACCATGGAGGCAGGGCTGCTTGTGTATTCTGAGCTGGGAAGTAAAAAGCTGTTCAGAAACCAAGCAGTAGCTCCTGCTGCCTGTCTAACTCCATTCCTCCAGGGCCTCGTGATTTCTCATCTCTGCTTGTTTTGTCCCAGATTTTTCTTCTCTAATTTCTGCTTCATGTTTCTATATCCAAAGATGGGGCCATGGCCCAGAGTTTAATTGTTCTCGGTTCAAATGACCCATAAAACTGAATAACTGGTATCCATTCATTCCAATTCCAAATTTCCAGGAAACACAACTTTCCGTCCTGCTTGGGTTCATCAGTTTTATAAGCAGCCAAGGAAAGAAAGCGAGGCATGCACTATAAATATGGCTATCAGATTTACCCCTATGTGTGGCGAGACAATCCTTATAAAAGAAGGTCATAGACTAGGAAGAAAGTCTAATAATAAACACATCTTCACAGTGACTCTTAAGGACCATAAAGTGCAGCTGAAGTGGTTTTGTGAAATGGCAAAATAATGAACAATTTTGGGTGAAAAACTTTATTGGAATATTACCCATTTCTGAGAACTTTTTAAAAGGGGTAAAGGAATAAGGAGTGCCAAATTGTATTTTACTACATAGTGGAAAGATAACCAATTTGGGAGCTAGAAGGTATGAGGACTGTTCCTGGCTCCATTGAACTGAATATACTAGTATGAACAAACGATTTGATCTCCTAACGTAGTTTTCTCATCTACAACTAAGAAATAATAGTAGTTATCCTGTCTATGTCATAGGGCTGGGTAGAGGGGAATGCACTATTGTGCATAGAGGAGAGGTGGGAATTAAGAAGAGTTTGGTGTTCCATGGCTAGTAATTTTAGGTCACAAAGAGACTGGAACTACATTACAGCTGGATGCAATAGACAAAAACACTAGAGTAGCTTCAATCACCAACAACCTTATCTACAGGACTCTGAAGAAACTGAACTTTAAATTCTTAAAGTTAAAATCTTCCAGAGCTAGAACAGTTGCTAAGGAAGTACTTACAATTAATATTAAAAACTAGATGGAGAATGGTATTCCTGGGGAGAAAGGGGAGCTCCCACTGATACCCATTGGGTCAGAAATGTGACAAATCCCAGACTTGTTTGTGGATGTAACCCTTTGTTCAACAAAGTATTTCCATGGAACCAGAGTGATACTTTCCTAAACTGAGTTAAGGCTGGTCACTCCCACCCAGGGTGGAGGGGCTGGTGCAGGATGACATCTGCCCAGTTCCTGTGAAATCAGCTGACCTCACTGGCTTAGTATCCTTTTCCTCCCCCAACACCCTGCATGTATCCTTTTTGAAGATGCTTGCTCAAAGAAGATGACTTTCCCAGCCAAAGACCTTTCTTATGGCAAATATATCTTCTCGAGTTGGTTGTGAAGGAGACCTGATAAGATAATGGATATAAAAATACTTTAAAAACTATAAAGCACTAGACCAGTGATGGCGAACCTTTTGACCTCGGCGTGTCAGCATTTTGAAAAACCCTAACTTAACTCTGGTGCCGTGTCACATATAGAAATTTTTTGATATTTGCAACCATAGTAAAACAAAGACATATTTTTGATATTTATTTTATATGTTTAAATGCCATTTAACAAAGAAAAATCAACCAAAAAAATGAGTTCGCGTGTCACCTCAGACACACGTGTCATAGGTTCGCCATCACTGCACTAGACCCATGTAAGTTATTATATTTATGATCATTAACAATGTCATAAAGGGAAATCATTAAATCAGTCACAAAAAATGGCACGTGTACTTGGTAATCAAGCAAGGAGCCTAAAGCAATTTGATCATCTTCTCCCAAGTTTCTTTTCATTCAGCTTTTGTGGGTTTGTGCATTTATAAAATCAGAATATATATTTGGATCTAGGCTATTGCTTTCTCAGCTAAATGGAGGTATGCCTTATTTGATTACCTCTTATTCCAAATCCATGAAAGGGAAAATTTATGTTCATCTCTGGGACATACACCATGTTCCCTCCAAGTGTTTCAGAGAAATGTCAAATCAGAACTGGACTCTGGTTTCTTCTTTGAGTTCCTTGTAGCCAGGATGGAGAATCTAAAGTGTGGAAAAGGTGAGAGAAAGAGGAATAGAGACAGAAAAACAGAAATAAGAGTAGAGAGGGACACACTCAGAGACAAGGACCACTCTGTTTTCAACCGGCTGTCTTGTGGCTCAGCAGAGATGAAATAAAAAAACAGCAGTCATTCTTGCAGCTATGTAATTCTAGGGGCCCTGAAGTACAGGTAAGCAGTATATTAGAACCACTTTCAGGTAACAACCAATATAATCTGAGGTTCGGGGTCAAAGACATAGTTTTGAGCAGTAAACAGACTGGAATCCAAATAGGAAGACCATCGTGGAGGACTATGAAAGTCTTTCCAGTCAATTTGTGTGGGGTGTGGATAGAAATTGGGAATGAGTCTGTTTAAATGAGTATAGTCAGGTAGATCGTTTGACAATATACATGATTTATATTTCATGAAATAAAAGATGATAGAACCACCAAGACCTATATCAAGGAGCTTATGCTTATATTCACTATTATCCTCTCTCTTTTAACTTCTCAAATCAATCAGAGAAGTACTACTACATATTATACTATGACTAGAGGCCTGATGCACGAAATTCGTGCAAGAGTAGGCCTTCCTTCCCCTGGCTGCCGGCACCGGCTTCTCTCTGGCACCTGGGACCTGGGCTTCCCTCATAGCCCCAGCTTCGTCCGGAAGGACGTCTAGTCTAATTAGCATATTATGCTTTTATTATTATAGATTATTATAGATGGGGCTAACTAAAAGATACACAAAACCATTAGCTCTATTAGATTATGGTGTCAACCTATGTAAGACATGACCTCTAGCCCTGGGCAATATGTGTAGAGTTGTGAAAACAAGAAAAACACAAGAGATTATCCATGTAAGTATTTAGCATACTCTATGCCTGGCACATAATGTGGATTCAAAGAGAATCAGCTATTATTTTATTATGTTTGTTATTATTAACATAAGGTTAATGTTAGAAGCATGAAAATGATGTTCAGAAACACACCCACATCCTCACTGCTTACATTCTCACCATCCACCTTCCTCCTAGCCCTTATAGGGAGCCAGGGGGCCTGACACTGAGCCGATGCTGGAGGGTGCTCTCCAGGGGCAGAAGTGGGGGACAGGTCTCTATCTCTGAGCTGTCTGGAATATGAAGAGTCAGAAGGGGGAGACCCACCCAAAACCTAAAGAAGTGCCGAGAGTCAGAGCCAGGGGAGCCAGGGCCAAAAGCCAAATCCAAACACTGCTGGCAAACTAGAGTGGAACCAGGTAGATACCAGAGTAGAAAAGAAGCCAGTTTGGAATAAAACAAGGAGGATCCTGGGAGGTTTCCAAAATAGTGCTGGAATAGCCACAGTTTACTTGACAGGTCACTGAACATGGCTATGTTTAACCATCAGAAAGATAAAGGGTCAGGACCCACAAATAGTACTGTAGGACCAGAGGAAAACAATGATGATGGAACCAAAGAGAGGAAAGCATAATTTGTTATGGATATGAATGAAAAGGATATAAAGACTGGAAAAAGGCAGGTAATGTGCATTTGAGGGAGATAATGTTTGCCAGTTCCTAAGTGTAAGTTATTAAATTCAAAGCTTGGGAAACCTTTTTCCTTATATGCAATTGTTTTCATTTATATATATATATATATATATATATATATATATATATATAGCATCAATATACCTGTTATAAACGGTCTATAAATAATTAAATCAATAAAGTATACAGATTGATGATTCTAAAAATAGGGACCATAAAGTAAATTGGAACCTTTATCTAAAATGACCATGTACATCCATCACCCGTTTCTTAGAATCCCTTGCATGCTACGAATTCCCTGGAGAATCTTCTCCTCCTTTCAAATAAAGAAACAACTGTTATATAACCAATCACCCATCTTCCCTTATTCCCCGTCCCTCCAAAAATCAAGGAAAGAGAAAGGGAACCAATGTTGCTTAACAGAATATTTTCTGCTGTTTTTCACAAGCTCAGTAGCTTGACAGGACAAAGAATATCCTTAGGACTATTTTGAAAGGTGACTTTAAACATCAGCATTGCTCTTGTCAAGTAAAGGTAGCATTTCCTTGGGAGACTCAAATGATTCCTTCAGAGGGGTTCAGGTCTCTAAAGCAAATATGTACCTAGGCACTGTGGTAGAGAGTATTTGCCAGTGAGAATATCAACGCCCAGGTACACACACAGTGTGTGTTTTGCTACAAATGTTTTCCTAGTAAACAAGGATGAAGCCATCAAAAGAAAGGGAATGCTAATTTTAAATCAATTAAATTCAAACAGAAATGTTTCCTTTGGGTATAGTTGCCTTTCAGTAAGCACACTAATTTTGGAGTTATATTATTTACCCACAAATTGTTTTTAAAGCATCTGTGGCATTGAGGAGTTGAAGTCAAATGGATTTCTCCAGTAGCTCCTTCCCAGTCCATGAATTATTGGGGATGGGATTTAACCATGCTGTTATGTTCATCACCCTGCTCTGGCTGATACAAATGCATATGCGATAACAGGGCATGCTTATGTAATATACTGGTATATGTACATGAAGGGGGATGCCCAGGAATCTGGGGATCATGTGGTTCTATGGGTCCCTCTTCTGGTCACATTAGAACCACACGAAGAGGGAAATGTATCAAGATCAGCTGCTGGCCAGGATAACAGCCTGGGCAGTAGAATGGACTCTGGGTTCGGTTCAAAAGGAAAGAGAGTCCACCCTAGACCTCATTTAAAAATGTGCTTCTGACCCTGAGTCACCTCATGCATGTGGGAAGGAAGACGTAGCAGAGCTTGAGTTTCCTGCCAGCCCTGCTCAGTCAAAGGGACAATAATGGTTTTGGAGCCTACAGAGGGGAAAATAGTTGGATCACTCCCAAGGTGGGGGGGGGGGGAAGCTCTCAGAGATGACAACCATGGTTGGCATCTTAAACAAACAGATCAAAGGTGATACAAGGATCCCCAACAAATGGCTGCTCACTTAACATCCAGGGTTAGGGGTCTAGATTGCTGTCATTGTTTTTATTGTCTGGGGTGAGTTACTGGATTGAAAGCAATTTGGATATCGTCTCCCTCCATGGGGTTCTGCAGCCAAAAAGAGATTGATGAAAAGCAGAGGTTCAGGCGAGTGATTCCAATATTACCTTCCTCAGAGCAATACAAATGATAAAGCTATTACTTGGGAAGAAAACAACTGGCCATAAGAGCCATAAGAGTGATTTCATTGTCTCTGATGGGGAAGGGTGGGCATAAACATTAAGTACAGCTCATGACATTGGGAAATGATGGATGATAGGATACTACAGTCATGTTTCTTCATAAGGATTCTCAATGTTTGCAGAAGACATATTTTTATACAGTCCAGGAGGCAGCAAGACAACTTGGTGGTAGTCCGTGACATTGGTTTAGCACTTTAAATTTTACCAAACACTTGAACATACACTATCACAATGAATCCTCAAACTCACATGCTAGATAGGTGGGACAAGCACTCCTATTTTACTAGGAAGAAACTGAGGTTCAGAGAGGTAAATGACTGGCCTCAGTTTACCCAGCCAAGAATGTTCCTTCTGCTACACCACCATGCCCACTGATAGAATGGAAGTCAGGACACTGAACATGCATTATTTGTTTCTAGCCAACTTTTTCATGAACACGTGTAACATCTGAGTTCCCTTTCTATACAATGGAGTTAGTAATAATAATAATAATAATAATAATAATAATACCTATTTAAAAATTAGGGTAATATAACTGAAACTAGGCAACATTTTTAAAGCTTGTCAAGATAAATTAAAAGCTGAGAGTAATTCTTTAACCTATTCTGTAAGCTCCGTTTGAATCTAACAGCAGCAACCACCAATTGAAGGATGGTCCCCCCACACACTCCATTTCAGCCACAATCTAAATATAAGGCACTCCAACTACATTCTAGGGGAAGAGAAATCTCATCTTAATCTTGGATTTATGAGATGTTTACAAACATTTTTGAAAAAATTATTTACAAATGACAATATTAGATTGCTTTTATGGTTTGCCTTAATGACAACCAAGTGTTTTTATGTACTACACATGATTTAATTTAATCCTCACTCCACCCTTGAAGATAAGTAGAGATGAATATTCTTACCATCTGCCACTGAAGCCCCACTGGGAAGGTGAGCCCACTAAGACTCAGAGAGATGAAGTGTGATGCTGGGAACACACATTACACTCGGAGTTGGCAAACCGGAGTTTGAATAGCAGGTCCACCACTTGCTGCTGTAAAGGCTTTGGAGCAAGCTTCTGAATCTCCTTGAGCTCCAGGAAAAAGTTAGGGAACTTACAAGACCTGCCAGTTACTTCTCAGCCCTGCATCTACCCTTCTCCATTTATCTGTGTAAAGCTAGAACTAAAAACCTACAGCCTACTTTTTCCACGCTATGTGCTTCTACCTATTAGCTTCTACCAATGGGAAGGGTTGTGCAAGCTCAGGCTGGGAGCACAGGAGAGGCTGTGCTTCTTTCTTGCTTTGGCAGCATCTCTGGAAGCGGCTACCTTCCTTTTGACTCTAGCTCCTGCAGTGGGGCTCCCTCCGTGGCTCCAGCACAGCAGCAAGTGGTGCTCCAGGACTCTGCTAACTCCATGTCCCTTTTGCTCCCCCAGTCCTGGAAGTTACTGGCTTCTGGGTATGGCCTTTACATTTTTGTCATTCTTCCAGCACCTACTGCTCCCATCCAAAACATGCGTACCAATTTCTTGTGTTTGAAATATCCAGAATGGGCTTGATTTTCTTAAGTGCACCCAGAGTGATACACAAAAGAACCTACACAAGAACTGCCACATCCTTAATGGGCAATCATCAAAACAAATAAAAATAGAAAGACCTGACGATGTTGGGAATGTTGGGAACCACAAGCAGAATCCACTTTGCCATTGCCTTACCACTGGAGTGTTATGTTAGGAGTGTGTGCTGTATGAGAAATGTTTCTGATCACAGTGCTTCCAAATATCTAAAAGTTTAAGACTTTTTTAATGACGCATGTACCAATTTAATGCTAATTTCCAAAAGAGGGATGATAAAAATACTGGCCTACCTCATAGAGCTGGCTGGAACAACTAATTAGCTCTCATAAAAACACTTCAACCACCTAAAGTACCTCATAAAAGTTTATTATGAGTAGTAATGCTAATAGTTAAACATATAATGATGGGCATCAAATGGGCACGCTCCACAAACTGATGGTGTTTTAAATTCTCTTTATGATCTCACTGTTGTTTAGCAGTTCATATGTTGAAAGCTCTTCACAGCTGTAAATTACTTAATCCCCATGACAATCACTCCTGAAAGATAGGTCAGTATTATTTTCTATTACTACTGCAACAAATCCTGTGTAAATGCCCAATGATAGAATTCTGAGATGAGAAACAAGAAAGATTAAGCGACTTGTTCAAGGCCATGCGTCAAGTAGGTGGCAGGGTTAGTTTTAAAATGCAGAGGTGCTGACCCCAAAGGGCACTCCAGTTCACCTGGTCAACGCTGAGAGGATCATTGACATTCACTTGCTTAGAAATTCAGTGAAGCAGAAAATATCAATATGGTTACATCTGGGAACAAAATATGAACAATTATAATTTGCAAGCTTATAATTAAATGACCATATTTTGTTAGTCCATCAATGATAGACAGGCAGTAGCAGGCAGGGTATCATAAATTTTGAAGATAATACTGTTAGAATTTTTCTCCCAGCTCAGCCTCTGCCACATACATACTTGCTGTACAAACTTGGACAAGCTACTTCACTTGTGTGAACCTCAGTTTCAGAGTCCAATAGTAGTAAAATGAAGCTGATAATGGGATCTACCTCATAAGTTACTGTGAGGATTTAATGTAAAGCACTTAGATCAGGGCCAAGAAGATAATAAGCATTCAATAAGTGTCAGCTATCAGATACCATTACATAAGAAATATTTATTGCTTTCCAATGGTGTTGTATTAAGTACAGAGATTCTTAAGACCCAGACCCTGCACTCATGAGCTTTCAGTATAATAGGTTTGTATAATGTGTAACTTGCCAAATAGTTAAGGGCATGGGACAGCAAGTGTTCAATCAAGGCTACAAGTTTTCAAAACAAATGATGTAATTCCTTAATTCTCTGGTAGGGAATGCTCAATCTGCTCTCCTTCACCTGTCCTTAGGTTTCTGTTTCCATTTAATTAACGTTATTTACACTTTTGGGGGGAGGCGGGGGGGAGCAGAACAGAAATAAATAGTCAGTCACTAAAGGGATCCACATGTTAGAGAGTATCTTATGGCTGGTTAGAGAAAAGCAGGATCATTTCTGGATGAAGTGTTCTGGCAAGAGGTGGTACATGAATTTGGTCTGGTTTTAAAACCCCAAGATGGCTGTGAGAGATGGTAGGGGAGGGCAGGTAGGGGAGTTGAGGGAGTGGGTGAGCCAACAGAAACAATGGGGAACCAGTTTAACAAAGGGAGAATGGAAGGATGTTTATTGAGCACTTGTTATGATCCAGCAACTGTGTTTGCCCCTTAAATTGCTTAACAAAGGTCACATAAGAGATGTGACCCTGCTAGGAATCAAATCAATTCACCTTTCAAGTTTGAGGCAATGGGAAAAACAAACAAACATTGACTTTAAGAATACAAAATGTGACACAAAGTGGAGTTTTTGCAAGATTGCTCTGGGAATAATATTTAGAGAGAATTGAATAGACAATTTGGGAAAAGCCAGATAGAGGTGTTTACAGTATGTGAGGACTGATGAAAGCTGGGCTAAAATGGTAATGTAAGACTGGAGGGGAATGGATGGATGAGAGAGCAGACCTGTGATTTTCAGCTGCAGCTACTTAATAGTATCACCTGGAGATGTTTTTAGAACTAATAATGCATACACTTGTTGACTATTATATACACAATAGGTGGGAATCAAAGGATACCACTTAAAGCTAAAAAATAGAAGTTAAAAACAAGGAGCTAAGGGCATTTGTTTTATTATAGTAAAAAAAGATATAAAATTTACCATTTTAACCATTTTTTAAAAATATATTTCTTTATTGGTTTCAGAGAGGAAGGGAGAAGGAGAGAGAGATAGAAACATCAATGATGAGAGAGAATCATTGATCGGCTGCCTCCCGCACGCACCCTACTGGGGATTGAGCCCGCAACCCAGGCATGTGCCCTTGGCCGGAATCGAACCCGGGACCCTTCAGTCCGCAGGCTGACGCTTTATCCACTGAGCCAAGCCGGCTAGGGCCATTTTAACCATTTTTAAGTGTACATACAGTTCAATAGTGTTACATTGCTACATCTATGAATGTGACTACTTTAGAAACCTCATAAGTGGAATCATATAGTATTTGTCTTTTTGTGACTGGCTTGTTTCACTTAGCATAATGTTGTCAAGGTTCATCCATGTTGTAGCATATGTCAGAATTTCATTCCTTTTGAAGACTGCATAGTATTGTAATATGTAATGTATCACACTTGGGTTGCTTCCACTTCTTGATTATTGTGAATAGTGCTGTCATGAACATGCATATGCAAATAACTCTTCAAGCCCTGCTTTAAATTCTTTTGGACATATACCCAGAAGTAGTATTGCTGGATCATATGGTAATTCATATTTCAATATTTTTGGAAAATACCATAGCACTTGCACCATTTTATAATCCCATCAACAATGCACACAGGTTATAATTTCTCCATATCCCTACCAATACTACCAATACTTGTTATTTTCTGGGGGGCGGGGGGTAGTAGTGAAATGTGGGGTTCGGGAAGCAGATCTCCCCCTTGCAGGTTCTTGCTTCATGAAGTTTGAAGAATAAAATTCTTGGTCTAAAAGGACTTGTTAGTAAAAAGGTGGAAATTTATTGGAAGCAAATACAAACTCCCACATAGATATGGGTTTCCAAGGGGGTAACCAACTGAGCCCCCTTTTTCTAAGGTTTTAAAGGCTGTAGTTCTTTGTCTCTTCATGCTCCCTTCTAATTGGACCCCTTCCCCATTTTATGACCCTGTGCTTTTCTAATTGGTCACTCTTTTGCAGAATATCAGTTTCAAAGTCCAAAACCCACGTGGTGCCCCCCTCTTTCTCTCCTTATCTTGCAACGTTCCTCTAACTCCTGTGAAAATATGTTTCCCTCTTTCCGGCGTCCACTGACATTTTTCTATCCTCTGTGAAAGTGTGTTTCCTTCTTCCTGATACTCTGTGACTTTTCTTTATCCTCTGTGAATGTATGCCTTTTGGCAGCTCCTAGCCCTCATCTATGCATTCCTCCCTTGGACCCTCTTTATTCCCTAAACCTGCCTATTTTGTCCCTGGAATTCCTTTCAGTAGCCACCCCAAGGGGTGTGGCTAAGGGCATTTTTAAAAGGTATAAGTACAAAGATAATATCTAAAAATGTGTATCACCTAAGTACAAAGATAATTTTAAAGGGGAAGAAAACAAATTATGCAGAGTAACAGCAAATGTAATATAAATGTAATAATAATAGCATGAAATAACATGGCAGAGTTTAGACTAAACACATCAGTTTTGTCAATAAATATGTATAAGGCTAACTCACTTGCTAAAAGATTCTCTATCTAGCTCACAAAGCAAAGCCCAACTATATGCTTTGTTCAAGAAGCACTCTATTCAGAAAGGCTAAAAATAAAGGAATGGGCAAAAATATTCCAGGTAAATGGAAACAATAAAAAAGTATGGTTTGCAATCCTGATATCATTACATATATACCTGGTGGAAAAGCAAACTGTACTGTATCTATGTTAAATTCCTGGTTTTGGTAATGGCACTATGGTTATGAAAGAGAATATTCTTATTCTTAGGAAGTACATACTGAAGGACTTTTACAGGTTAAGGACTTACTCTCAAATAATTCAGAAAAAAATAAAGAAAAATTATCAAGAAAATGATGCAAAATGTAAATAACTGGTGAATCAAGGGTATATGTGAGTTATTTGTACCTTTCTTGCAACTTGTCTGTAAGTTTAAAATTTTTACCAAAAGGAAAAGTTTTTTAAAGCATAATACCAGGTTTAACTCCTCAGAGCAACTAATTCTCTTAGCATCAAAATTGGTGCTCATTAAAACTCTCCGCGGTGTTCATTAAAGCTCTCCAGGTAATTCTAATGTGCATTCAGAGTTAAGAGCCAACAGACTAATCAATCCATGTGACTTCATTACTGGCTGGAGGTGTGTAGTAACAGAAAGGGAGAAACCAAGGAAGACTGTTAGGTAGAAAATGCCTCCAAGATAACCAGGTCCTTACCCCTGGAAACTATGAATGTTACCTTAGATGGCAAAAGGGACTTTGCAGATTAAATAAAGGATCTTGAGACGGGGAGATTACCCTGGATAATCTAGGCAGGCCCAAAATATAAGTACGAGTGCCTTATAAGAGGAAGGCAAAGGGAGATTTGACTACATAAGAGGGAGTGGGAAATGTGATAAAGGAACAAGAAGTTGGAATAATGCAGCCATGAGCCAAGGAGTGTTGGCAGCCACCAGAAACTGGAAGAGACAAGGATCAGATTTTCTTTAGGACCCTCCAGAAAAAAAAATAGCCCTTGATTTTTATCCCTGTAGGACTCATTTTAGACTTTTGGCCTACAGAACTATCAGAGTATAAGTTTATATTGTTTTAAGCCACTATGTTTGGATGATTTAAACATAATGACTTAGAAAACTAATATAAAGACTTAAAGTTTTATCGGTAAGAGAACAAAAGTGGTGCCATGAACAGAAGTATGACATTTCCTGTTTAGGAGGGTGAGTTTTATACCCATTCATTTTCCAAACCCCACAAAAGAATGGAAAACTGGGTAGGTAATTGATGGATAAAATATTTCAACTAAGTTCTGGAAGATAAAAAGTGAATGAGAGCATGCTGATTGATACAACAGAGACATGGAACCATAGCTCAAAACATCTGATTTTGGAAGCTGCAGAGGAGGTAGAAACTGATTTGCCTGCAGTAGCCTCTGCAAGCACCAGGCTTAGAAGCCGGCATTTAAGACAGAGGGGAATGATGAAATGTTGGGCTAACAGAAGGATCTTTAAATATCTATACACAAAACAGTTGTACTAGGGAGCACCATTTCCAATTACTTTTCCCTTCTTGCTACAGGCAGCTCAGCATTTATCCCTGACAAAATTTCTGGAAGGCTCCTCTTTAAGGAAACTGAATAAAAATTGATTGGAAGAAACTAGGGTTCTATGTTGGATGTTTTTGCCCAGAGATATGTCTTTCTCATTCTGACCTTGAGGAGGGGCTCCTGGCCTACCCACCCCAGAGCTAAGTGTGCCAGTGATGTACCCCTGACCTGTACACCAGGGCAGAGGAAAGCAATATCAGCTACGTAGTACTTTTCTTTTACACACTAGAAGCCCAGTGCATGAAATTAATGCATGGGTAGGGTCCCTAGTGGTTGCTAGCTGCCGGCCAGGGCCTCCCTTCCCCCGGCCACCTGCCACCTTCACCAGCTGGGGTGGGGCCGGCCAGGGGGAGGGGCTGCGGGCGGTTGGCTGGCTGGCCCCGCCCCCTGGGCTAATTCCAGCGAACTCCCAGTTGAGGGGACAATTTTCATATTAGGCTTTTATTATATAGGATGAGTGGGAAATATTAGTCCATTAGAAACTCCAGGGGGGAAAGGAAACAGAAATGACAATCAAAAGATGTTTCAGAAATTCATGGTTCAATAATGAAGCATTCTATGACTTTAAGCAATTGCTGCAATGTAAGGGAAGAGAAACCTTTTGACCTTGAAGCTACAACCATTGTATCTTACTGGTAAGTGTCCCAGAGGACATTTCATTGGCCTCATAAAGAAGGAAATGCAAGAAATTTTTTTAAAAAAGGAAGGAAACACAATCCTAACATACAGCTTGGCTTTGCAGTGGGCAATATTCACATAGTTATAATAATGTCAATGCTATTTTTTGGTTTTCAATCAATAGCAAAATCTCATAAGAGTTAATTATGGTTTTAGGAGAGATCTAAGTGTTAACCATCTTAACAATGTAAAAGTTAAGAGATAGATGAAATGAAGAGAGTGTTGGCAAAGGAGGAGTAGAATAAAGATATGTAATAAAACAGATAAAACAGGAATAGAGATATAATATAGTACTAATATCATAACATTACCTAATAAAG
>NW_005871048.1:46309755-46313366 GCF_000147115.1 Myotis lucifugus | reverse complement strand
GGATCCAGATGGAACTGGTAAATCTCTCGAGGGGAAATTCTTAACAGAAGGTAGAGCTTAGAGTCCGTCAAAGCCCCGGAGGCTACCTTTTGGGGCTCTTCTCATAGAGCACATATATCTCCTCAGTAGTAGACATCATAGAGTCTTGCCCTAGTCCCCTTAACTCTTTCTCCAGCCTTTCTACTGCTCTACACACACAACACGACAACTGTGCCTTCTACAAGTCTATCTGAAGTGTAAGGCCTTTCCAAGTGCACCTTCTTGAAACCTTCCCCAGTAGTCTCAGCCCTTAACAATCTCCCTCTTGCTGAAGCCCCGGAGTTCAACACATTCACACTTGACAATAGTCAGTAGGTACCATTTGCTTTACTAATTGTTTCAATGTCCTAACCCAGTGGTTCTCAACCTTCCTAATGCCGATACCCTTTAATACAGTTCCTCATGTTGTGGTGACCCCCAGTTTCATTGTTACAAATTGAACATAATTAAAGCATAGTGATTAATCACAAAAACAATATGTAATTATATATGTGTTTTCCGATGGTCTTAGGCGACCCCTGTGAAAGGGTCGTTCAACCCCCAAAGGGGTCATGACCCACAGGTTGAGAACCGCTGTCCTAACCCCTTCTTCCCAACTAGATCATAAGTTATTTGAAAGGAAGAAGCCCCGACAACCTCTTTTGGAGAACCTAGCACAATGTTGGGCTTCAAATAAGCAATTACAACTCTACTTGCAGCAGAAAGTTCCCATTTTGGCTGAAACAAGTTTCTTTCCCTACTTTGCACTGAATTGTGATACAGGAAACCTAACCTACCTCACTTGTCAGGTTTGTAACATGGTTGTGACTGCCAGGACTCTGCACAATGCCAGTTACCTTTTTTCTCTGAGATGGGCAGCCTGGAGTGAGTGGGGGTTAGGGACCTGAGGAAGAAGAGGCACAGGACCAAGGCTGCCATTTTTCCCAGCAGACACCGCCCCTTCTAAGGAGCAGAATCATCCAGATAGCAGGCACAAGTTCATAACTCATAGGCCACAAGGGACACCATGTATGATTTAATCTTTATTGCTAAGAGAAGAGGGTCCTGTGGGAAGCACATATGCAGGACTTGATGTGAGGGTGGTTTGCCAAGCCTCCACTGTCCTTACTTCCACCACCCCACTCCTCTCCATACAAATGCCACTGCCTGAAATATATGTTCTTGCAATTATTTTCATGTTTATGCCATGGTCACTTGCTTTTATTCATTTTAGCAGACTTCTTTCAAGCTCAGGTCCTGATCTCTGCTCTCAAAGGAAGCATGTCAACATTTCTTCCCCTTATTGCCCTTCACATCATGGCAACCACTCACTACATATGTTTATCCAGAAATCCCCAAGCAGCCAACATGCTCAGACAAGCTGAACAGAAAACTCTACTGTGCACAGGAGAAGGGAGTTTTTGGCATGCCCTTTGGCCCTGAAAATAACAAAGGTTTTGCTATGAAGGTATCGTTACTTTTAAAGCTTCATCCCACAAATCTACAGAAATACAGATTCACACACACTCCTAACTTAACTGCCTTTTCTCCCTGGTTCATGAAAAAATTCACAGAGGACAGGACACTTGTAGTGTGTCCAAGTGAAAATAATTCTATCACTCATTCTTCCCCTGATTTCTCTTGCGATCTGACAGGAAAGTCTGAATCAAAGAAGACACTTCTATGGCAATAAAGAACCTAGAGTCAAGTCACAGTGAATGATTAAATCACACATTTTAACCATCCCTCCCTTCTGCGTTGCAGCAGTTTTTCCGAGAGCACCCTGTAATTGTTCTGCAGCACCATTTATTATTTACAATTGCCTTATTTTCTTCTGAGATCAGCCTTTGTTTAAAAGTCCATTCAGGACTGGTAAACCTTCTACTAAAGGTCAGTTGAAGCTTCCATATCATCTGCTATACATTAGATGTCATCCTATATAATAAAGAGGTAATATGCAAATGGTCGTTACACTGTGACGCGTAACGACCAATCAGCAGGAGGGCGGGGCAGTGAGTTACAAGTGGCAGAGAGCTACCGGAGGGTGGGGCAGCGGGCAGAGAGTGACAGGAGAGCTGGGCAGAGAGCTACAGGAGAGCAGGGCAGCGAGCTACGTGCAGCGGAGAGCTACAAGTGGTGGTGGGCAGGGCAGCCAGCTGAAGCAAGAGGCAGCAAGCCACTCACACACGGATTCATGCACAGGGCCACTAGTTATGTTATAAGCCCCCAAACCAGCACATGAGAAAGTATGTTCTCCTAAATTCAAAGAAGGTGCAATATCTTTTTCTAAAATATATTTTCATTGATTTCAGAGAGGAAGGTAGAGGAAGAGGGAGCTAGAAACATCAATGATAAGAGAGAATCATTGATCAGCTGCCCTCTGCACGCCACCTACTGGGGATAGAACCCACAACCCGGGCATGTGCCCTTGACTGGAATCGAACCTGGGACCCTTCAGTCCGCAGGCTGACACTTTATCCACTGAGCCAAACTGGCTAGGGCTGCAATATCTTTTAACACAACCTAAATCTCTACAAGGGCATGTCAAAGAAAAAGAAACAACAGTCCCACAGTTTACTCCACTGTCTGGTGAATGTGACACTCATCTCTGGCACGCGAATATTTATGTATACTTTGTGTGAGTCTTTCTAATTGTAATTATGATTGCTTACTACAGTTTCCAAGGTAACAGTTGTCCCTGCAATGCTTCACTGCCAACTCAATTTCCATTCTCCTGCTGATATAACAAATATTATGTGACATTTTAACTGAAAATATCTGTAAATGGGAGTCTGAGTGTGATGTGTTTCTTTAAAAGGGAAGGAAAACAATTATTAGTTTTTCATTATTCATCTCAGTGGCATGTGTGATCAGTAATTACTTCACTTTTATATTTAGAAAGGAATGAA
The DNA here is from genome assembly GCF_000147115.1 of Myotis lucifugus. NCBI lineage: Eukaryota > Metazoa > Chordata > Mammalia > Chiroptera > Vespertilionidae > Myotis > Myotis lucifugus. The sequence goes on along the minus strand of NW_005871048.1, from coordinate 46,310,439 downwards.
CTGGGGTCAGAGGAGGTCTTGAATTCAGAGGTTCTGGGTTCTGATCTTGTCTCTCTAAGACCCTCTCTGACCTCAGTTCAGTAGCCAGGAGCTTGTCCAGAAACTGCCACAGTAAATGAAGCAGTGCTCCTTCCCTGCCCCTTCTTTTTCCAGGGTGCACGTCTCACGTAGGCACCATTTATTCTCTGAGACAGGCAGCCTGGTATAATGAGGGGTGGAGCCTAAAGGAAAACAGACAAAGCTGGTTAACTTGACTGTGGCTGCCTTCTGTGTCCCTTCTAAAGAGCAGAATCATCCGAATGGCAGGTAAGAAATACGTCATTAACAGGAGGAAATAGCTCATTAACAATCAATTCACCGATACAGCTCGTAGGGCAATGGAAACTAAAGAGAAAATACACAAATGGGACTACATCAAAATAAAAAGCTTCTGTACAGCAAAAGAAATCATCAGCAAAACAACAAAAAAGCCCACTGCATGGGAGGACATATTTGCCAATGTTATCTCCAATAAGAGTTTAATCTCCAAAATTTACAGGGAACTCATACAACTTAACAAAAGGAAGATAAACAACCCAATCAAAAAAATGGGCAACAGACCTAAATACTTTTCAAAAGAGGACAGAAGGAAGGCCAAGAGACATATGAAAACATGCTTAAAGTAACTAATCATCTGAGAGATGC
>NW_005871048.1:46304080-46309378 GCF_000147115.1 Myotis lucifugus | reverse complement strand
GTAAAAAAAAGAAAGGACTTTCTGACATGTGCAGCAAGCATGGATGATGTGTGTGCTATAGGCTAAGTGATATATCCCAGTCTGAGAAGAGATAAATTTCTCTGGTTCCTACTCTTTTGTGGAATCTATTGAACAAGATAAAATTGAGGAACAAAACCAGATCCAGAGACAGAGAGGCTTTTTTCTGCCGTTTTAACTTTAGAGGTAGGTAGGGGAGTGTGGTGGTATGGGGGAGAGATCAACAAAAGTACTTGTTGGCAGGCATATAAGCTTAACCAATGGACACAGATATCAGGGGGGTGAGAGCATGAGTGCGGGGGGGGGGGGGCAACAGGGGGATAAGGACACATATGTAATATCTTAATCAATAAATAAAAATAAATAAATAAATAAAAGTTCTCCATTTACAGCTCCTGGAGCATGCCCTGTTTGCTTATAAGGATAATCTCCCCATCTCAAGACCCTTAACTTATTCACATGTGCAAAGTCCCTTTTTGGCTGTAAGGTAGCATATTCATAAGGTTCCAGGCATTAGGACATGGACATCTTTGGGAGGGCATTATTCTGTCTACCACAACATTCAACTGTTCTGCCCCCTCTGAATTTACAGTGTAGTAGACAGCCATTACTGCAATGATGTGTAATAAGCTACCTAAAACTCAATGACTGTGGCAGCAAGCATGTACTTTTCTCACTTGAGGGTTGCAGATTACCTGGGCTGTTTGTGCTTCAGACTGAGAATTAAGTGGCTTGGGTCCAGGGGTCAGGTTGGGTTTGTGTCTGCTGCACATGTTTCAATCTGGGGTCCAGGACAAAGGAGCAGTGAATATCTGGGTATGCTCTTCTCCGCACAATCACAAGAATGTAAGAAGACAAAACTTACAGGCACATGTAAAGCCTCTACTTGCATTTCATCCACTCAAATTTCATTGAACAAAGCAAATCACACAGTCAAACCCAAAGTCAGAGAAGTAAGGAAGTACACGAAGTATACTTCACACCAACTGGGAGAGAAAAGAGAATGAATATTTGCTAAACAGAAATTTAATTTCCTGTTCAGTAGGTGTGGACTAACCAGCTTGAAACTTCTCAGTGATTATATACCTTCCAAATGTCTTGAAATGAGTGCATTGAAATAAGTGCATAACCTCTTATTATAACTTCTTTAAAGGCAACATACATTGGAATGTCTCCAGCAAAAAGAAAAGTTTAGATTCACATCTATGAACTATTTACTCTTATTTTCCACACAATTCTAACAATGTTGAATGTCTCATATCTAAGACCACAATAAAATAACAGCAAAACAAAACTAACAGATGCAAACAAAGAGAAAACATAAAATATGGAGACCAAATCTTTTTAAAAGCACAAAAGAATAGAATTATTTAATATAGGGGTAAATAAGAGTGTCACATAGCTCAATAAATCTTAAGATTCTAATTACATTAGAATTTAAGAATAACTGGGCTAGACTGGAGGATACGTGAGGGCAGGGATCTTACCAATCTTGCTCACCACCATTTTCCCAGTATCAACGACAGTGCTTTGCACAGAGCATACATTTACTAAATATCTGTGAAACCAATGTCCATAATGATTTAAAAAAAAATCTGTTTATCACATCGTATTTAAGAAGAATTCTCTGTGTGCAAGTATCTGAACCAACATTACTAAGTTAAGCTCCTGGATGAGTCAGAGAAAATGTTTTCAAAAAGGCTACAGAGGTGTTTCATGACGCCCAAGGGCAGAAGAGCAGATGGGAACCCAGGGAACACTCTCTGCTGCTGTCTATCTCTGCTTCCCTGTGAGCATCTATGAAGTAGCGTGACTATGAAGTAGTGTGAAAATATAGGCCACCTCTCTTCTCTGTATTGGCAGGGGGCTTTTAAAATTGCTAATGGGGAGGAAAAATTTTCAGGAGAATGACAGGGAGGAGGGCTTCTGAGTCAGTCAGCCAAAGAGCACTGCTGCCAGGTTCCTGAGTGGATGCAGCTCAGAGATGGGTTTTTGCATCTCCAAAGCTAGGACCTTAGATGTCTGGATCCAGACAAGAATGAGGCGTCATCAAGGTTTTCCTTTAATAATAAGAGCCCTTCACACCCCGTTTATTCAAATCAAAAGGATCCACATCCATTTTCACATCTCACTGGTTATTTTGTATATGGCACTGCATGTTCATTTAGGCTCAAAATTGCATCCATATATTTCCAGCTTTCTATGATCTCTTTTGCTTCATTTGCTCTTCTGAAATATTTCCAATTATTTGGCTGCCCAATTGTTCGTGAAGTGTCGCTCAGTTTGTGCCGAAAAGGCATTTTTAGAAGAAAAGATTTATCATCATCATCGTGTTATATGCTGATTTCAAAGACCTGACCATTTAAGCCCAGTGAGATATTAAATGATTTCCCTCTTTCCAAAATTTGAAATAATCTTTCTTTCAAATCTTTTAGTAATTTTTCTTTTGTGGTTGATGAGGTCTTAGCTGATGAGTTGTAACGAAAGTGTTGTATCAGAGCAACCCTTACCTGGGAGCTTGAATGGAGCAACCAGACCCAGGGACAACTAAACCTTTCGTTCATAGACCAAGTGACTCCACTGGCATGGTAAGTATTCTTTGATGATAATGGCATCAATCAGAAGTGAGGATGCCATTCCAGGCTGAGGGTCTGGAGACATCTCTTTCAGCCTCTGGTTACAATCTTCTGACATCCTTCATTTCCTTATACAGTAGCAGAGCTACCTGAATATAACCCACACTCCTTATTGTCTTAGGGGGAACTGGTCAAATTCACCCTAGTTGGTAGGTAGCACCCATGGCATTTCATTATTTGTCAAATCAATTGATTCTGTACATGAGGGGAGGACCCAAGTGATAGCATTGACCTCAAAATGTCTAGCAAAGCTTAGGTCCTGCACTGCTCAGGGTCACTGCTAGTACATAGAGCACTTTTGGAAAAATTGCAAAAATAAAAAACTACTCCTCTGGGCAGATGAATTTCAAGAAAAGAAAAGAAAAGAAGAGAAAAGAAAAGAAGAGAAGAGAAGAGAAGAGAAGAGAAGAGAAGAGAAGAGAAGAGGAAAGAAGAGGAAAGAAGAGAAGAGAAAAGAAAGAAAAGAAAAGAAAAGAAAAGAAAAGAAAAGAAAAGAAAAGAAAAGAAAAGAAAAACACCCCTTCTTCAGAATGGATGCAGCCTCTCCCAGAGGTTGGGCTGAATGTGAGACCCCTCAGGCCAGAGAGCAGTTCTCAGATAAATATTCTTTGGCTGACTCTGATTCAGAATCACTCTTCCCTGTCATTCTTCTCCAGAAAAAAATGTCTTCCCTGTTAGCAATTTTAAAAGCCCCTTGCTAATACAGAACCTCTATCCAGAAGCCCAGGAAAACTGGTATGCTGTAGCATAAAGAGCAGCCACAGAAACTTATTGAGGGCAAGAGTGAGCAGTGTTAACCTTACCCCAAAGGAAAAATCAAGGACCATTTTTTGTGTTTGTTTTTTCAGAGCTCCAAGGAGCCCTAAGGACCTTCTCCAGATGTTTTCAAACTTCATTCAGCTGAGTCCCAAGATATCGACAGAGGCTACAGATAAAAGGCTGAACTAATGATGAGATCATGGAAAGCATTTTCAAACAAAGATTTGCTGGAGGCTTCCTTCCAAGTCAGTTTGAAAGTCACTTTAAAATTGACGGGAGAAATTTGAGAAAAATCTATACTGTGGCAGTATTATATCTTGAAATCTTAATCTGTGGGTAGGTTCTATTACCGTCTGCTTTCTCGGCAGTACTCAAGGCCATATTTTCCCTCCTTCTAGCCAAAACAGGAGTAACAATGCTCAAAGAAGGCGCTAGCCTGAGAAGGGGACTGAGAGTAGCCTATGTGTAAACCCTTTCCATTTAAAGACTATGTAGAAAAAGGAGAGAAAGGGAGAGCAGTGGGCAAATGGTGAATTTAAATTGGAAAAGAAGGAGAACTCCCAGAAGTCCTCAAAGTAGAAAAGATAAAAAGGGCATACTGTCGGGAGAGACCAAGATGGCGGCGTAGGTAAACACCGGAGACTGCTGCCACAAACAACCATTTCAAAAATACAACTAAAAGACGGAACGGACATCACCCAGAACCACAGGAAGGCTGGCTGAAGAGAGACTCTACAACTAGAAGGAAAGACAACGCAGAGGAGGCTCAGAGGAGGCGCAGTGTGGAAAATACAAAGGTACCGAGGTGCGCGCGCAAAGCGGGCTGGTGGCTGAGGGCGCGGTTGTCGTTTTCGGTCGGGAGTGAGTCTCAGACTCTGGGCTCCAGATCCGGGCGAGTCTCTAGGGACCCAAACTCAAACGGGAGAAGCGGGATTATCCGGCATCAGTTGGAACCTGAGGGCAGCTTTCTCTCCGAGGTTTGCAGTGGCTGCCGGGGTTCTGAGAAGCAGAGCCTCTGGGAACGGGACTGAGAGCGGCCATAACTGCTCCCTCCCCCCGCCCTGTTGATCCCGCCCCGCCCAAGCCCTGCGCACAGCCATTTGCCGGATCGCTTCAGGCAAAGGCTAGATTAGCACCTCCCCAGAGGACAGAAGTTTTCCACACAGCTGATTCTCGTAGCCAGTCAGCCTGGTGGTCAAATCCCTCTAGTATTAACCACAACAATCTGGGCTTAACTAGAACAAGACTGCGCACAAAGACCACAAGGGGTTGCACCAAAAAGGCATAAAAAATGCGGAGACAAAAAAAACATGACAGAAATGGAGGATATGGAGCTAAAAATCGCAATTTTGAGGGTTTGCAAAAAACTCGAGGAGAGCCTCACGAAAACTAATGAGACCCTCGATGCTACGATAAAGAAACTAGAAATTAAGCATACACGGACTGAAATAAAGAATATTATACCCAATAGCAGACCAGAGGAGCGCAAGAATCAAGTCAAAGATTTGAAATACGAAGAAGCAAAAAACACCCATCCAGAAAAGCAAAATGAAAAAAGAATCCGAAAATACGAAGATAGTGTAAGGAGCCTCTGGGACAGCTTCAAGCGCACTAATATCAGAATAATAGGGGTGCCAGAAGATGAGAGACAGCAAGATATTGAAAACCTATTTGAAGAAATAATGGCAGAAAACTTCCCCCACCTGGTGAAAGAAATGGACTTACAGGTCCAAGAAGCGAAGAGAACCCCAAACAAAAGGAATCCAAAGAGGACCACACCAAGACACATCATCATTAAAATGCCAAGAGCAAAAGACAAAGAGAAAATCTTAAAAGCAGCAAGAGAAAGAGGCTCAATTACCTACAAGGGAATACCCATACGACT
>NW_005871048.1:46271149-46302999 GCF_000147115.1 Myotis lucifugus | reverse complement strand
GGGTACTGGAAATATTGGAAGGAACACTTTGTATATGATTAACCACTATGCTGTACACCTGAAACTAATACAAAGTAATATTGAATGTAAACTGCAATTGAAAATTAAAAATATTTAAAGGAAAAATGACTGAATGAGCCTGGGGAAAGGGGGTCATTTTTAAAAAAATACCCCCATCAAAGACCACCATTATTTTACACACTTTAGTGTGATCCAAACATATATTTAGATAACTGGCTAAGGAATTGAAGATAACCCAGATAAAGGGATTTCACTCTGCAATTATTTTTTATGCCTTATTATTTATAGTAAAGAAGTCCTGTATTAATTTGCAAAGTGCTTGATGATGTTCCTATCATTCTATCTGGTGAAGAAACTTCCAATTAGTTAAAGTGACCTTTTTTAACCAAACCTGCTATAGACTGGGGTAGGGGGAGGGGGGTGGGGATACAGAGCATATGTACAAACAGCATCAAATCTGTGACAAGCAATACTTTGGGAGCAGTAAAATGCATCAAGACTGTTACATAATCTGACTGTAACATTAGACACTGTTCACCAAGAATGCCTCTCCCCAAAGCGTCTGCCGCCATCTTCTCGCTATGTTCAACGAGGTGGTAAAAATGGGTCAGCTGCTTTCAGCTGGCCCCATCATAGGAGTGACTGACCCAGCTCTCAGTGAAAAGATATAATTAGTGAGATTTCACCAACAGATGCATGAAAATGCCCTGAACCTCCTCTCAGGCTGCATCGAAATAGCTCATAAACCTTTGAAAAGTCTATAGATATTTATATCCTGATATTTCAGAGTTTGGGCCTTTAAATATTAAAAGAAGAGAAATTGCCTGGACACCAAAACTGACCTACTGTGCTAGATCTCCACTGTTCACCTGGGTTCTCCCCAGTGGAGAGTCTCATTGGAAAAGAATCTCACTCATTAACCACTGAGCTAGGGAGAAACATTATTATGAAAAACTTTATGATTTAAAATGTTATTTTTATGTTAAAACAGACATGGATATATTATAGAATTTAAAAATTCATATGAATTTCTAACATTAAAAAAGTAAGGAGTGTTCCTATTTTCTGAGGGGGTGAGGTTGGAATATGGGCCCAGAGTTCCAGAGATATCAATTCAATGTCCACACAATTAGGGATACTTAATGGAAAACATTTAAACGTACTGGCCTGGTCTATATACAGAGAAGCCTAGTAGGTATAAAACACTCTGCTTTCATGACTGATCATGCTGAAAAAGGCACTGGCTAACAGGTAAAAGCCCCTGCTCTAGACATAATTATCAAGGTGTCAATATATAATGCTTGTGAAAAGGCAAAAATGTGGACAGCACATATGTCTACACAATGTATCTTAACTTTCCTCAAACAACCAATGGACATTGCTAGAAAAGAGATAGAGTCAGGAATCCACATGATCTAAGGCTGCTAAAAATATTCATTGGTTGACAGAATGTTTCATCTGAGCATGTTTTAAAGGATGGCAATGTTAGTTTCATCTCCAGATCCTTAATATTTAATCATTGGACTTTCTTCATCTGTATGATTTCTCTTAATGTGGTATCTTTTCTTGGCCAAGATAACCAACCCAAAACACTGAAAATCTTCCATTCTTTAGCACGGCCTCAACTCCCTTCCCCCAGCTTCAGAGTAAATTCTAATCCTCTGCAACCTTATGCCTTCAGCTTTCATCCCTCCCTACCCTTCCCTCTCTGTTATTTACTTTACTGCATCCATTATTTATGTTGTAATCAATCCTCTATCTCAGTTGAAATTTTAAAAAAATAATGCAGGGAAAATTATTTTGAAATGAAATGAAAACTTCAGTAATTTGATTTGCTGGAAACGAAGAACAAAGTGTCACAACCTGAGTGCTTTTAAATAAGTCATAATTAATTACACACGCATCTATGTTTGGATGCTCAATTTATGACTAATTATGCAGAAAATGTAATTGCATACTGAAGTATTCAGTTGTGCCTTCTTCCTCTCACTTATGGCATCCAGGGCTTTTTTGTTGTTGTATATGGTATGTGCCACCTGTTGAAATAATTGAAATGTTGTCAAGACACAAATAATCAGATGATCTCTCTTAAAACATAGTTTTTCCTGGTCAGAAAATTATAGAAAGACCTAAAATTGTTTCCTAATTTATCTTGACATTTTTTTTAAATTGTATGTACTTTTATATTCTCTTATCCTCTACTGAAATACACTTGCTAAGAAATCACATTAAACACACCCTGCCAGCTTCATTTCTCCTATGGATTTACAATATAGTCTTTTTATTTTCCTGGAAGAGTCATAAAACTCAAAGGAATCGTGAATGACCATCACATTTATGTCATTCTAGACAGGCTTCTTTTTAATGACACAAAAGGGAATTTATAACCTTTTCTCCATCTTAAGATGCCTAATAAAGTGAATATCAAAAGAGCCAAGGAAATAAAACCAAATTTAAAACTTCCTTTGAATAAGTCATGGGAGTAATTGCATTTGTGAGTATTTTCTCACTAAAGGGGAAAAAAAGAGAGAGCACAAGCAGGCAAAAAAAATTCAAATATCTTATAATACTTAACAGGATAACAACTACTGTGTTTTCAGAAACTCCTAAAGGAAATTTATTATATACTAGAGGCCCAGTGCACAGATTCATGCACCGGTGAGGTCCCTCAGCCTGGCCTGCGAGGATTGGGCTGAACCCGGCTATCTGACATCCCCTGAAGGGTCCCAGATTGTGAGAGGGCAGTTCTCCGGTGATTCACCCCGGAATCGGGCTCCTTCCTCTCTGGTTCTGGGTGCGTCACCCAAGAACCACAGCTGCCAAGTCACCACAGCTCGGCAGCTCCTGCATTGAGCATCTGCCCCCTTGTGGTCAGTGCACGTCATAGCTACTGGTTGAAGCATCTGCCCCCTGGTGGTCATTGAGTGTCATAGCTACTGGTTGGATGGTCAAATGGTCGGAGGGTCGCTTAGGCTTTTATATACATAGACTAGTGGCCTAGTGCACAGATTCATGCACATTGAAAGGAAATTAATTAGAAGAAGTATTTTAATATCTCTATTCGCCCTTTCTCTATAATAGAAGTGTCAACCAAATTCACGATCAACAATGACAGATCAAAACACACACGTGCGATTGGCGCCAGCGAGAGCTTTATATGTATCGTGCATGCGCGAGTCAACTTAGTCTTTTATATATAGAGAATATACTTCATTAGACCTGCTTTCTGATGTAGCTAAACTTTTTCCAGCCCAATGAAGCACCCCAACTTCTCTTTCAGGTAATTGTCAGCAACACAGCAGTAAATACGAAGCAGATTATTATTGTAGATCACACAGGGAGAACAAAGGGTAAAATATTTAACTACAGCAGTGTTTGACTATATTCTGTGCAGTGAGAAAACCTGAAGTCATTTTCTAGGTCCACCATTTCTTATTTCTTTTCAGTCGGGTCAAGTTTCTAAACTTTCTAAATCCCCATTTTCCAGCTAATGAAAAGAAAATAGGATTCCACCGAGTCTTCTATCTATCTACTCCAGGACTTCTGTGAGGAACAAATGAGACGAGGCACGGAAAAATGCAAGGCCAGACAATAGGCTTTGAATACAAGTTTCTTCCTGGCCAAAGCTTGGAAGAGTAGTTGTGAGGGCTCTATGCCCTCTCCTTCTCTGCTGTTCTTATAACAGCAGCGTCCTAACCACATAGAGGACACCTGCCCCAGAGGTTCCCTGGAACCTGCACCAGATTTTGCACAAGAAACAGACTTTGTTGTGTTAAGCCAAAGATATTCACTTGTTTGCAACTTGCAATTATAGCAGAACCTAGCCTTTCTTGGCCTGCAAGCATTAAAGGGAATCCAGTCATACACACTGCAGCACTTTGGAACGCCCTATCCACTCCTCTCTCTCCCCCAGACTCTAGACCCTCTTACTCTCTCAGCCTCCCCATCAAGCCCAGCAATCAGGACCCTGGCTTGTTTATCCTTTTCTTGTCCTCCCTGGTCTCTAATCCGGTCTATCTCAATGGAGTCTCCCGATTCTGTGTCACATAAGCCCAAGAGCTCAGTTGACAGAAGTCAAACTCTATTTAGAGGGCTGGAAATGGGAATAAACTGAGCCATCAAGAAAAAAAAAATCCCTCTGGGATGAGTAAAGCAGGGTGGAAAGTAGTGAAAACACCACTTGAAAAATGTCCCGCTCATGTTCGGTTTTGGTCCAGAAACAAGTGTGTTAGGATTCACACCTTAGTGACATTCTTACCTGCCTAGCCTACTGCAGTTACTAACTTATGTTTCACTTTTGAAGCACTAGTGCTATCATTCTTTGACCCTCATTTTTCAGAATCATCAGAGGCAATCACCATGAATAGCCCTTGTAGAGTTGTGCAGTGTACAACCTGTAGGACTGTATGGGTATCACCCCATAGCACTGGTAACATGGCATTAAAAGAGTTAGAAAAGAAGCATAACTTACATAATAACAGTTAACATAAAAGACTATGCAAACGTTTAAGTAAGACTTTTATTCAATTTTCAACCATATGATTAATAAAATCTACAAACACTAGCACCTAGTGTTGCAAACATTGTACTAGTAGCTGGAGAGGTTACAAAAAATAATGTAAGATGTGGTCTTTTTATGTTTTTTATGACCTTTACCCTTGCCCCCACCACCTTTCTCTCTAGTAACCATCATTCTGTTCTCTATGTCTATGAGTTTTTGTTTGTTTGTTCATTTGTTAATTTGTTACTTTCAGTTTTATATTCCGCATATGAGTAAAATCATATGGTTCTTGACTTTTCCTGTCTTATTTCCCTTAAGAGCCATCCATGTTGTCAGAAATGGTTGTATTTAATCTTTTCTCATGGCTGAGTAGTATTCCACTGTATACATGTACATCTTCTTTACCCAATCATCTATGGAAGGACATCATGAATAATGCTGCAATGAACACAGGGGTACATATTTCTTTACAAATAAATGTTTTCAAATTTTTCAGGTAGATATCCAAAAGAGGAGTTGCTAGGTCATATTGTAACTCTATTTATAATTTTTTGAGGAACCACCTACTCTTTTCCATAGTGGCTATACCAGTTTACATTCCCACCAGCAGTGAATAAGGGTTTCCTTTTCTCTCCAACCTCTCCAACACGTGTCACCACTTGTCTTGTTGATAATAGCCATTCTAACAGGTGTGAGGTGATATCTTATTGTAGTTTTAATTTGTATTTTCATAATAGCTAGTGAAGTTGAGCATCTTTTCATATATCTATTGGCCATTTGTATGTCTTCTTGGGAGAAGTGTCTATTCAGGCCCTCTGCCCATTTTTTAATTGAATTGTTTGGGAATTTTTTGTTGTTGAGTATACACTGAGTGGCCAGATTATTATGACCCCCTGACGTTTGTAGGCAAATTAGCTATAGTTTCGCGCTGAAGTTGCTAGAGGGCCAGACTACTATAAATAGGGAAGCAGGTTGTTTACCATGACAGAAGTGATTTTTTTCTGAAGATATGGGTAAACAAGGCTATTTAACAGCCTTTGAATGTGGGATATATATGTGATATATATATAAAGGCTGTTAAATCACCTTGTTTACCCATAGCTTCAGAAAAAAAAATCACTTCTACTGTCGTGGTAAACAACCTGCTTCCCTATTTATAATGGTCTGGCCCTCTAGCAACTTCAGCGCGAAACTATAGCTAATTTGCCTACAAACGCCAGGGGGTCATAATAATCTGGCCACTCAGTGTATATGTTTTGAATATTAAACCCTTATCAGAGGCATTGTTTGCAAAGATTTTCTCCCATTCATTTGGAGAAAGATCAGTGGAGGATAACATTTAACAGGCAAAATAAATGAAATTTATAATAATGCGTTGCAATCAAGATGTGCTGAAGTGATCAAGGAAGACAGTGGACAAGATGGGTGCTGAGCTAGACCCCAATAGATGTGTGCAAATCAGAAAAAAAGAAAAAACATATATATTTAAATTTCAGGGTATGAGTTGCAATGTTTGCTGACAGGACTATAAAAGGAGACTATCTGTCATTGTTTGGGACTAAACTATTTCCAAGGCCACCCAGAACAAACTAGAAGAGATGTCACTCTCATATTTCAAAGGAATGTATGATAGTCACAATTTCACACCACCTAGCTCACCTCAGAAGAGCACTTCCTCATCTCCCTAATCAAAATCCTCTAATCACCACTCATCTAAGTGAGTTATGCAGATATGGTCCCTGCCCTCTAGGGGATTATAATCTAAAACCAGCAAACCTGGCTCAACAAGCAGAGAGACATAATTAACATAGATAAGGATGAGGAATGTATTTTCTGCAAGCCTCACTACCATCAGACAGAACAATTTGTAGTCATCACTGACCTGAGCCGAATTCTAATTAGTGACCCAAAGACTCCACTGTCGGGGGTGTTATTTTCAATCTCTTTAGCTATCCAATCTCCAGAAGTTTCATTTTTCATTCTTACTGTGCAGTCATCATCAACTACCAAAGGGAAAGATTGCAATCCAGACACACTAAAAATAGCATTCTTGCCTTCTGAAAGCCAGACTCAGATTTATGACAGTTTTACAATTTGGTTCTTCGCCTTAAAAGTTCAACATTCTATAACAACTGCTCGAAGTAATACCTAGTTGGCCTTTAGAGCATGAAACACCGTACCCTATGCAGTGGGTGATCAGGCCTTTATGTAATCCATTTACATTACAGAGAGATAGCATTTTCTTTTGCTTGACAGGTTGACATGCCCTCATGTGTTTTCCACTTAATCAGCAGAATCATTACGGCACGGAGGGCTCTGATGGTCTCACTAAAAACATCTCTTCTGTGAAAACTATCACTATTAATAATTTAACAAACATGCCCCCTCAAAAGACTATAAAAGGAGAGAAAGAATTATTCTTTCATACTTAAATCACAGACTACTCTGAAGTTGAACCAAAGCAAGTCCATATTTAAAATGAGGGCAGGATTATGTTCAGCAATAAATGATGAAGTTAAAACGAAAAGCAGATCACAGAAAAATATAAAGCAATTTCTGTTTTTAAAATATGTGTTATATATTTAAATATATGCTTATTTAAATATATATGTTTATTTAAATATATAGTATATATGTTTAAGTTTATACTTCCATAATAAAGGTTTGGGAGAATTATCCTATATAATAAAGATATAATATGCAAATTAACCCTCACACCCTCACAAGATGGCTGCCTACGACCAGATCGGCAGGGAGGTTAGTGAGGGACGACCAAATGACTGAACAAGCAGGCTGCGTGGGGCAACCAGGCTGGCGGGGGGGGCTGTGAAGGGTGACCAGGCCAGCAGGGGGAGAAGTTGGGGGTGACCAGGCCACAGCAGGGGGGTTAGTGAGGAACAACCAAACGACTGAACAGCAGGCTGCGTGGGACAACCAAATGACTGAACAGCAGGCTGCGTGGGGCGACCAGGCCAGCAGGGGGGGCAGTTAGGAGAGATCAGGTTGTCATGCAGAGGCAGTGAGGGGCGATCAGCCCGGCAGGGGGGACCGGGGGGGGGGGACAGTTAGGGGCGACCAGGCAGACAGGCAGCAATTAGGAGCCAGCAGTTCAGGATTGTGAGAGGGATGTCTGACTGCTGGTTTAGGCCTGATCCCCGGGATCGGGCCTAAACCAGCAGTCGGACATCTCCCAAGGGGTCCCAGATTGGAGAAGGTACAGACTAGGCTGAGGGGACCCCCCCCCCCTGCACGAATTTCTTGCACTGGGCCTCTAGTATCAATATAAACTTTTAACATTATTCATCAGAAGGGCATGTACCTGGGTTGCAGTCACATCCCCAGTAGGAGATGTGCAGGAGGCGGTTGATCGATGTTTCTCTCTCATCGATGTTTCTAACTCTCTATCTCTCTCCCTTCCTCTCTGTAAAAAATCTATAAAATATATTAAAAAAAAAAAAAAAAAAAGAGAGAGAGAACCAGAGAAGGAAGGCCCCAGGCAGGGCCACTTCTGTAATGCCCACAAAGGAGAGAAAAGGATCAGCAGGAAGCACCTGCCAAGCTGACACAAATGCCATATTCATGTATCTGCTGGGCCTAGTGGACACAAAGCCCCAGCCAAGTAAGAAGTTTGCTCTGCTGGTGTCTCCCCTCCCTTCCTGACCTGCCCCTCCCAGTGAAAAAAAAGTTAGGCCTGGTACCAGGAGAGGATGGAAAGCTAAGAACCACACCCACTGAGGACTTCCCAAAAGAAACAGGTCTACCTGGGAAAAACCATCCACAGGTTTGGAGGTTTCACAACACCAACCTGGACTTTCTAATTATAAAGCATGTCTGATGGTAACTTCAAGTAACTCTAGGGTATCTATTACTTAAGAGTGAGTAGAAAAACCATGAGTTTGGTAGTTTTCAACCCTGATTAGGGGAAGATTATTCCCCACTAAACAAAGTTTAAAGAAGCAGTAGGAGAGGAAAAAATAAGCTGTGTTATGATCACAAGCCACACATCATGCTTGTGTAGCATGCCAGCTACATTTGCTTGGCCCAGCTGGCATAGCTCTTGTAACAACCAATCTCATCCTGTTTGAATGACAGTGATTGAGATGATAGCTTTTGCTTTTGGAAAATCCCCAAGTGAGAAAAATGCCACCCATGTGATTTGGAGAGAAGGAACTTGATTCAATACTCAGAACAGGACCTGGTCCAGGAGCAGAAGTAGGCGATTCCAGGATTCACAACTGTTGATACCACCTATCTCTCTTTGCTAACACAAATGCTCACAAACTAACACTAAGGTAATAAATGATATAATTTTTTTTTACACAGGAGAAAGTAAGATTCGCCCAGTTTCAAAAGGAAACTAGATATCTTTTATCCTCGCCTTGAGTATTTCATTATAGAAGCTGTGACAATGAGAACTTACAAAATGGAAGGAACCCTCAAAGAAAATGAATAGACACTGAAGGTAGCAGTAAGGAGATTGGACCCAAGGTAATAGTTTTAGTAGGCTATTGGGCAGGTTAAGAGAAAAGCAGAGAGAATGCAGAAGATGATAGCTATCCTCAGTAACAACACATCAGTGGAGGGGAAAAGGAAGAAGTAAGAGAAATCTCAAGGAGGGTTGATGATGAAGCAAAGCGTTCCACTGGCCATCTGTCACCCAGCTGAGGGCAGCTGTCACTGGATGAAGATTCTCATGTACAGAAGGGACATTCATAGGCTGCATAAGTCTTGAAGTTGCTACCATCCCTGACGTTGATTACCTGCACTCAAGAGAAAATGAGATAGCAATGCCCTGTAACCTAAATCACTCTGCTGAAACTGACAAAAAGATAAGCTTCATTACAGTAGCAAAAAGACAAATTTTTTACATAATCAGGTTATTATACAGCTCATTCAGATGAGGATATCTTTACATTACACATTCACATTTCTTACCAAAGGTGTTACTAATAAAGCCTAAAATAAAATTGAACGCAAAAGCATAGTGAGTTTTTGATTTATCTTATGTTCCTGACTAAAAAGATAAATTTAACAGTTGTTTCTCAGGTAACTAAACTTTGCTGTCAGGCTTAGTTTTTTATGTATTTAATTTGCCTTTAAACGTGGATTCTGTGCAAAGTTCCCTAACTGCTTTAAAATATGGGCTTTGTTAGGGATGTGAAAACTGAGAATGCAGTAATATTTTCTCTTTATTCACTCTTCATACGATGGGGGAGGGATGGGAACTTAGAGCACTCAGATATCTATAATGGCAAGAGACAAGGTCAAGAAACAGTCTTTTCATAACCCTGAAAATAATTGAGGTTCCACAAAGGACTTGATTCCTCTATCCTAGAAATCCTTTAAATCCTTTGGTATTGGAGTTGAATCTATATCATAAAAACCCCATGGTCATGACATCTTCACGGCAGAACGACCAAAGACTGGTCACCAGGAGTCTGCCTGCGCAGTGAGGCACACGTGGGTGGGTGAGGACTTGACTCTGGGTCCCAGGGCGCGGTAGGACTTGACTCTGGATCTCGCTGTGAGGAGGTCATCAGTCTGGGTCCCGCGTCCCACCCTGTGCTGCAGGACTCAGTCTGGCGGGTCTGGGTCTCACGCGATATCAAGCACTGGGCCTCTAGTAGTGTAATATTTTCCTTCAGAAAAAAAGGTCATATTTTATATGTTTTTTCAGGGGTGTGATTTTGCTTTCCTGCTTTCTGGTTGGTTGTTTGTGGAGGTTGAGACAGGATTGATTTTTTTAAATCCTCACTCAAGGATATGTTTTTATTGATTTTAGAGAGAGAAGAAGAGGAAGGGAGAGGGAGAGAAACATAGATTGGTTGCCTCCCACATGTGCCTGACTGGGGATTGAACCTGCAAGCTGGGTATGTGCTCTGACTGGGAATTGAGCCCTTGACCCCTCAGTGCTTGGGATGACATTCCAACCAACTGAGCCACACTGGCCAGGGCTGACAGAGGGTTGTTTTTAAATCTCATTTCAAAAGATGGGGCTGATAAATGAATGCCACACATCTCCACTTTTAACCACTGATGTCCACTTTTAAGAGGGAGCTATGGTTCTTCAGATTGACTCAAATTCAAGAAAATCAAGCTAAGTCATTATTAGCATTGTTCATTACTGAATATTTACTAAGAATATGAACTTATAATCAAGGTAAGCAATTAGCTATGCAATACAATGTAGAATACAGAAAGACTGTACAACTGATACAAAATGCTTGAGGTCAGAGTCTTAGAAGTTTGATTTAATGACGAATATGGGAAACTTCAAACTTAAGTCTGTCTGAGTTTTGCCCTTTAATGTAACTTGGGCAACTCTCTGAATGTAATTTTTCTCATCAGTATAATATTGAAAATAATACCTACTACATAAGATTAAATGAGAGAAGGGAAGTACCTAGGACATAGTAGGTGCTCTATAAATGCTGGTCTCTCCTTCTCACAGAAGAGCTTGAGGTCATGTGGGACCATGTCCTAGAACACCTGATTAGCTCTTTATATTTTCACAAAGAAGAACCAGCTGGGTTATTTTCTTGTCATTCAGCCTGGAGCTTACACTGTAATCATGGTCACTCCTCTGTGACTGTAACAGCTGACTGCACCTCCCCATTGAAACCTACTGATGGAGTGCTGGCAACCACAATAGGGAAAAGCCCATGGAGACCACTCCTCCCTGCCTATTTCAGAGTGAGCACTATGTTTCCATGAATTCCTCAAGGACAATGACAGATAAGATTATCTAAATGGCTAAAACGCATGTGACAAAAATGTAAAACTTCACTATTAAAAAATGCAAATTAAAGGAAGGCTCTTCCCTTCATTTTTCAAAGTAGCAAAGATTTTGAAATTAGCAAATGCTGATAAGGATGAAGCAAAATACTCTCATAGATTACATGGGGAAATAAACAGAAGCAAATATAACTGTGTTTGCCTGGGTCTTTAGAGAAGCAGATGCCAGGACTGGATTAAACATATGAGAATTTTATTAAGGGAAATGTCTGTGTGAGAGAAAAATGGAGAGAGAGCAAGGAAGGCTGAGAGAACCATCAGACCATGATATAGTCTGACCTCCAGTAAAAGGAGGAAAGAATTGCACAAGCATCCTATTCTGCCTGGCAGCCTAGCAGGGGGTCAGCCAGGCAATGGAGGAGTCCTCCAGACAACGGCAGCCATTAGAGGACTCCTAGGTCTCCCAGGCCTGCTTTCATGGACTCATCATGCTAGGTCATTGGCTGAGAGCAGCCCATGGGAGCATGGCCTTGGATAGGCCCTCCGTCAGCTATGCTCTCTGTGTTTGGAGGACTGTTAGGCACATTCCCAGGGCTGCCACAGTCACTTTGTGGTAAACAAATTTGGCAATGTATATTAAAAGTTTTAAAAATAATTCTACTTTTTTTTATCTTGTAAGTCTATCTCTTAAAATTTAGCCTAAGGAAATATCCTAAAATGAGGAAAATAACTTGAGTTACAAAGCTGTGCATTAAAAGTATTTGTGACAGCAAAAATTAGAAACTCAACATTGCTTCCAGTCCATCAAGGCAGCATCTGCCTCATCCAATTCTCTCATCTACTTTGACTGTCTCACCCTGTTTTGAGTTACTGAATTCTCTTACAGTCATTAAAAAAATAAAATAAATTCCATTAAAGAAGTTTAGTCCTGCTGAACCTCTTTGTGACCCTAGTACTGAAAAAAAGTATTCTATATGCTTGTCTGGCAGGGGTTCCCAAGGTTGTATCCTATGTGAAAATTCAGCAAACTGTGCGCTTAGGATGAAAGCACTTTATGCACTTTAGTGGATGTGTTTTAACCTCAATAAAGAAAGAAAAGAAGAAATCAAAGGACATGGCTGCAACTGTAGGTGTTATAATTCTCCTTCATGACTTAACTCTCAAATGCAAATGTAACTGCTTGTGCATTTGACAGGAATCATCCAGGTCACAAGGACAAACTTACCAGCCAGATTCTAACTGTGGTGAACAAGAGTGCTGCTTTCTACCTGTACCACTACCCGTCTGACCTCCCTTCCCCTCTGTCCTTTGTCCTCACCCCCTTGCCATTATTTTCTTCTTTCAACTTTATCCTCTGCTGCCACCGCTATCTTCTTCCTGTCACTGTCACTAAAGCTATTATTCCAAATGTAAATAAGCAGTGCCTATCACTGCTGTCTACACCATTCTTTCATGGGACCTACCTATTAATATCTATCTGTTCTCCACTTTTTTATCATTTAAAAAATTACTTTAATCCAGAAAGTACTTGGGTGACATCATTGGATATTTTTCTCCAAAAAGTATAAGCATATTATAAACCAAATTTTACTTACTATTTAAATTAAAGTTCCAATCTGTCACTTGTTTGATGCATAACATCTGCCCCTCAGAGATGACAAAATCAATTTGAATTTAAATGAGAGCAAATTTTCACTCAACCCTGGTGTATGTATTCTGTGGTCCCCAGCAGGACACAAATACAATTCTGGAGACAGCTATTCAGCATTTGTAACTTAGATCCAAACTGTGACTTTGAATAACTAATCAATAAATCAGAGCTTTACATTCATTTCAGAGTGTGATGGCAGACTGCTGACCTATTCTTATGCCATGTATTCAACAAATATGTATTGAGCAAAATATATGTTGTTGGAAAGTATTGTGGATTACTACTCAGTATTCATTATTTCCTTCTTCCATACTAAAAGAACCTAATTTTATTCTGGGTGGCAGCATGCCTAGGCTCTAGCAATAAATCAGTATTTGAACACATATTAATGACAGTCTTGTTCCACTGTGCCAGATACTAAATATCCCAATTTTATTTTGCAGCTAGAAATGGCCAAAGGACCCAGTTATGACTAACAGGATAGAAGGGGAAGTGTACCAGGGCCTTCTAAGAAGACTTTACTTTCCTGATAAAAGGGATAGCTGCAGCTGGTACCATCCTTCTCCCCTTTTCCTAATCTGGATGTAATATTGTGGAGCTGCCACAGCAACCTCAAGATCATGAGGCAACAAGCAGAGGATGAATGGCAATCATATTGAAGATGGCAGAGGAAAAGGTTAGGTCAGTTCCTGAGATCAGAAGGGCAGAATTAAAATCGGGATTTTAGAAATATAAAGTACCTGGAAGTGTTACTTAGGCAGTAAAATCAAGAACCAGTGAAAAATGAGTAATAGGGAACCCCAAGGTGCACTGAGAGCCCAGGTAAGACTAGCATTAATTTAGAGCAGAACCACATCCTCGTACATATTTGGTAACAGTGTAAATTGGGTTAATTTTTTTTTAATTTGTCAGCATTTAAAAATGCAAATCTTTTAAACTAGCAATTCCACTACTGGGAAAATATCCTACAGAAAAACACAGGTGCAAAAAGTTATATGCATAAAGTTATTTATTGCAGCATTGTTTGAAATAGCAAAAAATTAGGAGCAACCTAAATATGAAATCGGGAAAATAAAGTACATACATTCACACAATGAAATATGATGCAGCTGTTCAAGAAAGAATGAAGTAGTAAACATGTAATACTATGGAAAGATGCCCAGGAGATATTCTTCGGAGAAAAAAATAGAGCAATACGTATAATATGATCCCATTTTTGTAAAAAATAAAAAATTAGCATAAGTTGAAAATGTTACATGTGTACGTAAGTATATGCATAGAAAAAAGTCTGAAAGAGAAAAACAAAAAGGGGCCCAGCTTGTGTGTCTTCATGCCTTTTCCAACAACTATTATTGGTGCAGCAACATTAACTAAAAGCTGAAAGCAGACAAGAATAACTTATGATGAGTTTCAGCATGGGTGACCAGCAGATAGAAGTTTGCAGATTTAAGGTAGCTCCCAAACTTGAACCTTCCAGACAAATGTTGGTATATGAAGCAGTGAATGCCTAAGACCCATAATAAGGAGGGAGAGATGAGAGGAATCAAGACACTCAAAGTCATAAGGTAAATAAAAGGTTCAGGAAATGTGATTTGCATCTATGAAGATAAGGAAAGTATCTATGGAAGATGAGGACAAAGATATTGCATTGGGAAGAAGAGAAGCAGCTGAGTTTGAGCTGCTGGAGCTGGAACTGACCTAATAATGAAAAAGTCTGAGGAGGGAACATGCCTGTGGTTGGCTGGAGGGAAAACAGAATTATGATGTCAAAGTCCTCTCCTCAGATGTGCACCGCAGACTGTGCTTTTGAAGAGGAGGATAGCTCCCTGTTTACTCCACTAGGGTCCATCCCATTTCCATTAGCTTTTCCACCTAAGTTCCTTTCCTTGGGGCAGACAATATGTTCTTGAAATTTCTTTCTCTGGCCTCTGCTCCTAAACAAGCATACAGTTTCATTTGAGGGCTTCTAAGGAACTTTATCACTAGAAATGTCAGAGGATAACAAAATAACAAATGCTACTGAGCTTTACTGTTAAGTCAATGGAATGAGCCTATTCCACCTTACGGTGTTGTTGCTTCACATTATTATCACATCTCTCTTAGACTTCGATTATGAACTCAGCCACTAAATGCTGACCTGTCCATCTTTTTATTGCTGGTCAGGTTTCTAAATTCCCTTTCCTACTGTCTTTTCTCTAGCTTTAGCTCCCGTGGCTTGAGCTTTAACACTAACACTAATGGGAAGTATTAGCTTGTACATAGATGCATTACATTTCAGAGAAAGCTTTAGACCTGTCCCTCCCACTTCAGTGTCTTCTTGATTCATTCAAAACCATTTCCTAGCAAACATCATTGAAGTTGAGAGAAGTATAGTGAGTCATCAATGAGGATATAAAAATTTTAGAGAAAAAAAAGCAAAGGGTTGGATACAAAAGTAGTTCTAGAAGTCAACCAACAGCAGTGATGAGCTTAACTGGATGCTGCTGCTATGGAATTGTGGTGAAGGGACAGGGATGTGGTCTCAGTGTGGCAGAGAAATATCTCCTCTTCTACCACTGGTGAAGTATGAAAGGAATGCCCTCACATGATGAGGTTTTCAGGTGACATCAAAAAGCAAGAAACAAGTGTATCTATCAGAGTTTTTAGTTGCAAGGGGCATTAACCAACTGTTGGTTATCTAGATGGTTTATCTAGAAAATTTTATTAAGAGAAATGTCTATGTGAGAGAAAATGGAGAAAGAGCATGGAAGGCTGAGAGAGCCATCAGCCCATGATGCAGTCTGACATCCAGTAAACAGAGGGAAGGCCGGTGCAAGTATCCCGGACTACCTGGCATCTAACATGGGGTCAGCAAGGCAGTGGGGGAGTCCTACAGACAGTGGCAGCCATTAGAGGATTCCTGGATCTCCCAGGCCTGCTTTCATGAACCCAGGCTATTCTGGAACACAGGTAGGATGAAGAAACTGGACACTTCTTCCAACCACTCTTACCAGGAATGCATTATTTCAATAAAATAATAAAAGAATTTCTCTCTCTTCACAGTGAGCAAGTATACTTAAGGAAGTAGAGGATTTCCCCTCAAATTTTGACTATGATAAATTTTAATCATATATAAAAATTGGACAAATGGATACTATAAAGTCACATATGTCCTCATTCTAGATTAAATAATTTCTAACATTTTGTATTGGGCTATATTTGCTTTATTCATATATATACATGCATGTATACAGGAAGATCAATATGAACACATATATATGGCCAGACCACTTGAAATAATTTTCAGACAGTGTGTTCAGTGCTGAATACTTCAGCATACATCTCATAAAAAAAAGAGAAACTTCTCCTAGCTGATTGTAATACTGGCATCAGACTATATCTGTCTGGGCCCAATGAGGAGACAGAAACTACATGATTTTTGAAAAGAGGAAGTTTAAATATAAAGAGTTATGAGACACAATAGGAGAGTAATTATAAAGATGTAAAGAGAACTCAAAAGAGGACACTAAAGCTGAGAAAGAATACCTAAGAAAAGACCAACTTGAAAAAGGAGTTCAAGGCCCTGACCGGTTTGGCTCAGTGGATAGAGCGTCAGCCTGCGGTCTCAAGGGTCCCAGGTTCTGGGCTGGTGTGCAAGCTCACCAAGAAATTGTGCGTTCTGGGAACACAGCTGGGACAATGTAACATCAGATGTCCCAGACACACATGCACCACTGACCAACTGGACAAATGGAACAGAAAAGGAAAAAACAACATTCTAAAACCAAGAAGAGAAGTCCCTTTTCTACTGCAATTGCCCTCCTGTGCTGTCTATTAACAAAGTTTCACATTGTGCTTACTTAAAGGAGAAATACTTAAAGAGTCTGTTCGAGTATTGCAAAGCAAGTACTGAGGGGTGAGTTGGAGGAAATAAACTGATAACTGGCACACACATAATAAAATTAATAGCAATCCCCTGATATTGTCTAAGCCCCAAGCATATTCAAATTCTCCAACAGTACCAAAGATATTTTGTATAGTTTTTTTTAACCAAGATCCAATCAAGGTTAGATTTGATTATGTCCTTTCAGCCTCCTTTGATTTAGAGCAGTCCCTCCCAACCTTTTTATTTTAATGACATTGATCTTTAGAAGAAATTAAGTCAGTTGTTTTATAGATTGAGTCACATTCTAGATTTTTCTAATTGCTTCTTCCTGGTGTTGTTTGTTTTCTATCCCCCGAATTTCTTATAAACTATGAATTAGATCTACAGGTTTGATTATGGTCAAGTGAAATAATTCTAACCATACTTCACGACATTGTGTATCTCATATTGTATCATATCAGCGACATATAATGTTAGTTTCTCACTATTAAGACAAGAAACTCAACCACTCGGTTAGAGTAGTGATGGCTAGATGTCTCCACTCTAAAGGCATGGTTTTCCTTTTGCAACTAGCATCAATCTGCAGGGAGTTACGTTGACACTTTGAACATATACTGCTCCCCAACAACCTTTTACTTAATGGTGTGTCCAATTTTTCATTAGGAGTTGCAAGTGGAGATTTTCTAATTCAGTCTTTCCTTCTCTATTTTTTAGTTAGCATTCTTCTATAAAAAAGGAGCCTTCCTTCATCAACCATCAATGAATTATACTTTTCCTAAAAAAGAGGGGGAAGCACATGATTACCTATTTACAAAGTAAAGGGAAGAGAGTGACAATTGGAGGGAGAGGAGAATTATTTTGGAGCAATTGCTTAGGGTTGAGTAGGTATATCCGATGACAGTGGAGCCCTGGTTCCTGCAAGACCCATGAAAAAGGGGGTGCTAGCAGGTTGGAGAAAGACCAAAATAAGCCATCTGTTTTGCAGTTTGCCTACCAAAGGCCTAAAGTGGAAACCCTGTTTGCGAATCAATTACCTTTCCAGTCACTTTTGACATGTTGGCTGCAGAATGTTGATGCTGACTTAGAGATGTGACTGTGTTTTAGTTATAGCCAATACTGAATGACCAAGTAGCTACAGGATGAAGAGACCACGTGGGCTGGTGTGTATGCATGTGCTCTGAAAATATAACACAATAAACAAAAATGATACATTGTTGTGTATTTTTGCTCTTACAAATAGTTATTTTCTCAACAGTTTAATGACCTGAAGGGAAAAAACGTCTATAAACCACAATATCACTTAAAATTTGAAATACTCAACTAAAAATCTGAGAAACCAATTCTAATTGATGAACCTAACATGTTTCCTCAGTGCTGGGATATTTTCTACTTGCTTACCTTATTCAAAGTTGCATCTCAAGAGCTTTACAAAGTACATTATCTAAACAGAAAAGCAATAAGGTGTCAAGCAAAAGAGTATTGGACTGAGATTTATGATGTGAATTCTGGTACTAACCAGCAGTGAAACCATGGGCAAGTTACTAACCCTCTCCCAAAATAAGCTTCCTCATCCCCAAATGAAGATAATCCCCTGTGGTGTAGAAAGTCAGTGTAGAGAGTAAAAGCATAAAAATCTGGGTTTGTAGTATTAGGCTACATTCTTGATATGTGAACTCGATAAATAAAACTAAAATTCTGAGAACTTAGATTTCCTTTAAAAAAAAAACAACAATACAAAACTTAGTTTTTTTTAAAAAAATTCACTTTACAAATTTAAAATCTGGGGAAGTTCCCTTTTCCTACCCAAAGGGTTTATAAATATGGGCAGTAAAGCAAGTTCATTCATGTAAAAAGAACTTTTTTAAGACAGTAAAAGATGATATCCATAGGCATTTTCCATCATCTAAGAAGCAATGCAATCTCAGGCAGCCAGAGGAGCAGGGTTAGGGAAGTCGCCTCACTCTCTAGAATTTATAGCTTAGTTCCTACACAAGAGAGAAGGACACATTTATGTAGTCCAACAGAGGAAAAACTATTCCCAAATGACACTCTTGAATGAACCCCCACATTTTCTACTCAAGATGTTGAGATTTTCTTTCTTGTTGGCCTTTTGGAAGTTTCTCAGGCATACTGCTATTTTGCCCTTTCACTTTTTTTCACAAAGGTGAATAAAAACTTTCTTTGAGTATAGTAAGATATTGGGATGTGACCTCTGATATCTAAACTCACTGGCTCACATGTGATTGCACTTTCAATAAGAATACCTCATGGGCATTTATATTTCTTGATGCCACATGAAGAGTGGGGATAAAGGAACTTAAAAGAAATCCAGCAGCCCTTAGGTTATGGGACAGCCAGTTCACAGATATTGTGCCTAAGGCTGAGGCTGCAGTTAATTCATAGAAGACACTTGTCTGATTCTGACCCAGAGCCAGTGTTCAGAATAGAGACAAATCATCAAAATCACGAATCAACACAAAAAGTTTGAAGAGCTCTTCTAACACAACAGAGATCTTCATTGCTTCAGATTATTGGAGAATACTTATTGTATTAGTTATTTATTGCTGTGTGTTGAATTACCCCCAAATTTAGTGACTTTACCAGCAATAAACAGTTTTTGTGGGTCAGTTTCTGTGAGCCAGCTTAGCTGTAGTTTCTGGCTCAGGGTTCCTCATGAGGTTGTAATCAAGATATCAATCAGGCTACAGTCACCAGGAGGCTTGACTGGGGCTGGAGCATTCACTTCTCCCAAAAAAGCCAAAAGAGAATAAGGCAGAAACAGCAATGTCTTTTATGGCCTAGTCTTGGAAGTCATACCTCATCACTCTTCCACATTACTCACTAGAAGCAAATTATTCATGCTGTTGCAAATGGTAAGAACTCCTTCTTTTTCACAGCAGCATAGTATTCCATTGTGTAGATGTACCACAGTTTTCTAATCCACTCATCTGTTGATGGGCACTTAGGCTGTTTCCAAATCTTAGCTATGGTGAATTGTGCTGCTATGAACATGGGGGTGCATATGTCCTTTCTGATTGGTGTTTCTAGTTTCTTGGGATATATTCGTAGAAGTGGGATTTCTGGGTCAAATGGGAGTTCCATTTTCAGTTTTTTTAGGAAACTCCATACTGTTCTCTACAGTGGCTGCACCAGTCTGCATTCCCACCAGCAGTGCACGAGGGTTCCTTTTTCTCCGCATCCTCGACAGCACTTGTAATTTGTTGATTTGTTGATGATAGCCATTCTGACAGGTGTGAGATGGTACTGCATTGTCGTTTTGATTTGCATCTCTCGGATAATTAGTGACTTGAAGAGCATTATGCTAAGTGAAATAAGCCAGTCAAAGAAAGATAAATATCACATGATCTCACTCATTTATGGAATATAATGAGCAACATAAACTGATGAACAAAAACAGATCCAGAGACAGAGAAGCATTGATCAGACCATCAAACCTGAGAGGGAAGGTAGGGGAGGGTGGGGGTAAGGGGGAGAGATCAACCAAAGGACTTGTATGCATGCATATAAGCCTAACCAATGGACACAGACAACAGGGGGGTGAGGGCATGAGTGAGGGGATTGGGGGGGAATGGGGGAATAAGGACACATATGTAATACCTTAATCAATAAAGAAATTTTAAAAAATAATAAAAATAAATAAAAAAAGAAGCAAATTATTAAATCCAATCCACATTCAAGGGAAGGTGATTTGGCTCCTCCTTTTAAAGGATAAAGCATCAATTTGGAGCTTTTTTATCAAATGAGGTTTTAAAAAAACACATAACATGAAATTTATCACTTTAACCATTTTTAAATGTCCAACTCAGTAGTGCTAAGTATATTCAGCCTGTTGTGCAACAGAGCTCTAGAACTTTTTCATCTTGCACAACTGAAGTCTCTCTCTAGTAAACTTCCCCCTCCTCCCAGCTCCTGGCAAACACCATTCTACTTTCTATTTGTTTGACTATTTTAGATACCTCATATAAGTGAGATCATGAAGTAGTTGTCCTTTTGTGTCTGATTTATTTCACTTAGCATAATGTGGTAGCATGTGACAGGATTTCCTTCTTTTTCATGGCTGAATACATCAATTGTATGTTTACTCATTCATCTGCCCATGGACACTTGGGTTGCTTCCATCTCTTAGCTATTGTGAATAAATACTGCTATGATCATAAGTATGCAAATATCTCTTCCAGACACTGCTTTCTGTTACTTCGGATATACACTCAGAAGTCGGATTGCTAGATCATATGCTAATCCTCTTTTGAGTTGTTTTGTGCAACTGCTGTACTGTTTTCCATAGCAGCTGTGCCATTTTACAGTCCCACCAACAATGCACAGTGGTTCTCATTTCTCCATAACCTCTCCAACACTTGTTATTTTTGGTTTTCATTTTTGTGTTTTTATAGTAGACTAGGGGCCCAGTGCATGAATTCATGCACCTTGAAAGGAACTGTGGGCCACAAGGCTGTGGTGGGCACAGGGGAGGGTCTTGGCCCATCCTCCATGCCCCTGCCTGGCTCCTCCCATCGCAATCCCCCACTTCACCCCCCCAACCCCATCCCCTGCCGGCAGCCCCCACTCTTGCCGCCACCGCTCCCATGCGCTGATGGCGCCAGCCCCGCTCACACCTGCTAATGGCGCCGAGCGATCAGGATGGCGCCAGGCGCCAGCAGCGGGTACAAGCAGCGGCTCCGGCGCCGGCTGCAGGTGCAAGAGGTTGCTACTGGCCCTGATCACCCCTCAGGAGCAGGGGGAGGTGAAGAAGCCCTCAGGGGTAATTGGGCCGGTGCCGGCAGCGGGTGTGAGAGGTGGCTCTGGCGCCAGCAGCAGGTGCAAGCACCTGATGGGACCACAGCTCCTGGGAGCAAAGAATTTTCAGTAACTACCAGAGGCTCACCCCAATGACAGCGACCGGTGCCCCACCTTGGTCTGGCACCCCTGCCCACCTGCTCCACCATCCCGCCATGTTCTGTGCGTGCCCCCTGGTGGTCAGCGCATGTCATAGTGACCGGTTGTTCGACTGTTCCACTGTTTAGTATATTTGCATATTAGGGTTTTATATAGAGAGATACTCTAATGCAGCAGTTCTCAACCTGTGGGTCGTGACCCCTTTGGGGGTCGAATGACCCTTTCACAGGGGTTGCCATAAGACCATCGGAAAACACATATATAATTACATATTGTTTTTGTGATTAATCACTATGCTTTAATTATGTTCAATTTGTAACAATGAAATTGGGGGTCACCACAACATGAGGAACTGTATTAAAGGGTCGCAGCATTAGGAAGGTTGAGAACCACTGCTCTAATGGGTGTGAGGTGATATCTCATTGTAGTTTTGATTTGCATTTCTTTAACAATCTAGTGATGTTAAGCAACTTTTCATATGCTTGTTGATGATATGTATATCGCACCTATGAGAACATTTCAGTTCAAGTCCTTTGCCCATTTTTTAAATGGGCTTTTTGTTCTTATTGTTGAGTCATGGAGGTATATTTTTAAACCACACCTAACTTACAGGTTCTTGTGAGATCTAAAAATTCATCTAATGCAGATTCACTGTCACATAGTAGGCACCCCAAAAATATTGCTTGTCTTCTCAGGATGGTTACATTAAATAATATATGTAAAATGGCTTTAAAAATAATAAAGTGCTATGCAAATATGAGTGAATACTATATATCTGTATGCAAAATATTTTAATATTTTTCTCAGGGTCTCCACATTTAAATACATAAATCTTTTCAACTCTAGACTTTATTCTGTTTTATTAGCTGTAATTCCTTTTTTCCATTTCCTTTTAAGTTTTATCAAAAAAATAGCAAAAATGGAATGAGTAAAGGAATAGAAAAAATAGCTAATTTCACTAACGCACAAAGTAAGATTTGTTTGAAAAAAAAGTAAATGTGAAGAAAGCTGAAACAGATTGCACTATTGAAAAATCCTAGGAGAACCAGAACTGCTGTTCCTTCAGAGAATGTGAGTGATGTTGAATGATTAATAACGTTTGGATAACATTAATTACAGTGATGTTATAAACGCTGGTATTACAGTTGCCATAACAACCTGCTATATGTTGGTTTTCTAATGACATTTCAAACAAGTGCTGAAGTGAACTGCATCACTTCAGAACTTTGATTGCTGTCATTCAGTGATTTTTAAATTGAATTGTTTTGTTCTTAAAGAGTCAGAATATGTCACTGTCTTCAAAAGTATTCTCAAAATTATGGGGAGCAAATGATACACACATTTCTATACAATTTTAGAGAAAAATAAATATATGTTTAATACAAAATTAACAGATTTTTGTGTGTGTGTGTGCATGGGGAATGGGGGGGGGACAGAAGGAAAGGGGAAAGTGTGCTTCAGACTTCTCAGACTTTGTTCCCTTAGGGAATTACCTGACAATAACATTTTTCTAGAAGAGCTTACTGTGATCTGTTATATTTCTAGTCTCTCTCTCCTTTCCTTTCACTCCCTTTTCTTCCTTCTGATGGATTCTTGGAACCCGTGATGCTGATCAAGATGTTGCATCCATGATGCAGATGCTACATCTTGTAAGTTAGTGAGGTGAGGTCATTTCCACACGGCTCTCTGACCTCTGTTCTCTCTCCTGACCAACCCCCTCCTTTCTTCTCAGGCACTACCCAGAGTATATACTGAAGAAGGGTTACTTGCTACTGGCTTATAGTATGTTGAATTTTAAAATCCCCAACCAAGAGAATATGTTAAGTACACATTGTGTCACTGACACAAAGCAAAGCATGATTGTAATAGACATGCTTCTAAGTTCTCGCTCAGCCCATAGCCTACTTTGCTTCTGCTGCCTGTGGGACACCCACCCACAAATAAGAACTGTTGGTTGAATCACAGGTGAGCACCAGAACCAATTCATCCATAGGCAAATGGATTAGATTATCTCTCTCTTTCTCCAAACTGAGCTATGGTAAGAGTTGATCATTTGCAATGGTGTTTGCAGCAGAAGCGTGTGTTCTGTGGAAAAACTGTGCTACAGGACTCTGAAGTAATAGTGTGCCCACTGGCCCCCACCCCAACACATTCCCAGCAGCATTTCAGTCTGTACCCCGCATCTCAGGCAATGGAAATGGCCTCATTCCATGGAAAGCACATCGGAGTGCTCTATAAACCCTGATCCCATAATAATACCCTCTATGTAAGGGTTTACCCTTTGGCCAGGCATGCTATTGGCACCCTTTCAACACTCTCTTCTTTTCTCTTGCTTCTCTTCTTAGAACTCCCTCCACCCCACCCAGATATCCAAGGGCTTCCATTCTGCCATCCCCAAAGTTCCAACTGTAGAAGCTAATCAATCCAAGCCCAGGCTTTCATTAACCTCGAACCACTGCAGGACCAGGGCCATGGCTCAGAAAGCAGATGGCAGGGAAAGATGTGCCTTAAACAATAACATCAGCTGGAATTAACAAAGGTCAAAGACATTGGGCTCATTCCTCACACAGGAAGCA
This sequence comes from Myotis lucifugus, assembly GCF_000147115.1. Classification (NCBI taxonomy): domain Eukaryota; kingdom Metazoa; phylum Chordata; class Mammalia; order Chiroptera; family Vespertilionidae; genus Myotis; species Myotis lucifugus. The sequence goes on along the minus strand of NW_005871048.1, from coordinate 46,278,736 downwards.
AGTATGCTGACCCCCTTCCCTTAAGTCTTCTCTGGATGCTCCTTTCAACCTGCTTTCACTGGGACATATGTGAACAGGTAAGAGGAGCAGCTTGTGCTGGAGTCACTCTTCATCCTCCTCACCCTAGTCTCTGTGTAGGGACACTGACCTGTATGGGTTTCATTAATGAACTCCCTTGCCCTCTGACTCCAGTGGATTCTGCCCGTTAGAGATCCCTAACAGGAGATAAGAGGGAGGGAGGAGGAAAAGGGAGCTGGGGGGATTCATGCCTGTGGCTCTTTCCTTGCAGGATGGCCTTGCAGTCATTTCTGCATGATTCTCTCCTTCCAGATTCCAATAACTGACCCCTCCATCTTTTTGAGCTCAGGAGCTGTAACTGAATCCAGAGGTACTGCAGTGTTTTTTATGAATTCCTTATACACAGCCCACACCTTCGTAAATAGTCCTTTTACTAAACTTCATAAATAGTCACATTAATCTAACATGAGTGAGTGGGCCATCAGTTTCCTGCTTGGATCCTAATATAAAGTCTCTAAATGGTGTGGTCTATGTTATATCTCTTTTCCATCTAGGATGGTCTACGCTAAATGACACCCACATAATCCCAAGATTCTGTTCCAGGCCCAATAGAAAAAGAGAGGTGGTAGGAGTAAGACTGACTGGGGAGTAGAGAAGAGAAAGACAAGGCTCAGCATGGCCATGATGAGCTTGTAGCTTCTAGGCCAGTGGTTCTCAACCTTCTGGCCCTTTAAATACAGTTCCTCATGCTGTGACCCAACCATAAAATTATTTTCGTTGCTACCTCATAACTGTAATGTTGCTACTGTTATGAATCGTAATGTAAATATCTGATATGCAGGATGGTCTTAGGCGAATCCTGTGAAAGGGTCGTTAGACCGCCAAAGGGGTCGTGACCCACAGGTTGAGAACCGCTGTTCTAGGCAGAGGGAGCCCAAGTTGGCAGGTGTGCAATCAGAAAAAGCTCTGGAGCAGGTCAAGAATCAAGACAAGGTAGGAACAAAATTCAGCAGTATGTGGGGAAGGTCAGAGGCTCTTGCTCAGGTCTGAATAAGCACAGGCAGGCTGGATGTCAGGAGGCACTAGTTGGTAGGTAGCAGGAAACCAGGCAAAACCTTGATGTAGGTGGGTGAGACTTCAAGCAGAGAACCTAGCTATCTAATCACTGAACCACAGACTCTGTGCGATTATACAATTATGGTATTTTAAACCATTAAGTTTGTGGTGATTTGTTGTGCAAAAAGAGAAAATCAATACAGCAGATATTGACAGGAATAGAATTTTTTATCTCTTTTATCTCTTATTTTGCTGCTTACAGGTTTAGTCTGCCCACAATACCCACAAATGAAGTATAAGACAATTTAAATATGTACACTTTAAACTATGCATTCAGTAGAAATGTATCATTGGTTATTTTACAAAAGTGGATTATTTTATCCACAACTCTCTGCATCTATGCTTTCACACTCAAAAAATACATCATTTTACACGATGGAATACTATGCTGCTGTTAAAAAGAAGGAACTCTTACCATTTGCAACAGCATGGATGGAACTGGAGAGCATTATGCTAAGTGAAACAAGCCAGTCAATGAAGGAAAAATACCACATGATCTCATTCTTTCATGGATAATTAAGACCATTACAAACTTTTGAACAATAATAAATACAGTGGCAGAGCTGCCTCAAACCGATTGTCGGACTTCAGTGGTAAAGCCAGGGAGGGTTGGGGGACAGGAGGGAGGGGAGTAAGAGATCAACCGAAGGACTTGTATGCATCCATATAACCATAACTAATGGACATAAGACACTGGGGGGTAAGGGAGGGCAGGGGCTTGTCAAGGGTGGGGGGGGAAAAAGGACACATATGTAATACCCTTTGTAATGCTTTAAGCAATAAAAAAAAAAATACATCATGGAACCCTTCTGAGAAAATATGAGAAACCTCTAAGTCATATATTTTGGCTGCAAAGTATTCCATGGTATGGCACGCCATTCTATTACTTCCTTATTTGTGTTTTCCAGTTTCTTTACACTAGTAATGATGCTTTAATAAATAGCTCTGTTCCTATGATATTACATATTGGTTGCTTAGTTTGCATAAGATAGAAGTTCATGGAGTATGATTCCTGGGTCAGAGAGCAATATGCATCTTTTGATTTAATAGATCATCTGATACTATTCCAAAATGTCTGTACCTATTTGCATTTGCATCCATGATGTATTAGAACCCAAAAACTCTAAGTATTTTCACACCACAATTTTAAAAATTATGAGAAGTGAAAAAGACATGTCTTACTTTACAAGGGATTTCCCTATTATTATTAAAAATGATTTTATAATTATTGATCATTTATATTTTCTGCTCTTTGAATGCCTATCTTTTTTTTGAGTTTGTTTTGTTTCCACCAAACATCTTGTAAGTTTCCACATTGTAAACTATATATCTGACCTACAGTTGCACTCCCTCATCCTCTCCCTCATCCTCTCCCTCATTCTCTCCCTCTCTCCTTCTCCCTTCCTCTCTGAAATCAATAAAATTATTTCAAAAAGATTAAATTATTATTGTCTTTGTTTTACTTGACAAGTTGCAATTGCTTTGTTCCTAATTGCTTCCTACTGGAAACTGCTTTTCTCCCAAGGTGTGGGTTAATAGATCAGCCGCTTCTGGTTTGAAAGATGTTTTCATGTTGGCTCATAAAGATTTTTCTCCTGAGCCCCAGTTGGCCCTCCTCACCTGTAAGTAAAACCCTCTCGCAATCAAAACTGTGTTTATTCTGTTCTGAGTGTTGGTGCTATTATGGTGAATAATATTTACTCTTTCATCTCTAACACCTAGCATGGAGTCTATTTGTTGAATAAATGAATTGGGGTATATTTCCTGTTTTTAGGGTATTTGGAGTCAGATGGGAGAGCTTACCGTTTGAAGCTGTGGCTTCCCTGGAATTCCTGTCTTCACATTTGACCTTTTCCCTTAAAATTGACTCAGGTCTACTCACTAGAAGTTTCTGGCTTGTTTAACTTTTTCATGATGCTCAGTTCTAGCTGACATCTGGAGGCAGTTCATGGGAGGGGACATGTGGACCAAGTCAATGCCAACTTGCCCTGTAGCCTGACTGTAATAAATTACTTCCTTGCAGTAACCAGAGTCAGACTGTGCCTGGTTACATGTTTCTGTTTCTGGTTTGAAGGATCTCTTCGGCTCTGTACTCACTGATAAAGGATGATTGTTCCTGAGCCCATTGGTTGGACAAGACATTGCGTTTCACTCTCCTTAGCTCTCCTTTCTCTCCTAAATCCTCTCCCACGTCTTCATAGGTACCTTGGGGAAGGATGATCCAAAATTATATTTCCATAGTTTTCCATTTTCAAAACTACTTTTATTCCCTAATGAATGTATTCTCACAGTTAATGTTTGAAATTAGAAGTTACACCTTCTGATTCCTAGACTAGTGCCATTTTCATGTTATAATACTTTTGAAGATTTAGTGACTTTTGGAAATCTGTGATACTTATTATGGTACTTAATTATTAATCATTGTGACAATTGTGTTCTAAATCAAATTTCTCTCTTTTCCTTGATGGCCTAAAAGCCTCGTAAAAATTGTCTTACACATTTTTGGTCACTTTATCCTTGATCACTTTTTCCAGACTTTTGCAGTTTGGCTTTGACATCTGTCACCTTTACTCAGGCTATAATTGCCCTAGAAATTTCTTTGTGTCCTAGAAATTGATACACCCACTAGTTTTACTGAGTTCTACCTTCCTGGATCTTTTTTTTTTTAATTTAAATTTTATTTTCCTGTTTAAAGTATTACAAATAGTAGTACATATGTCTCCTTTTTTTCCCATTGACCTTCCCCTGGCCTCCCCTAAACCCCGGCACATGCCTTTACCCGTCCCCCACCCCACCCCCCGTGTCTTGTGTCCATTGGTTATGCTTATATGCATGCATATAAGTCCTTCGATTGATCTCTTACCCCCACCCCCGCAAAACTCCTCAGCCTTCCAGCTGTAATTTGACAGTTTGTTCGATGCTTCTCTGCCTCTGTATCTATCTTTTTGTTCATTAAGTTATAATGTTCTTTATTATCCATAAATGAGTGAGATCATGTAGTATTTTTCTTTCACTGCCTGGCTTATTTCACTTAGCATAATGCTCTCCAGTTCCATCCATGCTGCTGCAAATGGTGAGAATTCCTTCTTTTTTATAGCAGCGTAGTATTCCATTGGGTAGATGTATCATAGTTTTCTAATCCACTCATCTGCTGATGGGCATTTAGGCTGTTTCCAAATCTTAGTTATTGTAAATTGTGCTGCTATGAACATAGGGGTGCATACATCCTTTCTGATTGGTGTTTCTGTTTTCTTGGGATATATTCCTAGAAGTGGTATTATTGGGTCAAATGGGAGTTCCATTTTTAACTTTTTGAGGAAACGCCATACTGTGTTCCACAATGCACCAGTCTGCATTCCCACCAGCAGTGAAGGAGGGTTCCTTTTTCTCTGCATCCACTCCAGCACTTGTCATTTGTTGATTTGTTGATGATAGCCATTCTGACAGGTGTGAGGTGGTAACTCATTGTTGTTTTGATTTGCATCTCTCAGATGATTAGTGACTATGAGCATGATTTCATGTGTCTCTTGGCTTTCTGAATGTCCTCTTTCAAAAAGTGTCTATTTAGGTCCTTTGCCCATTTTTTGATTGGGTTGTTTATCTTCCTTTTGTTAGGTTGTATGAGTTCCCTGTAAATGTTGGAGATTAAACCCATATTGAAGATAACATTGGCAAATAACTAGAAATTAAGCATACACTGACTGAAATAAAGAATATTATACAGAGATCCAAGAGCAGACTAGAGGATCGCAAGAATCAAGTCAAAGATTTGAAGTATGAAGAAGTAAAAAACACCCAACCAGAAAAGAATCCAAAAATATGAAGATAGTTAAGGAGCCTCTGGGACAACTTCAAGCGTACCAACATCCGAATTATGGGGGTGCCAGAAGAAGAGAGAGAGCAAAATATTGAAAACCTATTTGAAAAAATAATGACAGAAAACTTCCCCTACATGGTGAAAGAAATAGACTTACAAGTCCAGGAAACACAGAGAACCCCAAACAAAAGGAATCCAAAGAGGACCACACCAAGACACATCATAATTAAAAAGCCAAGAGCAAAAGACAAAGAGAAAATCTTAAAAGCAGCAAGAAAAAAAACAGCTAGTTACCTACAAGGGAGTACCCATACAATTGTCAGCTGATTTCTCAACAGAAACTATGCAGGCCAGAAGGGAGTAGCAAGAAATATTCAAAGTGATGAATAACAAGAACCTACAACCAAGATTAGTCTACCCAGCAAAGCTATCATTCAGAATTGAATGTCAGATAAAGAGCTTCACAGATAAGAAAAAGCTAAAGGAATTCATCACCACCAAACCAGTATTATATGAAATGCTGAAAGGTATTCTTTAAGAAGAGGAAGAAGAAGAAAAAGGTAAAGATACAAATTATGAACAACAAATACATATCTATCAACAAGTAAATCTAAAAATCAAGTGAATAAAAAATCTGATGAACAGAATAAACTGGTGAATATAATAGAATCAGGGGCATAGAAAGGGAGTGGACTGACAATTCTCGGAGGGAAAGGGATGTGGGGGGTGCGGGAAGAGACTGGACAAAATCGTACACCTATGGATGAGGACAGTGGGGGGGGGGTTAAGGGCAGAGGGTGGGGTGGGAACCGGGTGGAGGGGAGCTATGGGGGGAAAAAAAGAGGAACAACTGTAATAATCTGAACAATAAAGATTTTTTTAAAAAAGAAGAGAAAAACTGATGGCAAATTAATAATAAAAATTTCTTAGATTTAAATCAAGTCCACATTTTATGAAACTATTTATATGTGTAAAGGTAATAACATTTCTAAATTCCTCCCAATGACACTACCACAAATAATGTTTAACCAAATATCTGGCTACCCTATGACTCAGTCAAGTTGTCATCTAAAATTAAACATCATTGAATGGAAGAATTTCCTATTTATTGATAACAACCAGTACTTCCAAGTAAGAGTTTGCTTGCCTCAGTTTTCTTAACTCTCAAAAGGGAATATTACTATATGACTCATGTGTTCATTACTATGAATAAATGACATAATATAAAGAAAAGACTTGGCCCATGCCTTACTGAATAAGGATTCAATAAACTTCAGATACTTTCCCCACAAGTTGGAGGATTTTCAAGACATGTATGATTACACCAGTGAGCAGCTGCTATCCCTCTATATCAAAATGCTTCCCTTTAGGAAGGTTCCCCCTTAGGCTGCCATATTGGCTAGAATATCAACATTAATCATTTTTCTGAACAAAGAAAAATTCTTCTTTGAAAGAAAAACTCTTCCAAAAATCAGATTGTCAAATCTATTAATAAGAATCAGATATCTTTCTAGTATCAAACTTGACTAAATGCAAAGAATACAGCAAATAATGAAACACAGGCAAAGCATGCAGAAATCTGGGCCTGCCAAGATCCTTCCTTGGAGCATAAGGATGAGCTCTGGCCCAGATTTAATATTTGAGACTCTAAGTGCTGCATACAGGGCATCAATTAAAATGTTTTTATTTTGTACTTAAACAATTACAAAATACATGCTGACATTTCCTAATAGGTCATGTTCCAGAAATCCATTAATTCCAAATATTTACTATGAGCAAACTAGAAATACTCAACCAAAATAATTCTAAAGATAAAGTAATATTTCTACTAATTAATGCTATCAGAAGTTCTGTCTTCCTTGTCTAGACATCTCCAGGATAGTGGTAAGTTATACATCAACTGCTGTCTTTCTTAAATAAAGTTAGATAAAATAATATATACTTTTATCTGTGTATATTAAGATCAAATTTATAGCATTCTCTTATTCTGACATTAATTTGTATTTGGTAGTGGTGGTGGTGATGGGGTGTGTGTGTGTGTGTGTGTGTGTGTGTGTGTGTTGTGCAGATTAGAATAAAACAGAGAGCAGAGAAGTAAGTATATAGTGCACATCCAGGAACTCTATCTTATACCTTATGCTGGGCAAAAATAATCCACATGCATCATGGCCAATGCCCTAGTGGAGAAGAATCCTGTTCCCATACTGTTTTACACATTTATAGGAATAAGGTGGAAAGGAGAAATGTTTGTAAATTGTGACAATGGAAGTTTCCTGGTCAAAAAAGCAGCCTGGTTAGACTAGGACAGCCTGTAAACAGTACTGCTAGTCTCAGCCTATTCTTCTCTTGAGCTAACTCAGATCTACTGAGCAGGTTCTCCACTAAACTCTCCAGATGAGAAAGAAATTGAGCCCCAGGGCCATTCAGATTTTTCCTCCACCCCTTCCCCCTCCAGGAACTTAAGATTGGTAAATATTATTTCCATCACTCCTGGGGGAAACTAGGTTGCGAGTATTTCCACAATAAGGACCACTCAATAGGGTTTTGGGGTCACAAAAATTAAACTTTGAGGGTGGTTAATTTATTATATCATTATTATTCACACAAAAAGTGGAGTTTGGTCCCTTTTTAAATGC
>NW_005871048.1:46267301-46270813 GCF_000147115.1 Myotis lucifugus | reverse complement strand
TGGGGTAAAGGGGGGAAAAATTCACCCAAAGGGCTTGAAAGGCATCTTTTTAGTTTTTCCCAAAGGGCCCCAGCCCCCAGGGGGGGGGGGGAGGGCTTAAAAGGGGGGGGGGGGGGGGGACAATGGGGCGATAAGGACACATATGTAATACCTTAATCAATAAAGAAAAAAATTTAAAAAAGTGATAATGACATAAAAAATGTAAATTCAATTTAAAATACACAGAACTTGAATATACTTTTATTAATTTTATGTTAAGACTCGGTCCTAGGGATGTTGTATTCTGCCATCTCCTAATAAAGTAAAAATAAAAGGTAAGAAGAGGACAGCAGACATATGCAGGAAGGGGCATGAGGATAAATAGCTATTATCAGAGAGTGAACATGAAGTAATTAATCTATTCATGATAAACAATAATTTAAGTAAATAAACCAAAGAAAAACATATGGACATTACTAGAAGGTCAGATTATGTCCAAAACCATCACTTTTAACTTTAAATATTTTGAATGTTTGAGAAGGGAGAATATTGTTTGTTATGATTTTATCGCAAGAAAATACTTCATACGAAATTTGCCTAATGTTTATTTTCACAAATCTGCATTCAAGTACATTGCAATACAGAATAAGTAATAATAAGGCAGTGATTTATAGTTTTGCCATATTCTTTTGTCAAGAGAATGTCAAACATTTGAATCACAAAAATTATCAGATCACTTACTATCCTTTAGAATAAAATAACTTCAGATTCTGAAATTAAGTTTCACTTCATCAATCTATAATAATAATCTATAATAATAAAAGCATAAAAATGCTAATTAGACTGGACAGCCGAACGACCTTCTGGACATCCTTCTGGACAACCTTCTAGAGCAGGGGTCCTCAAACGACGGCCTGCGGGCCACATGCAAATACAAATATTGTATTTGTTCCCGTTTTGTTTTTTTACTTCAAAATAAGATATGTGCAGTGTGCATAGGAATTTGTTCATAGTTTTTTTTTAAACTATAGTCCGGCCCTCCAACGGTCTGAAGGACAGTGAACTGGCCCCCTGTTTAAAAAGTTTGAGGACCCCTGTTCTAGAGGAAGCAGGGGCTGCGAGGGCCAAGGCGAGGGCCAAGGCAAGCCTCCACGGCTGCAAGGGCTGAGCCCTTGCATGAATTTCCTGCGTTGGGCCTCTACTGTTTAATAAACAAAAGGAAAAATTTTATATTATTCTTCTTTAGAGAAACAGTAAAAAATAAGATCAAAATGACATGAGAAAGATCTTGGCTTTAATATAATCTATATTTTTGTCTTTATCTGGCTTTATAGCTTGCAGCAGAGTTTCTAAAGTATAAGTTAATATACATGTACAGATTTCTTTAGAAAATTTTCTTGTGAGTTCCCCCTATTAACTTAGGTTATTTGCATATATCACTTACATATAAAAATATAAGTATAAATATCTTATGATCATAGATCATGCAACTCTAAAAAAAAGCAAAAAACACAAAATTACCAAGCGACCATTATCATAATTTAAAAGTCAATAAAATTTAAATCAATTCCATTGATTTAATGTGTTGGATAATACAGATTTGGCAAAATGTGTATGTAAGTCGCCGGGCAGAGAGCAAAGCGGGAGAGCTGGTGGCTGGAGGACTTGGCAGAGTGGGAGGCCATGGGACAGAGACAGAGTGCGGGGAGCACCAGGAATTCTGGGAATAGTAGTTCTGGTGGCAGCCCCAGGACCTGAAGCAGAAACCCAGAGCACGGGGAGCACCAGGAATGCTGGGAATCGTAGTTCTGGTGGCAGACGGATCTCCTAGACCTAGACACTAGACCAGTGGTTCTCAACCTTCCTAATGCTGCGACCCTTTAATACAGTTCCTCATGTTGTGGTGACCCCCAATTTCATTGTTACAAATTGAACATAATTAAAGCATAGTGATTAATCACAAAAACAATATGTAATTATATATGTGTTTTCCGATGGTCTTATGGCAACCCTGTGACTCATTCGACCTCCAAAGGGGTCGCGACCCACAGGTTGAGAACCACTGCACTAGAGCAAAGTGAGCCTGAAGCAAGTTACTATTGCAGTGGGGGATGGAGGGAAAGCAAAGGTGAGAGACATAAGTAAAATCAGAGTGTCTAGGAAAAATTAAAGGGAAGATATCCTAAAACTTCCAGGAAATCTCCACCAATGAAGCAAAGAAAAAAAATGCCTCTATTATTCTGTGAGCAACAAACCAAATTGGGTGGGGGTCTCAGACAATTCGCTCATATGATTTCAAAGACAGACAGAAACTCCTGGATTGGAGAGGGCTCCCCTGAGGGCTCCCAGATTGGAAAGGGTGCAGGTCAGGCTGAAGGATGCACCCCCAGTACACGAATCTTCATGCACCGGGCCCCTGGTGTGTGATAAAAACCTTAAAGATTGTAAAAATTTTAAACTTTTCTCTTCCCAAATCATCTGTAATAATGACACCACAAGAAGATTCATTGTATATATCCTTTAGTTTCACATTGTCCCCTGGCCCAATACCACATACCCATAAACATATAGATATCCCAGGTGAAGAGAATCTGCTAAATGTTTGAAGATGCATCATATGGGCAACCACCAGGCTTCAGACTTAGAGCCCTCATAAAAGAGAAAATCCTCCTATCCCACTCCCCTCTCTCCAAGCTCGGGCTCCTAAAGAGAGGTTTTCTAGAGTCATTACACTGGAAGGAAAACCAGAAAATTAAAGTTTGCCACTGGTCATGTTCAGTACTGGAATGAGCACTGAACTATTGGAGCACCTCTCACCCCTTTCTTTGTGGAAAACTTTTAGTTGTACCTCAAAACTCTGCTTGGGCATCACCTCCTGGTGAAGCCTTTGCTGAGTCCACCCTTCCAGCCACATTCTTACTGCCTCCTCTGGACCACTTCGGCACTGCAGGACTTAGATTCTGCTTCAGAATCATAGTCTTGGCTGACCTCAGGCGATCTGGGTGATTGTAAGGACACTTAAGGCAGTAAGGGGGCATAGACCAGTCTAAGCAGTTACACAGGCCAGCTCTGTGGAGTCCTGGAATAATGTTAAGGAAGTGACAGTAAAAACAGATTTTCCCCTGGGAAGGAGGATCTTCGGCTCCTTATTCCTATGACTATGACATTCTCACAATTCATCTCTCTCCAGATCTCAATGTGTTTGCTTCTTACCAGTTCAACTGTTACCTCCACTTTTTTAAGGAATCATTTCTTATTGTATTTATTGGGGTGACCTTGGTTAACAAAAGTATATAGGTTTCACGTGTACAATCTATAAAACATCATCTGTATATTGTATTGTGTGTTCACCACCCAAAGCCAAGTCTCCTTCTGTCACCATTTATCTCCCTTTTACCCTCTTCTACCACCCCCACCCCCTTTCCCTCTGATTGCCTGTGTTTCAGTTGTTTTGTTTTTCTTGTGTGGTGTTTGTTTGTTCTGCTTAATCCCTTCACCTTTTTCACCGATTACCTCCACTTTATTTCTTCCTA
>NW_005871048.1:46250500-46266495 GCF_000147115.1 Myotis lucifugus | reverse complement strand
GTCAGTAAGTTGTGGCCCCTGTTGAGCAGTATTATGATATTACGGCTTCCCAGAGCCATTGTCAAGCCTAAAGATTGTGGCTTTTGGCTAAATTACAAATTCCTGGTTCATTTAATCATGGCTAAATAACAGGGTTGCATGACAGAAAGTGTGACAACTTATGAACAATGAACAGTCTTTGCTACTTTGCTCAGAGGCAGTTTGTACATACTTCCATTATTGCCTATGTCATAACATAGTCAAATTATTTCCCCACATACCCAGTCCCCTGCAAAACTGTAATCCCAAGGCCAGTGACAGCATCTTCCATCTTTGCACCTCTAGCACATAGTACAGTACCTGGCACATGGTGGACTCTCAATAAAAGTCTGAAGTTAACTGACCTCAACCCAAATCTCTGCACTAGTAGGTATTTAATATAAATGAATGAATGAATGGTGTATGGGGAGCAATTGATTTAAAAACTGCATATGCTTAAAATCTCCAGATCATAACACTTTTTTAAGAATTTAAAACAAGCCGGAAATATAAAGCATCACAAATAAATTATGGTCAAACTTAGTTTCAATAACTTTGAATGCCTAGCAATTTTCTAAGAGCTAAATGAAAGCACAGTTGACTTCCTTCAGTTTTCCAGTGTGTGTCTCCACCTGCTGTATTTACTGGAGAGCAGCCAAAGCATGTTTTCCAATAGTGAGTTTTTCAAGCACATTTCCCTGGACAACTGCAGCTCCACAATGGGCACACCTACATGCACGTGTCTGCAATCACCACTAGAGGGCAGGCTTACACTTATTCCAGATGCACATCTAAGTCTCACAAGCAAGTCGGATCAAAAGTAAAAGGAGGAACCACTGGCTTCTTGGATGTGTTTCTAAATGGAAAAATACATGTTGGGCATGTCCAGAATTGTATTTTGTCTTCTTAGTTACATGATCTTTCATCTCACCTTTCCTTTTGTTTTCTATTTCCCCCTTCAAGTTCTCCTTTGGATTGTAACAAATAAACCTTTTTTTTAGAAGCTTAACCCACAAAAATAAATCAAGATGAGGTAACACAAGTAAGCACCACATAATTTAGTTGATGAAGGTTAGAAATCTGTGGTTTCATATGGGTTTTATATTTTTAATAAAGATATTTTTAAATTTTGATTTGCATAATTTTTCATATTTTGCCAGATTGGCGACATGGGAAAGGGAAAAGGAGATTTGTTTGTCAGAAAGAAAAAATCTAAGAGACTAAATGTGTGTGTTTGTATGTGTGTGCACAGATGTGAGGGGTTATTTGTAGGGATGGAGGAAGGACACAACGAGCAGATGTTGAGGGCTGGATGGTCACAGAAAGGTCACTGGCCTATGAGCCCTACTGAACTCCACAAGTGGTGCTGATTCTAGCTCCAGCTGGACAGCTACCCCTTTAAGAAGCATTGGGGTAGTCACTCTACTCACACCTCAGTTGCCTTGTCTAGAAGGTAAGAAATGTATACTAGATGATCTTCTACTTCAAAGATGAGCCTATGTTGAATGAGAGGAAACATGGGAGCAGGAGGAAGAATTCTGAGAATAACCATTAAACAGAAACAAGCAAACAAACCAACAAATCAACTATGAAGCTAGAAGCTTCTTCCAGCCAATATAAGTGTAAAAGCAGTCCCTCATGTAGACTTCTCTTTGCAATATTTTCTAACAAGGCCCAAACCCTCAAACACTGAGCTGCCCTCTGTCCTACTGTCTGTAATATCCAGGGAAGACAGGTATCTGAGCACTCATGCAAAGATACAGCGGTGGTGTGGTGGGCTAGTCTTGGTTGGAGCTATAGGGGAAAAATTTCCAACCCCAAATAATAAACAACATTTTAAACAAGAACTGACTCATGCCTAGGTAGAGCAATGGTTAAAAAAAATACACTGCTCCTCTGTTTAGATATACAAATACTTACTATTGTGTTGCAATTGCCTATAATATTCAGTACAGTAACATGCTGTACAGAATATTACATGGCTGGAGTAAGCTCTGCTTCTTAAGTAATTGTTGGATTTTGATGACTTTTGGAAAAGGCTACTATCTTTCTGTATTATCTCCACAGTTGCAATTACTCTAATCATGTAGCATCCTAATAATCAGTTGGGCTGTGGGTTCAGAGTGATTACTCCTCTCTGACATTGTAATAGCCAATTAATTACTACTTACAAAGCTTCAATTATTTTTTATCTTAATACTTCTGAGAGTTCTTGCCAGATAATCACTGAAGAAGAGTTTCCACCCCATTTGGTTATTCCCATAAAACTAGCTCTAGTTGAAATGTAAAAGATTGTTATTTTGCCTATACCAAATATACCATCCTGTGTCACTTAACGACAGGGATACATTCTAAAAAATGCCTCGTTACACGACTCCATCATTGTGTGAACATCACAGATGGTACAGACTACTAGACACCTAAGCTATGTGCTCCAGCCTATTTCCCCATAGGCTACACATCTGTACAGCATGTTACTGTACTGAATATTATAGGCAATTGCAACACAATAGTAAGTATTTGTATATCTAAACATATCTAAACAGAAAAGGTACAGTAAAAAAACTATAAAATATGAAAAATGGTACACCTGCATAGGATATTTAGCATGAATGGGGTGTGTAGGACTGCAAGTTTCTCTGATGAGTCAGTGAGTGAGTGGTGAGTAAATGTGAAGGCCTAGGACTTTACTGTACACCACTATAAATGTTATAAACACTGTACACTTAGGCTACATTAACTTTTCTAAAAAATATTTTTCTTTAATAATAAATTAACCTTAGCTTACTATGTTTTACTTTATAAACTTTTCAATTTTTAAAAAACTTTTGACTCCTTTGTAATAACATTTAAAACACAAATACGCCCTGGCTGGTTTGGCTCAGTGGATGGAGTGTCAGCCTGCGGACTGAAGGGTCCCAGGTTCGATTCCAGTCAAGGGCATGTACCTTGGTTGCAGGCACATCCCCAGTGGGGGGTGTGCAGGAAGCGGCTGATCGATGTTTCTCTCTCATCGATGTTTCTAACTTTCTATCCCTCTCCCTTCCTCTCTGTAAAAAATCAATAAAATATATTTTTTTAAAAACACAAATACACTGTACATCTGTACAAAATGTTTTCTTCAGTTCTTATTCTATAAATTGTTTTCTGTTTTTAATTTTTTTACTATTTAAACTTTTATGTTAAAAACTAAGACACAAACACATACATTAACCTAGGCTTACATAGGGTCAGGATCATCAATATCACCCTCTTCTACCTCCACATCTCCTCCCACTGGAAAGTCTTCAGGGGCAATAACATGCATAGAGCTTTCATCTCCTATAACAATAATGCTTCTTCTGGAATACCTCCTGAAGGACCTGCCTGAAGCTCTTCTTGAGTTAATGTCACCCTTTTCAGAAATATCCCCATGGTAGCTTGCTTGGTGGTTTCTTTTTTTTTTTTTTTTTTTTCATCATAGATTTGCTTATAAGCAGATAATACACCACGAGCATTCCTCTCTATTAATGAAAGCCTTTCAGTGTTGGAGTCCATGTTTTCAAACTTTTTAAGGTCTACAAAACTTGTTGAGGTCTACAAAATCTTCTGCAAAACCCTTCATTGTGAATTTTCTTGGGGGTTCTTTATCTTCTCCTGCAGTTTCCTTTTCTCTTGCCTCTTCTTCAGCTATGTGTTCTTGTTCCAATTACAACAACTCCTCATTAATCAATTTCTCAAGAACTATCTCTAGGAGCTCCTTAAGGTCATCCTCATGCACACCAGGGTTAAAGTTGTTTCCCATCTCAACCACGGCCTTCCTGATTTCTGCAGCCTCCTCAGCCTTAGAAAATCCTTTGAAGTCAAGGACAAACCTCTTGAGTGTCTTCTTCCAGATGCCATTCATACACTCCAAGCCCAAACAAAGCTCTTGACACAGTCATAGATGTTGCAATCTTTCCAGAATTGCATCGGTGCCTTCTTGGTGTCTTCCTCAGTTGCAGCAATAGTTTAGGCAAAGATCCTCCTCAGGTTGTAGGCCTTAAAAGCTGCTATAACTTCTTGATCCATTGTTACCATTTTCCTCTCAATAGTAAGAGAGAATCATTGATTGGCTGCCTCCTGCACGCCCCCTACTGGGGATTAAGCCTGCAACCCAGGCATGTGCCCTTGACCAGAATCGAACCTGGGACCTTTCAGTCCACAGGCCGACACTCTATCCATTGAGCCAAACCAGCTATGGCCAATCTTTTCTCTCAACATCAGAAACTTTTTGCATGGTGCTGAGAGGGTTACACTTCTGTGTCTGGTCTTTAATCCAGATCATTAGAAGAATCTCCATTAATCTCCTCCTCAAATCTTTGTAGTCTCATTGCCTCAATTAGGCAGATCCTTTAACTGCTTCCATCATTTTGTTCTTGTTCTTCCGGATTGTAGCTATGGTGGAATGGTACATGTCTGACTGTCACTGATAACCATCACTGATTTTCCACCTTCGGAGCCCTTAATCATTTTTTATTTTGTCCCAGACGAATCACTCAATGTGGCCTCTTACTAGCATCATTAGTAGTGGACTTGGTATGCTTAGAGGCCGTGATGAACAAAACAACATGAGATAAAATCAAACACAGAGAAAATGATCCAATCAAGAGACACAATAAACATGAGATGAGGCTGCTGTCAGCATAACATGACATACTAAGTATAAAAAGTATACTCTACATTAGTGATTTAAAAGTATAGTACAGTGAATACATAAACCAGTAACAGTCATTTATTATCATGATCAAGTAAATGTACTGTACATAATTGTGTGTGCTGTGTTTTTATACCACTGGCAGTAGAGTAGGTTTGTTTCACCACAAACAGGTGAATAATGCATTGTGCTACAATGTTATGACAGCTATGATGTCACCAGGTGTCAGAAATTTTTCATCTTCATTACAGTATTATGGGACCACCTTCCTATATGCAGTCTGTTACTGACCGAAATACTATACGTTTGTTACATCTTCAATTTCAAATAGCCACCTCTGGGGATGCCGCTAAATACTTCACTGGTAATTCTCAGATTCTGAGTCACAAAATGCAGATTTCTAGGCTGGATAGAATCAGAATCTTTGGGATGTGAGATTTGGAAGTTTGTCTTTTTTTAATATATTTTTATTGATTTCAGAGAGGAAGAGAGAGGTAGAGATAGAAACATCAATGATGAGAGAGAATCATGATTTGCTGCCTCCTGCATGCCCCCTACTGGGGATTGAGCCCACAACCCAGGTATGTGCCCTTGACTGGAATCAAATCAGTCCACAGGTCAACGTTCTATCCACTGAGCCAAACTGACTAGGGCAGGATATTTGTCTTTTTAGTAAGTTTCCTGAGTGAAATTAAGACAAGATAAGTTAGACAATGGTAACTAAACTCTGTTTAACTGGTATAATTTCCTTAAACTCCTTCCACAAAAGAAAATCCTTGTTTAGAAAACAAAATCATTCTGATTACAAAAGAGAGTGTGAACATCCACATGAAGTGTATCCATGCCAACCACTGTTCATACCTCTACTGATCACTGCCATCCTTTGGCTAGGTTATTGCAATAGCTTCCTAACCAGTCCCCTGGCTTCCATTTCACTGGAATCAAGTCTCCATGTAGCAGCCAGAGTGATCTTTTAAAAAATAAATTCTGTCATCTGCCTCACCTGCTAAGAGGCTTCTAATTACTACCTATAACCCTCAGGATTAAATCCAAATCTCTTGCCATGGCCTACAAGGCCCTCTGTGAACAGGTCCCTGACTGCCCCTTCAGTCAGCTCCTCAGCACCAGTGGCCTTCCACCCTTGCTGCTCTTCAACAAACCTCGCCCTTGAGCCTGCTGTTCCCTCTGCTCCTCCCCAGATCCTCATGGCTGGCTGCTTCCCTTTTTCTTTCAGGTGCTGATCAAATGTCATCTCCTCAGAGAGGCTATTACTCACCACCTTTCATCAGTCCTGCCAATGGTATCTGGGGGCCTAGGGAAGGACTAGGCTTCAGCAAGAGAGAGATTACTATAGGGCCTTTTGTAATTACAAAGTGGGAACACAACATATGTTTGTTAAATAAATTAATAGATAACTTTACCCTAAATCTAGGTACAAAGTGGAAAAATATTAAGATATGAAATCTAGGTGCAAATTGAGGCCCTAATATTTTCAATTATTCAATGGCTTTTTAACTACGTTTTCATAACACTTAACTTCAACACAAGCAGCCCTTGTCTTGTTTCCTAGGAGTGATTTTCAGTAGGAGTTTGGGGAGAGACACATCCTTCTATAAAGGCTTTTCAAACATCAAGGTATTTATGAAGTTTAAACTGCATATTCAATATAATCACATTAAGATTTTAATGTTTAAATAATATCTTTAATATTAATATAAACTACAGAAAACAGATTTCAACAAAATCATCTGGCACTGTCTAATCCTCCAATGTTAACAGGGGCCTTTTCCTGTAGTTAAAGATGTTTGGTGTATGGCCCTCCAGATCCATACTCCACCCTCATCTGCCTAGCTCAGGGGCCCAGGACACTGACCTTCATGGTCTGCATCATATGGGTTCCATTGACCTCTATCTTATTTTCGAGTTCAGCCAATAGGATCATCAGCAAGAGTTAAGAGGATGAGAGAAAAGAGAGTGGTTATTCATTCCCCGGCTCCCTCCCTGTGGTTCTGCATTCCTTGATCAAAGGAACAAGAGGAGTCAGGCAGTTCTGCTAACCTACAGTTCTCTCTGGGTTCTAGAAACTGTCCCCTCCTCTTGCCTCTCAGGTCTGGGGGTGGCAATGAATTCCTGCAGTTGCTAGCTCCAAGGTGTTTCCCTTAACCCTGCCTACACCTTTGTTAAAAGGCCCTTCATTAATCTTTCTTCTACCACTCTATTTGCATGAGCAATCTTTCTACTACCAGGACTCAGACTAATAGAGTTTGTTGTTGTTGTCTCTTTCTAGAGTTAAACACACACCTACACTGCCTAAGTGACTACTTTTTAGCCTTTTTCCCTTATTGTCTCATTCCCCTAATTTCCTGAGCTATTCTCATCCACAATTTCAATAATGCTGACCTATGCTTCTGCCCAAACCAACACCCTCAGAAAGTCTTAGCATTCGACAGCTCTACAGAAAAGGTCTTGGCTTTTATTTTCTTTCAAATACTTATATTTTAAGCATAGAGAGCTTTTAAAAAGAATCAACTACTACAGCACCTGTCATCCTATTTATTCATAACACCCCATACGCGACACTGCCTTAGGCAAGACTGGTTGTGTGAGCATTTAACCAACAAATATCAGCAACTGGGAAGCCCAGAAATAGCAGCAGAGAGGACAAACAGGATGACTCAGTAAGCCTCTGAGTCAGATGCAGGGACTGGCCTTCCTTCTTAATTACGGGGCTCTAGACCCATTGTCTCTGAAGTCACCTGAGTTTCATCTAACAATCAGACACCCAGTTTCCTTTGAAGATGTGCAACCTTCCTCCTTGTACCCTCCATTACAAAATACAGAATAGTTTCACAAAGTGCTTGGGCTGACAGGCCTCCTAGAAGAGTCCTTAGCAATTAACCAGTCAGAGATCAGCAGATGTTCCTGCTGTTGGCTGGTTCTAGTCCTGGCTTTGGCACTCTCAATTTGTGGGACCTCAAATATGTCACTTCACCTTGCAAAATGTATCCCCTCTACCTAGCTATAGGACTGTCAGGAAAATTTAAATCAGTTTGGCCAACTATATGACATTGTGGAAAAGCAAAATTATAGAGACAGGACAATGATCAGTGGTTGCCCAGAGGTCAGGGATGAACAGGTGAAGAACAGGCGTTTTAGCCCTAGCCAGCTTGGCTCAGTGGATAGAACGTTGACCTGTGGACTGAAGGGGCACAGGTTCAATTCCGGTCAAGGGCACATGCCTGGGTTGTGGGCTCAATCCCAAGTAGGGGGCGTGCAGGAGGCAGCCGATCAAACTCATCATTGATATTTCTATCTCTCTCCCTCTTTCTTCCTCTCTGAAATCAATAAAAATATATTTTTAAAAAAACAAGGCGTTTTAGAGCAGTGAAACTATTCTGTATTTTGTAATGGTGAACACATGACATCGTATATCTGTCAGAATTTTACAACCACAGAGTGAACCCTAATATAAACTATGGATTTTGTTTAATAATAATGTACCAATATTTGTTCAATAATTAAAATAAATAATACCACACTAATGAAAGATGTTAATGACAGGAGAAACTGCAGGGGGAGGGAAGGGCATATGGGAACCCTTTGTACTTTCTCCATAATTTTTATGTAAATCTAAAACTGCTCTAAAGAATAAAGTCTTACTGTATTATCTCAATTATACGTGAAATCTAGGGGGAAAAGAAACCTCATAATACAAAGAACAAATTGGTGATTGCCAGAGGCAGGAGGCAGAGCAATGGGTGGGTAAAATAAGTAAATCATGAGGATGTAATGTACAGTGTGGTGACTATCCTATTTAATAAAAGAGTAATATGCAAATTGACCATCACTCCAACACATAAGATGGCTGCCCCCATGTGGTCAATGATGGCCGCTCCCATGTGGACACAAGATGGCCGGCAGGGGAGGGCAGTTGTGGGCGATCAGGCCAGCAGGGGAGGGCAGTTGGGAGAACCAGGCCTGAAAGGGAGAGCAGTTGGGGGCAACCAGGCCTGAAGGGGAGGACAGTTGGGGGACCCAGGCATGCAGGGGAAGACAGTTGGGGGGAACCAGGCTGGGAAGGAAGGGCAGTTAGGGGTGACCAGGCCAGCAGGGGAAGGCAGTTAGGAGTGACTAGGCCAGCAGGGGAGGACAGTTAGGGGCAATCGGGCTGGCAGGGGAGCAGTTAAGCGTCAATCAGGCTGGCAGGGGAGTGGTTTGGGGTGATCAGGTTGGCAGGCAGAAGCGGTTAGGGGCAATCAGGCAGGCAAGCAATTGGAAGCCAGCAGTCCTGGATTATGAGAGGGATGTCCAACTGCCCATTTAGGCCTGATCCCATTGAGCAGTCAGACATCCCTCGAGGAGTCCCAGATTGGAGAGGGTGCAGGCTGTGCTGAGGGACACACACACACACACACTCCCATGCACGAATTTCGTGCACCGGGCCTCTAGTAGTTAATAATACTGTATTGCATATTTGAAAATTGTGAAGAGAGTAAATCTTAAACGTTCTCATCACAAGAAAAAATTGTAACTATGTATGGTGATGGATGTTAACTAAACTTGTGGTGATTATTTTGAAATATATGCAAATGTGGAATCATTATGTTGTACTTCTGAAATTAATATACTCTTAAAGAACTTACTTTCAAAAGTTTGTTCCGAGGTCCGCTGAGAATCTATTCCACATCAGTTTTTCATTACCTGTCTGTGTACCTATGAAGCTGGTCAAGATGAAGGGGAGGGCGGGACATGCATGGCAGTTTGTCTTCACTGCCGACCGAAAAGATTTCTACAAAATCCAACATCATGCTACAATGATTTCACCTTCATGAGACCACTCCTGTGAGAATTCTGCATCAAACACCTCTTTTAAATAGCCCAGGAAATTTTATTGCAAAATATTCCTTAGCACTTGTTCCTTTAATTCTCTGCCATCCCATTCTCACTCTGCCCATATTTAGCAGTCATGTTTCATTAAGGACACATTTTTCAGAGGTGTGAAAGCTATGAGAAGACTTAGGTCAGGATTAAGTTCAGTTAGGTTAGGAAGAAAATAATTCCTCCTTTTAAGCCAGAGAATGTCTAAAATAGACAAGGCTTCTTACAGTGTTGTGGGGAAGGAGGAGGTGGGAGGATGGCTGTTGCTAGAGCCTTATGAACATTATCTCTGATGCCCATCATAAATAACACAGAAAGGTGGGACTATCAATTATAGAGAAGGAAAGAGCATCAGTGAGGTGACAGAACAGGGATTCAAAGTCAGGACAGAGGAAGCTATCTGGCCTTGCCAAGTAACTAGCTAGCTAATTTCAGCCAACTTATTCTTTAATAATGGTGACCAATTGCATTACCTCTCCTGGATAATACATGTTCTTTGACAAGAACCTTCAAAGCTTTTGACAAAGACCTTCAGTGTTCACTACATATGATTGTTAGAACTCTCTTCTAGGAGCTATTATTAGGCTTGTTATGAAAAAAAAAGAGGTCCTTTTGTCAAATAACTTGGAAATGCTAAACATGAGGAACTCCTTTGTGAACAGTTATGATGTATACTCACATGGTAAAGGCTCTGGGCAGCCTGCAGCTAAAAAAGCTACTTAACCTAGTTTAACCCCAACGTCTACTAAATGTACATGAACACTGAGCACTTCCTGTGATGTTTATTAACATTTCCTTGACCACCAGCATGGGAAAAACTTGCTTAAAAAAAGTAACTAATGATGGAAGTTATAGCCACACTGTTATGATTATGAAAGAACCATTTTGGGAAAACAATCTCGTGTCAGTAGCTTTCCCACCTATCAACAGATGAATAGGGTGTACTCTCCACAGGGTAAAAATAAATATATTGCCCATGTCCTGTGTCCATGATTCCCCTTATTGTTGTTTAGGTATTAAAAGTACTCTCAGCCAAGGAGCATTTAGAGGTTACTTCAAGTTTCTGGGGTAAAACTAAACTATTGTCAACTGGAAAACAAAGGTGTTTGAAGAGAGGATAGAACAGTCTGATGATAGAGAACAAAAAAAACAAGCTGTGAATTTGACATCTCTTGTCTTCCTCCCATTCAGCATCTGAATATGTAGACAGAAGCATCTATGCAAGCATTTAAAGATCATCCCTAATGAATGATACTTGAAATTTGAACCACTTTGAATACAAACAGGATACATCCTATTTGCACATAGGAGGAAGAAAAAACAGACAAAGGGAAAGACTTCTTTGCTATGTCTAACTATAAATGGGTGTGGAAGCTTAGATCTTGGGAATCTAATAGTTGAGGTCACTTTTCAAAACTACTCCCAGTTTCAGAGACAGACTGTTTCAGTCACACAATTTAGCTAAAAAATGTGACTAAAGCAAGAAAGCAACCATTAGGTTTTTCAGAGGTTGAGAACACGTCCTGCCTGGGGACATACATGCATGCCCCTGTGCAGAGTGGGCCCCACAGCTGTCCAGTCTTGGTACAAGCCTTGTGGGGCATGGGGCCAAGAGGGTAGGCTGCTATGGGCAGAATGAGGCTGGGCTGCACTGGAATGAGCCACTCCTTCAGAGAGTCTAAATGAGGATGAAGAATTTCTGAACCAACTAGAGACCCAAAGCCATCCAAGAATAGTCCTGGAAGGGACAGGGGCTTTTTAAGTTTCTTCAATAGCAATCCAGATTAGAATGCTATTACTAAGAAGGCCTTAGTTTCCCTTAGAAGAGCTCTGGTTTCCAAGTGGCCTTTCTTACACAAAGAGGCATTCAATAAAGTTTGTTGAATGAATGAGTATTAAGTTTAAATGTAGAGAAGAACATTAGGGTCCCAAGCATGAGTTGCCACAGGACAGAGAGATATCTCAGAAGCCAGAGGTGATTCATGAGAACACTAAGATACACAGAGTAGGACATTAGCCATGTAGGAAGATGACCATGCCCAGTGGTTATGAACATGGGCTCCAAGCAAGATAGACAAGTTGGAATCAGCCTCACCACTTACTAGCTGTGATCTTGGGTAAGTGAACGACTTTGCTGAGCCTTAGTTTCCTTACTATAAAGTGAAACTAGCTCATTTGGTGATTAAATACAATAACACACATAATACAGCCCTAGCTGGGTAGCTTAGTTGGTTAGAGCATCGTCCTGATACACCAAGGTTGCAGGTTCAGTCTGTGATCAGGGCACATACAACAATCAACCAATGAAGAATGCATAAATAACAGGGACATCAAATAGATGTTTTTCTCTCTCAAATCAATAAGTAAAAGTTAATATTACACATAACATACTTAACATTGTGCTGGCCACAAAGTAAGGGCTCGATATGTTATAGTCATTATAAGAGTCAAATTTCTCTCCAGGATTAGGTTAGGAGATACAAAATTGATAAGCAGGTAGGAAATGAGGAAGCAGAGAAAGTTAAATTCTCCTATGACTTGATTAAATGTCTATGGGAGAAGACAATCTCAGCAGGGTTGCATCAGGTAAACTGAGTGGGTCCCCTGCCTGTATTTGTGACAGAGTTTATGGCCTCAGCATGATATTGAACTGAGATGAGCAGAAGGTGTTGGAGGAATGTAAGGATGGGATGTGACTGAATTTGGGGTGGGTGGTTTGCTTTCCAGGAATTGTTTGGTTTTTGGAGAATAAAAGTGCCAAACTGTGATTTATCATGAAACTAGCATTTTAATCATTTTAAAATTTCTGTTATAGTTTTAAATACGTTTCAGAAGTCAAGTCTTCACTTTTTACAATATGTCCTTCAAAACAGGGTTAGAAAACAGAAAAGAAGACACCAAAGTCCTTCCCCAGGTGTTTGGAAAGACAAACTAGAGGTCCCTCTCCAAGCTTGGCTATCCCTCATTTCCCAGTGTCCTTTGTTCCTGTCTGCCACTCAGACACCCACCACAGCACTTTCAGGCTATAGGGCAAAAAAGAAAAGCTTGAAGATATTCTATAGATTACAGTTTTCAGATCAATGGAATGGTTTTGAATGCATTTGCTTGCTAAGGAGAATTTTTATGAGAGGGAAATAAAAGAGCAATTAGTTCAAATTTCCCAAGACAGATGTTTTAAAGAAATCCAAGCCTTCTAAAATGCTACCAGAAAGCTTTTCTATTCTGAGAATGAAACAAAATTGTTGTTAGTTAAATGCTTAATGTTTATTATCACCAGTATATTAGTTTTAGAGCAAATTTACACTACATTGGTGTATATATCATTAGTGTCCCAAGTGTAGTCAAAGAAACAATAGGCCCATTTTATAGAAATAATTTTACTATTTTTTATCAGTTTAGAAATGTATGCAGTAATGTATTTTTTTTAAATAATATTGTTGGGTATTTGGCCAAATGCAGGCAAAGTAATCTTTTATTTTTATTGAATTGATGGGAGTGACTTTGGTTAATAAAATTATATAGGTTTCACATGTACAATTCTATAATACATCATCTGTATATTGTATTGTGTTCTCACCACACAAAGTCAAGTCAAGTCTCCTCTGTCACCACTTTTCCCCCTTTACCCTCTACTACCTCTCCCCACCTCCTTTCTCTCTGCTAATCACCATACTGTTGTCTGTATCCATGAGGTTGTTTTTTATATGAGTTTTTGTGTGTGTGTTTCTTTTTTGTTTGTTTAATCCCTTCACCTATTTCACCCAGACCCCCAATACCCCTCCCCTCTGACAGCTATCTGTCTGTTCTCTGTATCTATGAGTCTGTTTTTATTTTGTTTGTTTACACTCATTTTTAAATTTCAAGTCCAGTGCCCTTTCCAGACTGTCAAGTTGCCTCTTCTAACAACTACAGTTGATCTTTGAACAACAGGGGTTTGAACTTTGAGGGTCTACTTACATTAGGATTTTTTTTAATAAATACAGTCACTCCTTATATCTGTAGGTTTCACATCCAGATTTGACCAATCACAGATCAAAACAGTATTTTTGTATTCCAAACCACAGATTCCCAATTAAGGATCAAAAAGAGTTTTTGTTCTGCAGTTGGTTAAGTCTATGGATGCTAAGGAACAACCATTGGGTCAAAAGTTATATGAGGATTTTCTACTGCACAGGGATCAGTCCCCCTAACTTGGTTTTATTCAAGGGTCAACTGTGCACAACCTAATAATACATAATTTCAGACAGGCAGGTGCAGACAAACAAAGCAGAAATATAAGGCTGAGTATGAGAAGGCCTAAAGTTACCAAATTAATGTGATTGATGTACCAAAAGAGAGGTGCATTTTCAGGAATAGAGATTGATGAGCAGTCATAGGTTATTCAACCTTTATGAGAACAATGGAGCTCTGGAGGCCAAGGCCTGCAGGAATGAGGGAGATGTGTGGTTACCACATGACTGGGGGTAGGGGTATGGCCAGCAGAGGCAGAGGACAATGCATGGCCACCTTGACAAAAAGTTGAGGCTCATATCTGACCCGATCAGAATCAAGAAACAGACCAATGCCCAAGGTGGGTGCCATTGGGAAGACCTAAGAACATTAGAAATTAAACACACTACATGATCTTTTCAAAAAGTCTGGAAGAAAAGATGGAAAATATTATGGAAATGGATGCTGGTGATGGCTGAACAATAATGTGAATGTACTCAATGCCACTGAACTGTACATTTAACAATGGCTAAAGTGGTAAATTTTATTATATGTATATTACCACAATTTTTTTTTAAATTATGAGGTAGCCCTGGCTGGCATGGCTCAGTGATTTGAGCATCAGCCTGCACACCAAAGGGTCTCGGGTTTGATTCCTGGTCAAGGGCATATACCTGGGTTGCAGATTCGATCCCTGGCCCCGGTTGGGGTGTGTGTGGGAGGCAACCAGTTGATGTATCTCTCCCATATCGTTGTCTCTCTCTCTCTCTCTCTCTCTCTCTCTCTCTCCCCACCCCTGCTCCCTCTCTCTCCCTCTCCCTCTCTCTTTCTCTCTCCTCCCTCCCCCATCCCACTCTCTCTAGAAAAATCAATGGAAAAAATATCCTCAGGTGAGGATTAAAAAAGAAAAAGAAAATCATGAGGTAATTCAGGTTGATGTAGTTTTCTCCACCAGAAGCAAATCCTTCTAGGTCAAAAAATAATCTGTTAAAGCGGTGGTTGCAGTGAAGGTAGGAGAAATATACTCCCTTAAGGGGACATTTTGCAATTTTGTGGATGTTTTGGTTTGCACAATGAATGAGCTATAATTGGTCAGATCCTGGGATTAGAAATGTCTAATGATATGTGGGTCAGTAATGCAAACAAAGAGCTGTCTCATGTCAGAGACAAGCTTTACATGCGTTCGTAGGTAAAAACCCTGTTTACAATGAACTTTATTTTATACATAAAACACCAAGTATTTTTGAATGGTAAATGCACTGCATTTTCTAGGAATGCAACTAACATATAAATGCAAAAAAGAATGGATGTTGTCTCATAACTTCACATCACCAATGGCAATGCCACATGTGGTGTTTGAGTCATTAATACAACATCCTGTCAGTCTGCATTTGTAGCTGTAAACAGACACTTTGATTCTATGTGTAAGTGCAAGCATCTGACTACAATGCCTATTTCTTTATGATAAATTACTTTCTTAAATTCTCTTTTATGTTACACTTAGGGCACCATCTTTTATAATTATGTATGAGGTTAGGTTATATTATTTATTCATTTTATTTTAGAATAGAAGATATTTGCAATAGAAACAGCATATTGAGACTGGTGAGCTGTATCTACATCCAGCCAAGATGTCTTAGAGTTCACAACTGGGGGTGATTTTCTAAATTTTTTGAGGGAATCTATGCATTCTGTTGTCTGTAAAGAGACCACACACTGGCCTCCTATATCCTTTTGTGTTAATATCAAGAGTCTATCCTTGTCCAGAAATATCTCTTCCAAGTACTCTTTGTAATCTTCATTGGGGAAGAGGAATTTCGGATGTTGACTAGTAGATGCCTGACAAGACTGTAATTAATAAAAATTCTGAGGAAGAGATCAATGATGAGTCCAAAAAGGAAAGTCTTTAATATATTGTCTAGTCCCAAGGGTTGCTTCTAAATTAAGTAAAAATTTAAAAGTATGTATGCAAAAGATTC
Organism: Myotis lucifugus; assembly: GCF_000147115.1. Taxonomy (NCBI): domain Eukaryota; kingdom Metazoa; phylum Chordata; class Mammalia; order Chiroptera; family Vespertilionidae; genus Myotis; species Myotis lucifugus. The sequence continues at coordinate 46,250,736 of NW_005871048.1, read as the reverse complement.
CTTGTATACACATCAAAAAGAATCAAATGAACAAAATAAATTGACCAACAAAATAAGATCTGAAGCAGGAATGCATGGAACAGACTGACATAACTCAATGTGGGGTTGGGAGGAGGGGAGGTCAAGAAGAGATAAACTAAAGAATGAATATATATATCCCATGGACATGGACAATAGGGTAGTGAAGAACTGGAGAAGTGGGTAGTGGCTGGGAGGAGAGAGGAAAGGCGGGGGGG
>NW_005871048.1:46219755-46248988 GCF_000147115.1 Myotis lucifugus | reverse complement strand
CAAGAAGAACTTGTCTCTATAAGCATAACTAATGGACATAAGACACTGGGGGGGTAAGGGAGGGCAGGAGTTTGTCAAGGGCGGGGGGGAAAAAAGGACACTTATGTAATACCCTTTGTAATACTTTTAGCGAAAAATAAAAATAAATAAATAAATAAATAAATAAATAAATGGTGGATATTCATTGGATATCCAAAAACCTAATTTCTAAGTAAAATAAAACACTGAAACATGAAAAAAAAAAAAAAAGAACTTGTCTCCTTTAAGCCAAATCTAGTTGCCCACATCTGTCTAATGGTTTCTCCATAATAGCTCCCAATTCCTAACCCCCTCCTTTCCCATTCCTACCATCTTCTTGCCCCAGGACTGCAACAAGCACTATACTTAGCCATCCTGCCTCCAGTCTTGTCCTGACTTAAAGTTACCCACATTGCTGTCCTTTTTGAAATTCTTGACTGGTCATGTCATTCTCTGCTTAAGATGCTTTCGTAGCTCCCACCACCTTCAGGTGAAGGGATTTACAAAGCCCTTCAGATTTGGCCCTCACTTACCTCTCCAGGCTCATTTCTCATTGCTTCTCTTAGTACTTCCTATCATAATGAGTTATCACCTTCCAAAATGCTCTTCTCTTGAACACAGGGATTCTTCTGCTTGGACCACTTTTCCTTGTTCCCTTCATTAATTCACTCTTTAGTCCTTCAAAGCGTCCAACTATCTTCACTATCCTGTAAAGCACCTTCAGGCAACAAGCTCTATGCAGGGGAGGTAAGCAACAAGCCCATCTCTTGTGCCAGAAATCAGAGACTCTCGAGTCAAACCAGCCTAGTTCTGTCTGCTGCCACTGCCTGTCCAGACTGTATGCTTTGGACAAGGTGTTTTAACCCCTGAGGCTCAGCTTCTCATCCATACATGAGGATAAAACTACAACCTTATAAAGCTATTCTGAGATCAAACATGACTATGTATATAAAAGGCAAATAAGCTCACCCCATGTTTTATCTAATTTTCTTTATATTTTGATCTGTGTTTTTCTTAAGCCAAGCATCTTACTTCCTTTTGTAGAATGCAGCAGGATAGACATAAGTAGATACCCAGGTGTAAAATTCCTCAGACTGTGTTATCTCCGCCAGGAAGTTTTCCTCAACGGCCCCTCCCCTCTGCCTGAGTCTCATTTAGAGGTTCTCCTATGTGCTCACCTATCATCTATGCACATCTCTATGACTGCAGGGCAAAACAATGACTTTCTTCCGTGGCCACCTTTTCCACTCCCTTTCCTTGCGGGAAAGGTTCATGTCTCACTTTACTTGGCACCAGCAGATCTAGAGCAGTGCCTGACACATACCAAGCCCTCAATAGTAAATGTTTGTTGAAGAAATGAATAAATAGCCATTCACAACTCATGCATCTTACAACCCAATGAACTCTCTTAAGGTGCTTCCACAGGTACTTGCCTAGGGCAGTTTTGGAATTTTTAGAAATCTCAGAAGGGTTCCCCGCCCTCCTACCAAGGGATGATGTGTTTCAAGTTGACCCCTGTGCTCTTCCTTGTTCATGCCATTAATCCAAAGAAGGCCTGCCTTTCCTTTTTGCCACTGAAAACCTCTCCTCTTCCATAAATTCTTTTTCAGATTCTTCCAGTCCAATGTGATCTTTCATCCCTTGAACTCCTTTAACATCTAGGGCAGTGGTTCTCAACCTTCTGGCCCTTTAAATACAGTTCCTCATGTTGTGACCCAACCATAAAATTATTTTCGTTGCTACTTCATAACTGTAATGTTGCTACTGTTATGAATCGTAATGTAAATATCTGATATGCAGGATAATCTTAGGCGACCCCTGTGAAAGGGTCATTCGACCGCCAAAGGGGTTGCGACCCACAGGTTGAGAACCACTGATCTAGGGTCTATCTATACCATTAATCCGACAATCACCATACTGCTAAGCACCTCTTTTATATTGTTGTATTCAACTGTTATTTCTTTTCAGTCTTATAGTTTAACTCTCTTGTGGTTATTTCTATTTCTCCAACAAAAAAATAATATATTCCTTGAAGTAGCTGCCAAGTGTTGCTCATCATGGCCTTTCATGTAGTGTTTTGCATACATGTGCTCACAGATGTTTCTTAATTGACTTGAAGACAGAGAGACTCTACTTAAGAAGTTGTATTCTTTGTTGACCACTTCCAAACAACCCTGACTCTCTGACCCTCTCCATCCATTCTCTTCATTTCTCTGCCTTTTCTCCCAGGGAAGTGAACACCTTTTAACTTTCTCATCAGGGCTCCTTTGCTATCTGGCTTCCACCTGGGTTCAGCTAATAGAAAGCACAGACAGGAGACCAATGGTAGGACAGAGTGGTAGGGAATTGCTTCCCTTGCTTTGTCAGTTTTGCTGTGTTTGAGTCCTTCCAAGGGTGTGGCTTTTCTAGTGTTGCCCCAGTCTGTCCTAAGGCTCTGCCTCATAACTGGGCTCCATTATATCATTTCCTTCCTTTGCCTTTTTAGGCCTGGTGCTTCAATATGCTTTGAGGACTCCCTTAAGCCTGCCTGCACTTTGGTAAATAGTCCCTTCATTAAAATCTCTTCAAAACCCCAGAGAGTGTGCCATTTCTTGCTAGGATCATGACTGATACAAGAGTTTTCAGTTTAGCTGGGGAAGACTAGGGTAACCTTTTAAATTATCATTCATACCAGGACATGTTTGAGAGTGAAAGGCGGCACTATTAATAATTGTATCATGAAAAATAATAATAATAATTGTATCATGTCCACAGGCATAATTCAGAACTGCCCCAGGCAACCTGGAATGAATGGATCCGAGGGAAGAGAGACAAAATTGTTCTAATGAAGAGATAAAACATTTCTAAAAGAGATAGCATTACTGGATAGCAAAAGATAAATGCCCAAACAAACAAAGGGGATATCTGTAATACTTTCAACAATAAAGATAAATTAGGAAAAAAAAGATAAGTGCCAAAGGATAGAAGATGCTTTCAGCGCTATAGCCATTCCAAGACAGATCATTTCTCCTGGGGAAGACATCTGCAATCAGCATGATGCTCAGCACTCCTCCAACTAAATGAAGTCACACAATCCATGTGTGCTTGGCCTGCTTTGTACATTTTCTCCAAGAAATTCCATTCCCAGTTTAGACCCCACCTCCACCCCTCACACACAGCCACATAACTCTCACCATTTTGTTAGCTTAGCTCTGGGTTTTTAGGGAAAGCAGATTAACTTAAATTTTAGCCAATTAGTCCTTATAAAAAGCATCAAACGCATTTCCAATTCAGCTATAAATCACTGTGAATGTCTAGTGTTTTTTATTCTTTAGACCATGTTTTAGTTTCATTTTGCAAAGATATCTGAAAGATAATTTATAAACGTTCTTTACAAACTCAAACATTCTTACTAATAACAGCATGAAGTATAAAAAGTAACCAAGAAACCTTTTTTTATGTATATGTGTATATTTTGCCTCTCTAAACAAAGGACTGGACAATTAACAAATACTCTGAAACTTTGTCACCCTCAGCAAAGGGAATCTAGACTCATTGCTCCCCTACTTGTAGTTGATTCAAAGCCACTTGGCAAGGAAGTATTTCTAATCCTCATGTTGCTAGTAGAAGCAAGTTGCTATGAGGCCCAGTATGTGACTTTGGGCTTGCCAAAAAAAACACCGCTTTGCTCAGGCATTTTCTACTAATGAGAATAGTTCATAAAAACACCCACACCCCTACCCAGGAGAGGGGAGACCATGTTGATTACTAGCAAGAATTTCTTTTCTCCTACGTCCCAAGCAGCCTATTCTGGTTAGGGTTAGACCAGTGAAAGTTGGGTTGAAAGGGTCCTACAAGACAAAAATAAACAGGAGAGGAAAGCAGTAACTAGAGATAGAAAGCAGGCACAGAAGTTTAAGGAAAATGAAACAGATCCATTCAGACAGGTGGGTGTAAAGAGAAAAACAAAGTCAGCAAGAGATGTAAGAGATACCAGGCACACAGACAGCCTCTTATACCACGCTGGCAAGCCATTAGATCTGAAAGGAGCAGTGTACATAGAGCAATTTTAGCAGAACAAGGTTCAGGCATGAGACAAGAAAAAGCTGCAGTGTGATTTTGAGAGCAGAAAAATTAGAGCTGACTTAAGTGGTTTTACGGATCTGTTCCATTTCAGGCCCTATTTAAATTCTTCTAAGGCACTCTCAGCCTCCTGCTCACCTTTTCACCAGGAAGCTCTCCAGCTGCTGTGCTGATGGAAGCAGAAGCTTTCTTTGCCCTGGTATACAGTACATGTAGTATTCTGTAGGAGGAAAGACAGTACTGGAAACTCCCTGATGCAAATTTATGGGTCCATATGGGGTGTAACATTCTATCAGCCTGTGAATTTTATAAACCACCCTAAGGCCCGAAATTAATCCTTCAATTATGGGCCATTGCCTGCTGTGCTTTGCAAGCATTATGTGAAATAGCTTATAACTAATTTTTCAAAGTCAGCAGATTATTATTTACCCATATGTTAACAGTTTGAAGAGGCAGAAACTGTGTCAGCTACTCCATGAAAAACATACACCTACTCAAAAGTCCTCATTAGCAACATCTACATTGGCTTTTCCTTTTAAAATTATATTAACAATTTTATATTACATATTCATTGTCTATATATAAATACTTTTGTAACATGTTATATAGCTATAGAAATTTATATTACAGTATAATAAATATAAAATTACATAAAATAATTCCTATCATAAATATTATAATTGATATAAAATAATTTTAAATTATATATAAAATATGCATATAATAAATGTTATATAGTATAAAATTATATGAATATAACTTTATAGTATGTATAATTTTGTGTTATATACATAATTTTTAATGCAAAGCCAATATAGATGCTGCTAATCTGTGTGAATGTGCATTTTAGTAATCTACCATTACAATAGTTCATTAAAAAATAATTATTTTAAAGAAATTTTTTTAAGCCCCACCTGAGGATATGTTTTTCATTGCTTTTAGAGAAAGCGAGAGAGAGAGAGAGAGAGGAAGAGAGAGAAAGGTTGACATCCATATGAGACAGAAACATTGATCAGTTGCCTCCAGTACACGCCCTACCCAGAAATCAAATCTGCCACCTTTTGGTGTACAGGATGTTGCTCCAACCAACTGAGCTAAACCTGCTATGGCTCACTTTTTTTATAACTTATTTGCATTTATCTTACAAACACAATTATGGAGGCTACTATGCAATAGGCACATATACAGCATAGTGCCTATTGCATAGTAGTTCAATTTGAGACAACTAGTTTCTTTACAATATGATAAATGCCTTGGTAGATGTGTGCTCAGATGCCAAGAGAGGGGTGTCTGGGAATACTTTTCCAAAGGTGGTCTCAGCAGAAGCTGAGTTTTGAAGGATAAGAAAAAGCTAGTTGATGAGAAGATGAGAGGAAGCAGAAAGGGTATTTGTGCAGAGAGAAGAGGGAACTGTATATTGCTAAGCCACTAGAGCAGTGATGGCAAACCTATGACACGCGTGTCAGAGGTGACATGTGAACTCATTTTTTTGGTTGATTTTTCTTTGTTAAATGGCATTTAAATATATAAAATAAATATCAAAAATATAAATCTTTGTTTTACTATGGTTGCAAATATCAAAAAATTTCTATATGTGACACGGCACCAGAGTTAAGTTAGGGTTTTTCAAAAGGCTGACACGCCGAGCTCAAAAGGTTCGCCATCACTGCACTAGAGCATGGCTCTGCCTGATGCGTTTATACCCAGGGCTCAGAGTAGACATTGAAGAATGACTGCCAATGAGACTAGAGGCAAGGTCCATATCATTAAAGACCTTGCACGCTAAGCTGGCAGTCATAGGAAGATTTTTTTTTTTTTGCAAGCCAGCCAGGAGAGTCATGAGAAGATTTCAAGCACTGACAGTGCATGAGAGATGGTAGAGGAAGAAAAGGATGAGTTTAAGGAGAACACAATATTGGAGACTTTACAGCACCCATGAAAGAAGGGGTAAAAGACAGTGGAAAGAAAGAGGTGAAATGACTCAAGCTTTTTAGGAGGGAGAATCTAAGTTTTCAGGACTGCTTGGATATGACAAACTAGTGAGAAGAAGAAATCTAGAACATCTCTCAGAATTCAGGCTAAGATCACAGGGCTAAGATTATAGGGTGAGTAGTCGTGTTATTCATACAGGGCTATTGGAAGATGAACAAGTTGTCATTATTTTCATTTGGGGGTATTTTGGAAGGAAGGATGTGGAGATAAAAACATTCCACTAGGAATGTTTTGAGAAACTATGACTCTAGACCTCAACAGCAAGGTCTAAACTGGAAATTCAAAAACTGGACATAACTAGCATTTGAGTGATTATGAAGCCAATGTAATAAGGTCATCGAGGAAAAGTGAGTATAGCACAGAATCTTGGAGTGTACCACCATAAGGCAGGAAACAAACACAGATGATAAAGTAGCAGCCAGAAACGCAGAAAGAAAAACATAGTCTAGTTTTTCTTTGAAATGAAATAGAGAAAAGGGCTCAAGGAGAGAGGGGCTTAGAGTGGCATATGCTACACTGAAATCAAGAAGGACAAAAAAAGAAGAAAAAGTGAGTATTGTTTTAGCAATGTATTTCAGTGTGTTGAAAAAAGTTAAGTTTCAATTAATAGACATATATTAATGTGGCACTTTCGTACTGAAAATCATCACTGGACTTTAATTCAATATATATATTCAACTCTCAAAAACAGGATTGCTTTAAACAATTCCTTTTACATGGCATCACAGGTTGGGTTCTCTAGCAGCAGATGCTGAGAAATGCCAAGCTAGAATCTGGGGTGTAAGATGTTTAAGAGAGATCAACACTGAAAGGAAGGAGAGGGAGGAAGAATGTGCTCTATAGCGAGACTTGCCCCCTGAGAATGTCTCATACCAGCTGATATGCCTGGGCCTTTGTACCTCCACCTCACTCAGTCACTCATGTGGACTACCCGCAGCAGGGCATTGAGTCAGGAGGTAGTTTCTATAGCTGAGTCAGATTCTGAAGGAGCAAGCAGCTGAAGTGCTCTCTCATAGCTTGGCAACAAGCCCTTCCTTGAAAGGGGTCTGGGCAGCACACATTCATTCGAACCGCATGTGGCTTGCAGTGTCTTTGGCCAAACATGTGAAGCAGAGCCTCATACAGCTATGATTACAGGTAGTTAAAGGATCCAACTATTGGTTCTTTACCCCATATCACTATTATAAAGCTATTTCTCTGTCAATACAAACATGAAACAATTTTTGAAGGTAAAAAGATTAAATTATGGAACTACACTGTGGTTAGGTAAGAGTAAAAACCTGCACTATACAAAAATATCATAATCATATTTGCTTTTAGAATTAAGTCCTAGACATATTTTACATCTGAAAAAGTAGAAAATAAATGAAATATAAGACAATAATGCAGTTAAGCTGTTCCAATAATATCTAAAACAAAGTATAGGTTACATAGGTTGACAGGAACAAGATTTAATAAAAGCTTTTTCAAAAAGTGCTCCGTAATTGGACAGCCCTGAGGAAATAGAATGAGGCGATCATATTTGGTTATATAGTGCATTTATAACATTTGACATCTCCTCTTTTGCAAAATAAATTTCCTCTGTGCCAGCTGTAATTAGGTGCTGAGATAAAGCTGCCTTAATATTCTGCGTATCTGATCAGGGCTGCCAGCAGCTGTCAGTTCACTGGCTCTGTTCTCATGTACAATGAAAACATCGAAGACATCTGTGGCTTGCCCTAAAATTAGTGCCAGAATTAGCCTTCTCTCCTTTATTGTGTAACCATCTTGGCTGTTTGCATAAGTAACAAGGGAACCTCCAGATATGGTTGCTGTATCTGTGAAGGAAAACTTTGAAAAGTAGCCCAATTGTCCTAGTGCTCAGCATAACGCTTCAGTGCATGGGGTTTGAAGTCACACAGACCTGGGATTCAGACTTCAGTTTTTACTATTTACTTGTGACTTAGGGCAAGTAATTTACACTCTCTCAGCCACAATGTCTTTTTTGGTAAAATGGGAATGATAATAAGACCGACTTTATAGGATTGCTTTAAAGAACAATAAAGAAAACCTACGTAAAGCACTTAGTGTACGCTCAGGGCTTAGTAAGCACTCACTAAGTGTTAGGAATCTTAATTCTTTTATCTAGTGCCCTTCCTAAGAAATAACAACTGCAGTGGCCACAGCGGTTCTCAACCTGTGGGTCGCGAACAATGAAAATACATCCTGCATATCAGATATTTACATGATTCATAACAGTAGCAAAATTACAATTATGAAGTAGCAACGAAAATAATTTTATGGTTGGGGGTCACCACAACATGAGGAACTGTATTAAAGGATTGCATCATTAGGAAGGTTGAGAACCACTGCTTTAAAACATTCATTTTCTAGCTTCTAGTCAGGGTGGCAGAGTAGGTAAACGTGTGTGCACACGCATGTGTGTGTGTGTGTGTGTGTGTGTTTGTGTATGGTGTTCCAAAAAATGTATACACACTTTAACAGCTGATAGCTCAATTGATGTTTCTTTCTTTTCAGATTTAACCCATTGGAATTAATAATGTATAATAAGTGTGTATACATTATTGGAATACCCTGTATATTTATGCATACACAAAGATATTAGGATTCTAGGCTTAACTTCTAATTTTTTCTCACTAGGATTTAATAAATCCTCTGGCAGATATTGAGTAGGGATTAGTGTTTGGTCTAGTTCTCTTTTCTTTACTGGATAGTTTCTGCTGATTATTTCTTCTCTGCAGAAATAATTACTTACTTGAATTATAGTGGCTAATGCCATTGTAGAGAAAATCAATCAATTCCTGCTTTGGGTTGTTTTATTTTTTTCATCTGAATTTTGAACAAATTCAGACAAAGTCCTTGTCAATTGATTTCTAAGGACATTTCTGCAAATGTCTGCCACAGTGAGCTGCTGTGGTGGGTGGTTTCTGTCCATTCACTCAGCTTTACAGCTCTTAGTGCTCTGAGGGCTCCCTGCTACTAATGCTCTGTGCTATGATAGGGTGAGTTCTAAAGCCTGTTAGAGGTAAGAAGAGATGTACAACTTCTAGACTCAGTCCAAGCTGGAAAAGATTCTTCTGTTGGTATGTAGGCACTTCATGACACTCTCTGAGGGGCACCATTGAACACATAGCATTTAACCACCTGGAATCCACAACACATCAGGCTAGTAGCTTCCAAACATGGCATCAGAATCACCTAGAGAGCTTTTTAACAAAATGCAGGCACCCTCTCACCCCAACCAACACTGTAAACCAATCATTTTCTTGACAATAATAATTTTTATATTTACCACTTAAACTTTTAATGTTATTGTAATTTAACAGCTTTATTTTTTTCAGATTTCACTTCAATTATTCCTTCATACTTATTTTATAAAAGAAATGCTAGAGATATTTTCATTCTCCTTGACCATTTTCATGTGCTATTAGTGGGAATGTAAGCTGATGTATACATTTTGTAGAACAAATGACAATAAATGTCAACTTTAAGGTGTTTTAGGCCATTTAGGCTTAGTGATTCTCAAAATCCATCCTACAAAAATACTTATAGAAGAACATTACAGGTGTGTATTATTTAGGATAGACTAACAAATAAAGAATAACCTTAAAGTCTCAGTGGTTCAATACGATAAATGTGCATTTTGTGCTAATATCACAGTCCTATGCAAGGGGGCTCTGCTCACAAAGTGATCAGAGATCTATCTGGTACTCCACCATTCTCCAGGTGCTTGGAGTCCCCTCCCTTAAACTGAAAGTTGAAGGAAGAGAGATTGCATTGAGGATGGTGCAGGAGACTTTTATAGACTAGGCCTAGTAGCAAACGTCACTTCAACCCACATTCTTTTGCCAGCACTTAATCATTACACCCTATCTACTTGGAAGAGAACCAGGGAAATACAGACTAGCTGTGTGCCCTGGAGAAAAAGAAACAAGGTATGGTGCACACTGCCATAAGGAAGTGGAGGGAGATGTTCACTGCAGTGTTACTTATGAAAGCAAAGACTGGAGAAAACCTAGGTATTCATAAACATAGGTTTGGTACCTTAGCTGTTTTGACTCAGTGGATAGAGCATCGGCCCGTGGACTGTCGGGTCCTGGGTTTGATTTCAGTCAAGGGCGTATATTTCAGTTGCAGGCTCGATCCTCAGAATGTAGAAGGCAACCAGTCGATGTGTATTTCACACATCAATGTTTCTTTCTCTCTGTCTCTCCCCCTCCCTTCCATTCTCTCTAATAATCAATGGAAAAATATCCTCGGGTGATAATTAGCAACAAACATAGGTGTGGTCAGTCCATATTATAAAATATTAAGGCTGTGATTAAAAAGAAAGGGGTAACTATGTGTGTACTAATATAGAATGCCCAAAACATAATCATGGGTGAAAAAAAGACAGTTGTATGATGGTAAGCCTGGTGTGGTTCAATTTTTATTACTTATAATATAACTGGAATGTAAATAGTCTAGCCTTGGGATAGGGCAGTGATGGCGAACCTTTTGAGCTCGGCGTGTCAGCATTTTGAAAAACCCTAACTTAACTCTGGTGCCGTGTCACATATGGAAATTTTTTTTATATTTGCAACCATAGTAAAACAAAGACTTATATTTTTGATATTTATTTTACATATTTAAATGCCATTTAACAAAGAAAAATCAACCAAAAAAATGAGTTCACATGTCACCTCTGACACGCGTGTCATAGGTTTGCCATCACTGGGATAGGGTCTACTTAAAAAAAAAATTAGCCCTGTTCACATAATGAAATGCTATGCAGTAAAAAGAATAAACAGCTCTCTATATATACTACTATAAAAATATCCCCACCAAGGGTCATTAAGAGAGAAATTCAAGACACTGATCAGTGGATAAAAAATGCTAACTTTTACGTAAAATAAAAAATATGTGTATTCACATATATTTGTATGCACAAAGAAGATAAAAACCCAGATAATGTTTTAGGGGAGGAAAACTCAGTGGGTGGGAAACAGGGAAACAAAACCTGGGTTAGGACAGGCACATATTTTGTAATGATTAACCTTTTGTACCTTTTAAAATTTGAATTGACTAGGCAAAGTATATTTTTTTAAACTCCAGTCCTGTAAAAGGAGAGGTCAGGCAATTAGAAGAAGAAGGGGTTAATCAAAACCTTTGTTGTAGACATGTTGACTTTGAGATTAGACAACGAAAGGGTGATGTCATGGAGCCGTTGGTCATACAAGTATGGATCTCAGGAGAGAAGTCTGAGCTAGAAATATAAATGTGGGAGTTTTCAGCATACAGATGATGTTTAAACTCAAGAGAATGGATGATATCACCTAGGGAGAGTGTAAATAAAGGAAAGAAAAGGGGAAATGACCAAGTTATTTGCAAGCTCAAGTTATTGCAAAATAATGCATGATCATGTCCAAATTTTGAAAATTGCCCAAAAGCACAAATAAGAAATAGAAACCATCTATAATCCTACTTTCTAGACATTAAATCTATTATCATTTTGTTATGTTTCCTTCCAGTCCTTTTTTCTCTGCATCTAAGAATATGTCATTATGAACCTCCTTGAATAAAAATCATAGTACATATTTGGAAATGAAACACAATCTTTACTGGAGTGTCTTTCAGACCATTAAAAGAGCATTCAATTTATATTCTGTAGAACATTTCTTTAAAATCCCTTTTTCCTACCTCTCCATCTTTCTCCCTGTCTGTCTCTCTCTCTCACACACACACACACGCGCACACACACACACACACACACACACACACACACACAACAGCAGCAGCAACAATATAGTGACAGAACTCAAGAGTCCACTGCTTTCCTGAATACCCCAACCCTTCTTTTCCTGTGTATACAGGGCTCTGGCAGTTTTCTCCATCCCTCCTCCTGCCTCCTAAAATGTATATATATATATTCATAAACATGTTGCACTGGAGATCTTCCATTGCCCTTCCAATCCCCTTCCCTAGCCTGTTCTGTGGCCTGGGAGGCTGACCTAAAAAGATAGTATCCCCTTTGCCTTCCGGCTTCCTGTTGTGTCTGCCTGTGCAGACCCTTGGCAGGAAGTTAGAAGAGAGAAGGGTGAAGTCAAGTTATTTTTTGCCTTGAATCCTCCATGCTGAGTTGTCAGCATGGGTTCCAGCAGTAGTCCCCACTCCTTGCCACATGAGGTCTAGGGAAGGTAACAGCCCCCAGTTGTCATTAACCCACGGATACTTCTGCATCTCTTGTTAGTGGCTTTAAACCTTGCTCACCCCTTCGTAAACAGTTCCTTAATTAAGCACTTCTCAATGACCCAGCATGAGTATGCCATCTGTTTCCTGCCAGGACCCTGACTGATACAAACAACTCAAGCTCCTTTAAGTTCTCTTTTAACTCTTTTAATTTTCTTCATCTCCACAACCAAAGCCTGAGTTCTGAGTAAGCAATGACTCTTTGTTCATGATGGGGAGATTGAGGAATGTATAGAGAACGTTGTGACTATTTCATGATAGTTTACACCACATGAGACATTAGTATAGATAATATGAATACATTTTTATGTGCACAAAGAAAATCTGTAAAGAGTGGTTAATCCTAGGGAGTCAGGGATTGGGCAGGCTTTCACTTTTTTCTTTATGCATATTCTTTTTGATTTTGACTTTAATAGGCAGGTACAACTTCTAAAAAACATTTATATATTTAATTGTAAGGAATACAAAACAGATTCTGAATCAATGGACCTGGAGTGTGGTTCTGGGGTAAGAACCAATGATGCAGCAATGCACTGAAGCAACCACTCTTGCAGAGCCACTGTGTGCGTTTTTCCACTCTTGGGTCCTGGGTGATGGGGGCTGACATCCAGTCTACAATCTACTCACCAACCTGACATTGAGCCCTATGTCCCTGGAAGAAGGGGTAGCTTTTATTAATATGCACCTAAGTACCTTAAGATTGGTGCAGCCCACTCCTGCTTGCCTGGATCGGTGCTGATTTTCTGCCACTTGTAACTTTTGGCTGTTGTCTTCACTGCTTCTACTAGGACAGAAACTTGAACTTGAGGCTTGAATTAGAGCTATGTTCTTGATACCTGAATCTTGCCTAACCTTTTTCCTGACTCTACTCCCAAATCCTACTTAGACTAACACTGCTCAAATCCCTAAGCCCTTAGCCTTGTTCTAGGATTCTCTACTAGAACAGATTTCTGCCCCCCAATTTTCCTGTCTGGCTCATTCCATTGTCCCCTGAGCCTCAGTTTAGAAACTACAATAATTCTCTTCTCAAACACCTTCTCTCCAGTGTTTAAATAGCTGTTTAAAAATCTGAATTTAACTTGATTTTCAATCCCTACTCATATTTGGCCTTTTTTTTTTTCTTGAGCAGCTTCCATTTGGAGATACATGGAGTATTTTCATATTTTCCTTGCTGTAATGGTCATGACATAATGTCACTAAATCATCTCTGCCATTTCTAGAATAGTCTCATCTAAAAAAAAAAAAATAGAATACTCTCATCTGCCCCAACCCTGATTCAGCAACCTAACTTTTTAATAAGCCATTTTATTTTGAGCTGTTATAATTTCAAAGTAGTCATTGAAAATTGAATATATATTTTTCAAAAATAAGGAAGTATCCTTATGTCTCTTTACTATAAAATATTTTTAGAAATGATAAATACTACATATGTATGTGGCTGTCTCCTAATTTGTGAAGGTTTCTGAGGAGAGCTGAGGTTCTGTCATGTTTACAGTAGTTCTCTGGCACAGTTCCACTTGACTGTCCCTAAAACAAAGGGGGGGGGGGCAGGAACCAATCACATCTCATCTGTGATTCACCTGCAAAACTTGCCTCACCTCTTCTGGAAGCTCGACATCAAATAACAAACTAAGGCTCCATTCAACTTTGGTTCAGTAGACTCATATTCCATTATCTCTCCCTCCTACATAGGAGCAAGACTGAGTTACTCATTAATTTTTAAAGGGATTTCCTAAGAGACACCAGGAAAGATTTGCTAGTGATGGGGGCTGACAACTATGGAAGTACTAACAAGGGAAGCCATAAAATCTCTTCCCTGGGAGTCTTTATGAAAAGCAAAATCAAATGGGTGTTGTTGAGAAGCAGTATTAGGAGGAGGTGGGAAACTTGAAACAGGTGAGGTGTCATCTGATTCTATGATTTTGTAGTAACAGATGGACTACTAATTAAAAACAAGAAGCAACGATCAATTAACAGAGTTGGTGGTTCCTGCATTCCCTGGGTCCTTTAACCACAGATTTATGCTAACTACATTCTCACCTTCTTCAAGCTTAATAAAATTTCCACCTGAGTTGCAGTGCAGTATTCACTATTATACAAATAGGAACTTGCTCTTTAATATCTGATAGAAACCTATTTCCCTCCTCCCATGTACTTTCGATCTCTGGTAGCACACAAAGATTTTTGATGTGGGTAGAATGTAGGATGTGGCTCTTTATTACACAAGTTATTACTCTTTATTACCCTCTGCTCAACCTCTATTCTTCTTGTATAGGAAAGTACAAGGCATGAATATAGCTTGCCCACGTCTCTTATGAACTCAAAACAGAATTCAGCTTGACACAAACAGTTTCCGTAATTGACCTCTCCAGACAATTTACTGTATTAATCACATGCTAGTAATTACATCACTGGATGGCAATCAAATTGTTGCCATCCAGTAGACATAGCAGCAATCTTTTATCTTTACCTGTGAAATCAAATATTTTTTCACTTACATGTTTTATAGGTTTACCATCATTACTATGTACAAATGCCCACATAGAGCCATATATCTGGGTGTTTTTTAGGAAATTTGTTGTTATAGGAAAGATGATTTTAAACTATTTAAGTAAAAATGTTATATAAGGCAAAATATGCATATGCTTTGAAAAGAAATCAGAGTATAAGTAAAAATGTTTCATAATAGTTGAATTTCAAAAGCCAGGTAACTGCTGGAGAAGAAGCAGGTGAAGCCTCAAGTGCTGTGGACCAGAGACATCTGTGCCCCTCTCTCTCCAGAGCCCTTAACCAGAACTCCTTCCAGTGCCACGACAGTGATGCGTGGTGATATTTATTTGTTGTACACTGAGATTTTTGAATTTTTAAATTCACAGTAACCAAATAACATTTCATTATTGAGCATTAGTATATGCCAAACACTGTTCTAAGTGCTTTCCTTGTTTTAGCTCATTTAAGACTCGTAACAACCCCATGAAATACCACTAGTGTTTTTTAAATATATTTTTATTGATTTCAGGGAGGAAGGGAGAGGGAGAGAGAGATAGAAACATCAAATGATGAGAGAGGATCACTGATCAGCTGCCTCCTGCATGCCCCACTGGTTATCGAGCCCAAAACCCAGACATGTGCCCTGACCAGAAATCAAACCATGACCTCCTGGTTCATAGGTTGACACTCAACTGAGTCACAATGGCCAGGCGAAATACCCCTAATATTATCTCCATATTACAATGAGGAAAGAGGATCAGAGAGATGAGTAACTTCAAAGGCACAAGAAAGGGAGTAGTGAAGCCAGGATTTGCACCATCCAAGGTCCAGGTAAGCTTTTATTATCTGAGGGGGCTTTTGTATACAGAAAAGCATATTTACAATTGCCTACATGTTGGTTCATATTCATTATATTAAAATATAAGTTTTAAAATGCTTTTCTTTATAAATTTTATATCAGATAAGAGCAATCACTGTACTTCTTTGATTAATGCTGAAATATCTCTCAAATTTATAGCTCAAATGCTTTTAAATATATATGTGTGTGTGTGTGTGTGTGTGTGTGTGAATATATATATTATATATATATATATAAAATATATATATACTGCATTAAGTTTTTCCCCCAAGAACAATGGAAATAACTTAATTTGCTTTGTAGTGTAGCTTTTCCCAAAATAAAGGCATTATCTGTTACTTTCAGAGATAAGTTTAAGCCTCATTCCTTAGAAAGTAAAAAATGCCTACAACTATGAAATGGCAAATCTTTACAGCTGCCACACCCATTAAGTTTTCTCCCCAAACTACCATTTTAAACACCCCATTATACCACAACACGCTCTTGCCTAAACTTGAAATCTTTTGAAATTAAGCTTGCCCTAACCTGCTTGGCTCAGTGGAGCATCGGCCTGCGGACTGAAGAGTCCCAGGTTCGATTCGGTCAAGGGCATGTACCTTGGTTGCAAGCACATCCCCAGTAGGGGGTGTGCAGGAGGCGGCTGATCGATGTTTCTCTCTCATCGATGTTTCTAACTCTCTATCCCTCTCCCTTCCTCTCTGTAAAAAATTAATAAAATATATTTTTTTAAAAAATTAAGCTCGATTTAAAAGGGGGTAAATGCAGGATGTTATTATCTATCTTTGATGACATAAAGAGTTGATACTGCCCAGCTGGTGTGGCTCAGTGGTTAAGCGTCAACCTATGAACCAGGTAGCCACGGTTCGATTCTTGGTTAGGGCACAGGCCTGGGTTGGGGACTTGATCCCCATAGTGGGGTATGCAGGAAGCAGCCAATCAATGATTCTCTATCATCATTGTTGTTTCAATCTCTCTCTCCCTCACCCTTCCTCTCTGAAATCAATAAAAATACATTAAATTTTTTTTTAAAAAGAGTTGATACCCATGCCCAGGCTTTATGCCAAAGGATATCTTCAAGATGGAAGTCTTGAAATATGAAACTATTTCCAACTCACCAATAATACCCACAAACTTTTCCCCATTAAGTAGGCTAAACATTTCCAGAGTGAAGGCTCTAGATCACTGCCTCCTTGATACCGCCATTGCCTAGGCCCCTGGGCATTTTCTTAGTGAATGGCACTATGGTGGCCACACATGGAGTTGTCTGCCTAGATCCTCTTCTCTGGAAATTGATCTCTAGCCTTGGATTGTTTCCCAGAAGCCAAGTCTGTGTTATATAACCCTGCAGCCCTGGCAACAGTTTCTTGGACTGGGGGCACTGATTCCAAGTGGGTCAGCTTGACTCTCTTAGAATTAGGAGAGAAAGAGAATGTCTCTCCATGTAGCTGAACCTGAAATATGCAAATGTGGAGGCTGTGGGCCAGCCATGAATTGTCTATCCCCTGTAGGTTGGCAGACAAGGAAGCCCATCTACACAAAGACAAGTGAAACTTATGTTCAGAGAAGAGAAATGCTTCCTGCATTCCTACAACAGTTACATTCCTGGCTTTGGGTTCTGTGGGTCGCCCCTGGAAGCCTTACAATAAATTGTTTGGGGGGGCTTAAGTTAACTCATAAGAGTTTCTGCTACTTGCAACTATTCTTTTTTTTACTTGCAACTGTTCTACCTGGAAGGGCACCACTAGTGATGATGCACTTACTTGCCTTGACTCCACTCTCTCCTTTACACCCCAACCCAAACAGTCAAGAAGTTCAATCCATTTTAACTTTTTATATCTATTCAGTCTACTGCTCCTCTCTATCATCACTTACACATCTTAATTCAAGGTGCAAAACTTGAAGTCATATAGACCTAAGTTCAAGTCCCAGCCCTGCCATCTACTAACTGTGTGACATTAAGTTACTGAACCTTCCTAAAATGGGGATTAAAAGTAGTATTTACCTCATGACATAGCTGTAAGGATTGAACAATAGTGCATATAACAAAATGGGGCTGGGGATCGAAACTGCAACCCAGGTACAGTACATGCCCTTGACTGGAATCAAACCCACGACACTTTGGGTGCACAGGCTGGCGCTCTAACCACTGAGAAACACCAGCCAGGGCTCCATGTTTATTTTAATGACTAAAATAATGTACATACAAAAGGACTTTTGCTTTATTACACTATATCTAAAGTTAATTTCATTTAATTTAGGTCTTCAAAAGGTAGGAAAATATTTATATTTATTAGAGGCCCGGTGCACAACATTTATGCAAGGGGGGGTCTCCTCAGCTAAGCCTGCACCCTCTCCAATCTGGGACCCCTCGGGGGATCGGGCCTAAACTGACAGTCGGACATCCCTCTCACAATCCTGGACTGCAGGCTCCTAATCACTCATCTGCCTGCCTGCCTGCCTGGTCGCCCCTAACTGCCCCCCCTGCCAGCCTGATCGCTCCTCACTGCCTCTGCGTGCCAGCCTGATAGCCCCTCACTGCCCCCCCTGCCAGCCTGGTTGCCCTTAACTGCCCCCCACTGCCAGCCAGGTCGCCCCCAACTGTCCCCTCCCTGCCGGCCTGATTGCTCCTAACTGCCCCCCCACCAGCCTGGTCACCCCTTACTGCCCCCCCTGCCGCCCTGGTTGCCCCCAACGGCCCCACCTGCTGGCCTGGTCACCCCCAAATGCTCCCCCTGCCAGCCTAGTTGCCCCATGTAGCCTGCTGTTTAGTCGTTTGGTCGTCCCTCATTAAACCCTGCCAGCCTGGTTGCCCCACGCAGCCTGCTTGTTCAGTCGTTTGGTCGTCCCTCACTAACCCCCCTACCGGCTTGGTCGTAGGCAGCCATCTTGTGAGGTTGTGAGGGTTAATTTGCATATTACCTCTTTATTATAGAGGATATTTATAACGGACCTGATGTATCAGGTACTCTAGCTTTTTACATACATGTTTTATTTAATTTTGATGTTCTGAAAGTTATAAAAATGAGTTACACTGTAAGAAAATATTTTATCTTAAATGCAAATTCAGATGATAAAAATATTGAAAAACATACTGAATGTTAACAGATAAGCATCATGTTTAATAACTAAATTTAATTTGCTTCAGTCCAAGAAGAAGAAATAAAGTTCATCTCATTCTTTAAAAACTTGACTAGTAGGCAAGTCACTTGGCCTAAGTAAAGAGAATATAATTTTTCCTACACAGTGTTTTATGTTGAGTCCTGAGAATGCCTGTGCAACCATTTGTGTCTTATCTAACCAAAAAAAAAAAAAAAGTTTGAGAGTGCAATTTCATTGTAGTAGTAAAATAAAGACTCAGGAATATTTTAAAATAGAAAAATATCTTTAGTTGAGCATGTTGATTATATTGCTACTACTGGTATTTCCTAATCCTATTTCCCCCATCCATATGCTTCTTCAGTGTACATTTTCTGTTAAAATTGAGGGTCAAAGAAAATCACACTTCTGGTTCCTTCTGATAGTGTGAACCCAAAATAGCAGCCAAAGAAGGCAAACATCTGTGAAGGCTTAGTCATAGCATTTACTCACTAGTGATACCTCCTAAAGTGCCATTATTTTTATTCTCAGAAAAAAAATTTACATGCTTCTTTAGCATCTTGACCAACAACCTCTAACAACCAAAGCAATCTTCCAGGCAAACAATGTGTGCAGAAAAATAACCCCCCCCCTCAAAATTTGAAGTGGGAGATAATGCATACATTCAAAGGATATGGAAATACACTAGTATAGGCATCAATCAATAAAAAATGGGATATAAAAATCAGATTTTCAAATTCAAAATATTTTACAGTAGTATTTTAAGGCAAAGACCTACTTTCACTGAATATAATCATATGTAGTAATGTAAGTGGTGTTTTCATGAGGTAAATGTCACTA
Source organism: Myotis lucifugus (assembly GCF_000147115.1). Taxonomy (NCBI): domain Eukaryota; kingdom Metazoa; phylum Chordata; class Mammalia; order Chiroptera; family Vespertilionidae; genus Myotis; species Myotis lucifugus. The sequence goes on along the minus strand of NW_005871048.1, from coordinate 46,229,403 downwards.
GTTAAGTGTGACATATTAATATTTAAATTAATTAACAATCTACTGTTGTGAAAAAGTTCTTTCTTAAAACAGTTTTGTTGATTGTCCTAAAACATTGAGGGAAAGCACTGACTGTCCCATCACAGTTTCCAGCAATATCACAATGCCCATGATATCCATTCATTCATCCACCATTAAACAATATGGTATTCACCCTGGCCAGGTGGCTTAGTTGGCTGGAGCATCAACTTGCACACCAAAAGGTTATGGGTCAATCCCCAGTCAGGGTGCATACAGGAGGCAACCGATCAATGTTTCTCTCTCATATTGATGTTTTTCTCTTTCTCTTCCTTCCTCTCTCTCTAAAAATCAATAAAAACATATCCGTGGGTAAGGATTAAAAAAAATTTTTAATAAGAAAAAAAACACATTACGGTATTCTGAAAAGGGTCCATAGACTTCATCAGAGTGTCAATAGGGCTGGACACAAAAAAATGTTAAGAACCCATGGATAAAAGAATGTATTATTCTGGCCTATTTATATTTATTCAACTAACAAATATTTATTAGAACTTACTTTGTTCCATGAACAAAGTCCTAATCAAAAATATTTTGAATGAATTTTGAGGAATGCGTTTAGAAAGGAAACATAGAACATAGTAAAGTATTAATTTGAACCACAATATAAATGGTACAAAAATAATGACACAAGGAAAGCCATAAATTTAGGGACACGTCCATTTAAAGGATTTCTTAGCACTATGTAATTTGTTACTGCTAAGCTCTGACTACTATATAATCAGGCTGACAAATGACTAATTCTGGGCAGGTCCAAACAAGTAAATTCTAGTTCTGTTTGGGATTCTGTCTCCCCATCTTTGTGCAGTCTTACAAGTTAATGGTCCTACCTCCCTTTGGGTTGTCAGTCCCTCTGTTCGTCTGAAAAAGCTTTATAATTTTTCTCTTCTAAACTACAAACACTGCATGGAGTAATTACCCAGAAGCTTAGAGCACATTTACTTTGTTTATGGGGCATTTTAAAATATTATATTCACGAGGGTAGAAAACACACAGATTTTAGAAAATGTGTGGCATTTTGATATAATATATCTGAAAAGAAAGATAGAAAAATGTAAATCTGCCAAAATTCATAGAACTCAGTTTTAGGAGTTGACCACTGATTATTTAAAAGAAATAAATCATAATTATAATGAAAAGTAAACATTGGTATTAATGAGTTTGAATCAAGAAGATTATATCAAAATTTGAACTTCAAAGCAGAAACCAAGTGAATGAATGACAAGTCTGCAAATGAAAGCCAACCCTTGATGGAAAGAGCTAATGGCATAACAGTGGTTCTCAACCTTCTGGCCCTTTAAATACAGTTCCTCATGTTGTGACCCAACCATAAAATTATTTTCGTTGCTACTTCATAACTGTAATGTTGCTACTGTTATGAATCGTAATGTAAATATCTGATATGCAGGATGGTCTTAGGCGACCCCTATGAAAGGGTTGTTTGACTGCCAAAGGGGTCGCTACCCACAGGTTGAGAACCTCTGGCATAATACCTAGTCCCAGCAATGTGAAAAGGCATGAAGACCAGAAACATAGTAGCAACAGAAAAAAAGGAACAAGCCAACTCAACAGACAGTGGAGGAGGTTGGCATATGCTTCCTCCTCCCTCAGCCCACACAAAGGCAGGAATGAGCAGAGAACACCAGTGCAGCTGAGATCATGCTTTCCTGGTTCTTAATGTTATCTTCCGTGGTCTAAAAGATGGTGAATTCAGTATGTGATAAGTAATAAAATTGAATGTTTACCTTTGGGGACATTGAAGAAGTGATCTAAGAATAGTCTTCATTCTTCCCAGTCCCCCCACTACACACACATAAAACGTCCCTACTAATCAGAAGCCATTCACCTAATAGTAACTTCAGGTTTGAATGTCCCTTCTCTGATAGTAGGAGTCAAGGTCTTTGGAAGGTGATTAAGTCATGAAGGCAGAGCCCCTATACGTGGAATTAGTGCCTTTATAAAAGAGGCCCAAGAAATCTCCATTGCCCCTTCTGCCATGTGAGGTTACAGCAAAAGGGCAGACATCTAAGAAACCATCTTTCACCAGAAACCAAATGTGCCAGCACCTTTATCTTGGACTTGCCAGCCTTCAGAACTCTGAGAAATAAATTTCTGTTGTTTATAAGCTACTCAAACTCTGGCATTTTGTTATAGCAGCCCCAATAGACTAAGTTACATTTTACAGAGATAACTTCACTCTGATCATAATTTCTCTTCCTTTTAAAAACTAGATCAGGAACATATTCTTCTACACTTTCACATTCAATAGTTTTGTTTTCTGTTTTACATAATAACATTTGTAATGACAGTCTTTACACCTTTGAGAGATGCTTTCTTTTGTGCCAAAGTACACAAAACAAAAAAGAGTAAGTAGCATCAAAAAGCATTCAAATTTAAACATAGGCATTACACTCCCAGATGCTGATGTCAGTTGTCAGTTATTGGTAAATATACTACTGTTGTCATCAAAATCTTGGGAGGAGGTAGGTGTTATAAAAGCCACATGAATCCTCCTTCATGGCTAAATAAGGTAGTTAAAGCTGTATAGTTTATCTCTTCAGAAACCTTCCTCAACACATCAGCAAAGGAAATTAAAATATTAATTAAACCCTTTTCATTAGATGTAGCCATGAAGACAATGCTTTCATGCTACCCAGATAATCTATAATAATAAAAGTGTAATATGCTAATTAGACCAAACAGCCGAACGACCTTCCAGGTGTTCTTCCGGACGACCTTCTGGACAAAGCCCCGGAGGCAAGCCACCGCAGCTGCAAGGGCCGAGTCTCTTGCACGAATTTTGTGTATCAGGCCTCTAGTGTTGTAATAAAATGAATAAGACATGAGAAATGTTACCGTATCTCAGAGCAAGCTTCCAACCAGGCATGATCAATTGGTCTTATTAAGAGTGGGCACCTGCGTTATTTCTCATGTGCTATACAAATAGTTGAAGGTTAATTAGCAGTATAACTAAGTAGTAATGCTGCCAGTCTCCTTCAGACAAACAAACAAACAAAAAGAGTGGGCACCTGACCTCAAATGGGTCTATTGGTCTCTTTCTCAGGAATTTTAAAACTGGAACTGAGAGGAACAGATCCCCAAATTACCCCCAAGTGTCTCACCTCCTGTTTTTCACATACTTGTGTAGTCCCCTCCAACACTGAAGGGGGCTAACTTGTATAACTATATTAAAGAAAAACAGTATTATTTCCATGTATAGGTCATAGAAAATGTTACAGATTTATAATGCTATATATAAATTATACTTTAATAAAAATTAAAAATAAGTAGAATAATAAAATTTCAAAATAAATTACAGCCTCTGTCTTGCTCCTTTAATCACTCACTCTGTTTTTTGTGGGGGTTTTTAATACTCACCGGAGAATATTTTTCCATTGATTTTTAGAGAGAGTGGAAGAGAGAGGGAAAGACAGAGAGAAACATCCATGTAAGAGAAACACATTGATTGGGTTGCCTCCTCCGTGGGCTTGGCCAGGGAGGAGGCTGCAACCCAGGTACATGCCCTTGACTGGGATCAAACCCAGGATCCTTCAGTCCACAGGCCCACGCTCTATCCACTGAGCCAAACCGGCTATGGCTGAGGAAGCCAGATAACATGTCGTGAGAACACTTAGACATCCCTATGAACATGTCCACATTGCATGGAACTGACACCTCCTGCCAACAATCAGTATTAACTTAGCAGGCAGATAAAAATTGGTCAGGTATTTTTAGGAAGTACCCTAAACCATATTCATTAGCATTTTTACACACACACTCACACACACACCTCTAAATATCATGATGCCTTAATCAATGATTCTCTCATCATTAATGTTTCTCTCATCATTAATGTTCTCCCTCTCCCTTCCTCTCTGAAATCAATAAAAATATATATTTTAAATAAATAAATAAATAAATAAATAAATAAATAAATATCATGATGCCTTATTTTCCAGGTAAACCCTGTGATTTCTGTTTCAAAGAGATGGTCATTGAAAAGAGTGATGTTCCCCGGAATAGGAAACTTAGAAAAAGCAAACCTGAAATTCTCAAGTGTGGTGATTCAGGGCAGCTTGCTGGGTTACATGACAGGGTATGGTTACTTCTAACAGGAACTGTCTGTTCTCAAGTACAATTCATTGCAACTGAGTTGTTGGAAACTTTGTTTTGTTTCATATTACCAGCTTCTGAAAGAAGTCAGTATTTGTGAGGTTTCAAGAAGTTTCCTCTGAAGTCAGCATTCCAATAAAACATGAACTAGATCAAGTCAGCACCCATGGAGTTGGCCTGAGGACTTATTTCTGTAGCTCTGAAATCTCAGGGGGCTTTCCTCTCCTGGGCAAGTTCCCACTTTTTCACCATTTATCTTAAGAGTTAGTAAAGGTTATCTAAATGTCACCATGTGATTAGAAAGGTAGTCATGAGATTATGCTTGAGTATGATTCCAACCAATGATTTTTTATTTAAAAAGTTTTTTAAGTACTTGTAAGTTTTAAGTTTTAAAAATTTAAAAAAATAGTGAACTGAAAGAGTTTTATTGACCGGTTTGGCTCAGTAGATAGAGTGTCGGCCTGCGGACTAACGGGTCCCGGGTTCGATTCCAGTCAAGGGCATGTACCTTGGTTGCGGGCGCATCCCCAGTGCGGGGTGTGCAGGAGGCAGCTGATCGATGTTTCTCTCTCATCAATGTTTCTGGTTCTCTATCCCTCTCCCTTCCTCTCTGTGAAAAATCAAGAGTTTTATTATAAGTATGACTTTTAATCTCAGAACTACTTTAAAAGAGTAATAATTAAGCTTTTGGGACTGCATCTGGGCTCTCAAAATTCTAAATGCTCTTGTTCTCTAAAAGGATTGGTTTTCTCATTTCTCTAATAAGCAAAATTATAAGAGCAACTAAAATCTTGACAGTAAAGATAAAAATAAAAATACTTGTAAGTAAAAAAAGATCATCGGACTATGAATAAAATATTTATTTACTAACTAACTAGAGGCCCAGTGCATGAAATTCATGGGGGGGATCCCTCAGCCCGGCCTGTGCCCTCTTGCAGTCCAGGAGCCCTTGGGGGATGTCCAACCAACAGCTTAGGCAGTCAGACATCCTTAGCGCTGCCGCCGAGGAGGTGGGAGAAGCTCCTGCCACCACCACTACATTCGTTCTGCGTTCACCAGCCTTGAGCCCAGCTTCTGGCTGAGCAGCACTCCCCCTGTGGGAGCACACTGACCACCAGGGGGCAGCTCCTGCATTGAGTGTCTGCCCCCTGGTGGTCAGTGCATGTCATAGCAACCGGTCTTTCTGCCGTTCGGTCAATTTGCATATTAGCTTTTTCTTAGATAGGATTATTAGTTATTAATAAGGGATAATGGGAGTACAGATGATAATTGTATTACTCCTCTTGTTTTGGCGGTAGGATAATAACTTCAAGGGGAAGGGTACATACTCCATCACAAGTTCTTTTGTTACTCCTGAGGCAATGTTGCCTTCAATCAATCTACCCCTCACTCACTCAGGCTCTGTGAAGCAAGCAGAATTCACAATGTAATTTTAAAACATTAGACTTAAGCCCTGACCAGTTTGGCTCAGTGGCTAGAGCGTTGGCCTGTGGACTGAAGAGTCCCAGGTTCAATTCCGGTCAAGGGCATGTACCTTGGTTGCGGGCACATCCCCAGTAGGGGGTGTGCAGGAGGCAGCTGATGGATGTTTCTCTCTCATGGATGTTCCTAACTCTCTATCCCTCTCCATTCCTCTCTGTAAAAAATCAATAAAATATATTTTCAAAAAAAAACATTAGACTTAAGCTCCAAATGGAGTTTATCTTTAGGCAGCTTTTCTATCCCCTTGCAGCAAATAATAAAGATTCATTAAGGCAAAGATTGCCATCTTTAAAAATTTATTAAGAATCAAGTTTTTAAAACCTCAGTGAACCTCCTTTTGATAATTTTACCAGTCTCCAACTGGTTTTCAATGAAACTGATTATCATCATCAGAAAGCCAGTGAAGGGAAACATTGGAAGCTATATTTTCTTGCTTGCGCCTATCTTTAGCCAAGTCTCCCTCTCAATTAGAACCTCAAGGAAGATTCTCTTGCTTCTTCTATCTACCATCTCCTGGTATCTTGATATTAATTATTTTCTTAAACTCCTTGGCATGTAATACAAACTTTACTTATCTCTTGGCCCCAGTAGGAAGTCTTCTTCATAAATAATATATAGCTCTTTGGCCTATTCATTAGAAGCATATTGCCCCTCACAAACCAGCTTCTTGAATATCCCTCAAGTGGATGTGTGTTGCACTGCCCAGATCCACCTTTATGACCAAGACACTCATTTCCATGGTTGCAGGAGTTTTGGCTACTGAGGGCTCACAACTCAATTCTCCCTCAGGGATTGCTCACAACCAAAGGAAGCTGCCTCATCCAAGGTCCACTCCTCTTCCCCAAGGGGTGCCCATATGCAAAAAGTGGCCATGTGCAGGATACAATTGTCCCCTCTTCTCAACTTCAGACAAGTCTGAAAGAACATCCTAGCTCTAAAGCTACCCATGGAATTCACAGAGGCCTTTGTTGTCCCTGCCGCACAGGTCAGCTTCTCCTTCTGCCCAGTCCTGCTTCTTTACTATCCCAAAGGTGTCAATCCCAAAGACACTTCACAGTGAATTTCCTACATGCTAATCTCTGCTTCAGAGTCTGCTTCCTAGGAAGCCTAACCTGTGAGAATTCTTTCGGTCCTATTCACACCACCACTTTCTGTTATCATTTAATAATCTCAAAATTTGGTGGTGACTTATATAGTCATGGTAGACTAACTTCTGTAATAAACAATTCCAAACTATTAGTGGTTTAACACAACAAAATGTGCTTCTTACTCATTTTGTGGTGCATCGAAGTTCAATGGAGAGAGGAGCAGTTATTTAGGGATCCAGACTCCATCCAGGTTTTGGCTCAACTCTTTTCTAGGAGTCTTGTCCTGCTGCTGAGAGATAAGGAAACAAAATAAGAAAATGCATGGAAGGTTTCATGGCTTGAAAGGGTACAATCAATTCTACTAACATTCCATTGGCCAGAACGCAATCATATGGCCACACTAAGTCAAGGGAGGCTGATGATCCCTAGCAGTCTTTGCCACTCATTTATGGAATACTTGTGATTTTCAAATATCTCCTTTCCATGACAGGTGACATCTTTGTATCACCCTTCAACTTGTAAAGACTGAAAACTCTACCTTTATTAAAGATTTTAAAAAGAGTCATGATCCCACCACTTGAATAAAAGTCAATGTAGTTTTGTGTGTGTTATGTACGTGCCTGTGTATATCTTTAACAAATAAGAGCTTTTTAAAAGAGAATCATAATATCATTATCAGACCTAATAAAATTGATAATTACTTACTATGTCTAATATTCAGTATGTGTACACATTCATCTGGTTGTTCTTCAACAGTCTTTTTCTGAAGGTTTTTTAATTCCTGGACAGTTACTGATAGATATGTCATAGTTGCAGCAACTGGCCATGTCAATGTTCCAACTAAACCACCTTCCTAAAACGTCTGTGGGATCTATTTACTCCTCTTTGAACTACTCTGATTTTGTCACAGTTATAGCCAGGCCATTTTCAAAACCATAAACTAAACTTTCTTGGATTCTCTGAGGCCAGCTGGTAGTTTGTGTTTTCTTTTCAACAGACTGTCTTCATCCATTTTCTTAATAATCAATCACCCTTTCAACCATGGTACTACCTAGTCCAGCCGTGGGCAAACTACGGCCCGCGGGCCGGATCCGGCCAGTTTGAAATGAATAAAACTAAGAAAAAAAAAGACCGTACCCTTTTATGTAATAATGTTTACTTTGAATTTATATTAGTTCACACAAACACTCCATTCATGCTTTTGTTCTGGCCCTCCGGTCCAGTTTAAGAACCCATTGTGGCCCTCGAGTCAAAAAGTTTGCCCACCCCTGACCTAGTCCTTCAATTGAAACTCTTACAAATGCCACAAGGCTTGTGGCCACTCCTGCTACCGTCCCTTCAGGACTAATATGATTTACAGGAAACTGCTTCTATACTCTCAGAAAAATAAATCACTTCTTTAAAAAATTCCCCAGTTCGAAAATACAGACACGTGTTTACTCAATAGCTTGTTTCAAATAGCACCTGTGCCTTCAGGTTATAGTTTGGATGTTATATAAAACTGTGGTACATTTACACTATGGGATACTATGCAGCAATAAAAAAAGAAGGACCTCTTACCCTTTGAAACAGCATGGAGGGACCTGGAGAGTAGTATGCTAAGCGAAATAAGCCAGGCAGAGAAAGAAAAGTATCGCATGATCTCGCTCTTATGTGGAATCTAATGAACAAAATAAACTGATGGGCCAGCCCGCATGGCTCAGTGGTTGAGCATTGACCTATGAACCAGGAGATCATGGTTCGATTCCTGGTCAGGGCTTGATTTCTTCGCACTCTAAATAATTTGCAAGCAAATAGATGCTTTATACCTCAGTCACAGAAACATAAGAGAATGAGTTCTACTGGACTGGAAACTCAAAGAGTTCAGATAAAACTCCTAAGATTTTTAAAAACTGAAAAATAAAAACTTGGTTTGGTCAAATCCTATTTTGAAAGAGGACCTGAAGTAAGATTTACAGTAATATCATTTCTGGAATGTGAAAGAAGTTATTTTCTCAGTTGTCTTCCCAGTGTCTATCTGTTTTTTCCACAGAAGTTATTCCTACTTTAGGATGAAGAAAGTGTTCTTTTGACAAGTATGCCTTCAGTGTTTAAATTACAGATGGAGCATTAGCCTTTCAACTATTTTTTTTTAGTCTACTTGACTTGATCACTTATATTAGGCTGAAAACGCTAGGTTGTGTGCACTTAACACACATACATATCCAGTTTCCCGTTACATATTTTTAAAAGTGTATATTTTTTTAGTTATTATTACAGAGATATTAACAATGACTAGAGAAAGTAGACCCCAAAAAGTGTGTGCTTCCGCCTATCAAGTCCCAACCCTGGATACAAAAGTCACAGCGTGTTGGTTTTTACACGGTGGTGTCAACAGTTTCCATGGTCCCCGCCCCGCATGGCCTTCCAGCTGGGGCGTCTTGCTCTCCACTTGATGTGGTCAGACTGGTCACGTGACTCTGAAGAAAAGGCACGTACCTCGGTGTCAACCTCAGTGTCTGCCCTCGGTCCTTGAGTCACAGTTATGGCTTTATGGGCCAGGGCAAACAGAAACCCTAGAGGTGGGAGCCCAGCCATGGATGCATCGCACGTGGAGCGGTCGAGGCGGCGCCACCACGGGGTTTCTTTGCGAGTGTCCAGGAGTATAAAGCCCGGCCAGGAAGAAGCGGGTCATCCCTCCGACTGAGGGTGGGCGACACCTCAAAGGTGTTTCTTCCCTTCGTCCATCACTGGGTGGGAAACCTGGCTCAGCTACGGGGCTGGTCGCCTCTAAGAGCCAACAGAGCGACGCGAGGATGAAACTCTGCGCCCGTGCTGTCAACTGGTCGGCCCCTACGCCCCGACATTCGTATCCCTTACCCCCTGCTCCACTGGGAGAGCCCTGGAACCGCAGGGCCCTAACCCATTC
>NW_005871048.1:46204277-46219170 GCF_000147115.1 Myotis lucifugus | reverse complement strand
CGGGCGCCGGCCGCCCCATTGATTGCTCCGCCTGGGCTGTGGGGGCGGGAAGGCGGCGGCCGCGGCGCTTTTGTGTGTGGCGTGTGAGCTAGTGAGGTCGGCGCGGGGTGCACCGTCAGTGCCGCCGCAGTGCCGAGGGCTGGGGGCGGGGGGCTGGGCCGGGGGAGGCCGGCGCGGAAGGCCCGGGTGTCGCGGGCCGAGTCTTTGGGGGCGCGGTGCCGGTCCCGGGCCAGGGCCCCTCGCTTCTCCCGCGATCTCCATCCTCCCCGGGGACTCCAGTCCGGGGCGGGGGTCCGGGGTGGGGATGGGGCTGCGGTCTCGGTGAGGGATGACCCACCCTCGCGCTTCACCCGGTTCTTCTCATTTTCCGGCCTGGTCTCCGAGGCATGGGGGTTGGGGAGGGCGCGGAGGCGAGTGATCTCAGTATTTAGGGGACCCCGTGGGGCCGAGGCCGAGAGGAGGCCCGCCCCGTGGGTTTGAACTGCGGTGTGGTGGTCAGCGCTCCGCGGCGTTCGTTTCCCGAACAGGCCTCCTGTTTCGCTAGTCCCTCCCTTGGAAGAAGGATGCGGAGAGTGTCGTGCTCGGCCATGAATAAGGGTGGGGAGCGGGGACAGAAGTATTCCATGAGCTTCTCATGCGAGGACTCCTGACGGGGTGGGGGTGGGGGTGGGAGACTGGGTGTGGGTGCTTTCACCCCTCGGGAGGGGGAACCCGTGGGAAAGTGTAAGGCCAGGTGCAGGTACCTGCCCGGTTAGAGAAAAACCGAGGCCGTAGGCTCCTGCATCTTCCTATAGGCTCCTCTTGGGAAAAGGCTTTCTGTCACCGGCGCGGGGTGGGGAGTGAGACGCCAGCCGGGCCTGGAAGTCATTTCTGTTGTCAAGGAGGGAACACATAGAAAGAATTGGAGGTGTGCGGTGTTCCTGACTCCGTCTGTCTCAGGCCCGTGCTTTTAATTCACGGCTTATTGTTCACTAGCCCTGTCCGTGGTCATGTTGCTGTCACATCCCCACCCTCTTGGTCTCTACCAAGTTTGACCAAGTTATGTGAAACTAGATTGATTTTTTAACCTAGTATTTGTGATGTATTGGAAGACCTGTACAGTTAACGATTTTTTTTCCCTTGGTCATATTTGAGATAATTTGTATTAACGACTGGGAGCATCATTATCCTGTATGTGAAAAGATAAATTATACCACTTAGAGCTTTAGGAGTTACCAGTGACAGGAGTGAGAAAGCGATGTTTCCTTTAGTTGGGTTGGGGTTTCTTTATATTACTGTCTTCACATGACTTTCCTCAGGCGGTGCTGTTACTGTCATTTCTTAGGTGAACGTGGGCTCACTGTATACCAGCGGAAGTAAGAGAAGGAATATTATTTAAAATTTTGGAGTGGCCCTGGCTGGTTTGACTCAGTGGATGGAGCCTTGGCTGCGGACTGAAGGGTCCCAGACTAGATTCCAGTCAGTCAAGGGCACAGGGCAGGCAGCCAGTGATTCTCTCTAATCATTGATGTTTCTCTCTCTCTCCCTCTCCCTTCCTCTCTGAAATCAATAAAAATATATTTAAAATAAAATAAAATTTTGGATTTAAATAAAATGTGTAAGTTCTTTACATTCTAAGTCTTTCACTATTCAGCGGTTCTCAACCTATGGGTTGCGACCCCTTCGGGCGTCGAATGACCCTTTCACAGGGGTCGCCTAAGACCATCCTGCATATCAGATATTTACATTACGATTCACAACAGTAGCAACATTACAGTTATGAAGTAGCAACGAAAATAATTTTATGGTTGGGCACAACATGAGGAACTGTATTTAAAGGGCCAGAAGGTTGAGAACCACTGTTAGGTGTTTGTTTAACATCTATTAGAAAAAAGCAAACAGGATCATGACATTTTGAAGGTGTTTGTGTGTGTGTGGGGGGGAGAGATCTGGACTAATGTCTTTTTACTTAAACGTATGGAACTTGAAACAATTTTGGTTCCCTTAGGGTTCTAGGATAGAGGCTTGTAATACTCTTTCAGCCTTCATCTTCTACCTTCACTGGAAACTCAGGCATGTAGGAGCTTTGTGTTCGTACATAAGTGCTAGTAACCTCAAGTCAGATTTCAAAACAGTTTGCCCATGAGAAATAATGGAAGTCATTACAGTGTGTATTATCGTAACCTATAGTCAGGTACATCTTTGTGCACCTCAGATGCATGATGGTATTTGATGGGAGGTAAAAGTTAAGTAGGGAACTGGAAGAGAATGATTATTTGCATTGGATGGTAGTGTTTCACAGTGGAAATTGATGTCTGGGAGACTCCCCTTAAGCTTTGCCTTTTTCACTTTAAAGAAACTGTTTTGTTTCCTCTTTTAAATAGCAGGTCTGTATTTGGCAAAAACACTAGTGGTTATTGTAACAAAAATAAACTTTGTAGTTGGATGAGCACTATTGCCATTGTGTGATTGCATGAGACAATGGAAATCACTAGTGAAGAAGGGCTGCTATTAACTGGTGACTTGATGCTTGCTAATGGTGATCTTTGTCCTTGTTTTAGAGTACACTTTTCCCATCTGTGATGCTCTTTATTAATAAAACATATTCCAAGGGCAAACAGGTAAACTAAAATGGATTTATTCCTATCTTTCAAGACCTTGCTCAAAACTAATCCCAGTAAGTCTTCACTAGTTACTAAAACCAGATGCCAGTTAGCCTTCGAATTCCTAAATCATTTTGTATCACTCATGAAACAGCATATTTCCTTAAGTATTAATATTTTGGTTTATTTATCTTAATATTGTTTCAAACTGCACTAGAGAAGGGATGGAGTGGAGAATGCAATAAAAAGATGGCAGGCTACCCATACTCATTTCAAATAGTGTGTTATAGGATTAAAATACGAATTGATTCTTAAATTCCCTGAATTCATTTATGTATCCCCCCATGTGCCTAGCAGAGTTCTTTGCATGTAGTTTTTTAGTAAATCATTCATTATTGGATTTTTGGTTTTCAAATATTTTTTAAATATATTTTTTATTGATTTCAGAGAGGAATGCAGAGGGAAAGAAAGAGAAATATCAATGATGAGAGTCACTGATCGGCTGCCTCCTGTGCACCCCATACCTGGGATCGAGCTGGGCATCCAACATTATTTTAATTCAGATGAACTCTTACAAGGAAGTGAAATCCTCCATGTATGCTCATCCTGTGTTGCCACCTCCCTGCTCTAGCCCCCCACATCCCATACAGGCCTTTTAGTTCAGAATCCCCAGAGTTGGCTGAAATTGAGTGATCTGATAAGGCGAATCTGACTTATGGTATTTTAAGGTTAGGCTTGGACTTCTGAGATTGCTCCCAGCTACAGGAGATAACATGGTATGAAATGAGACTGGTTTCTGGAAATGGACACTCATGCATAATTTCTTTTCTTATATATGACTTCCTATTATCTTTATGATTCAATTCCTTTTTAGAATCCAGTGACTAAAACCTAAATTACAATCTTAACTATTGTGTGGCAAGATAGTCTTTATTGGGAAATTTTAAACTGCACTATTAAAACATTTTTTAAATGTTCCACAGTAGCTGTGACTATCCTTTTGGGACTAGAGGAGGGATGAGAAATGTTTTGAATTTTTAGAAGCTTTAATTAAGATGGGATTGTTCTTGGGCTCTCTTAGTCATAGTATTGACATATGTGATCTGAAGAGAATAATAGACTATTTCAACCAGAAAGATCCTTGGAGTTAATCTAGTAATTTTATAAATGTGGAAACTCAGTCCCAAGTAAGCGTAAGTGACTTTTCAAGATTTATACAGAAACCAGACTATCAAGAATTGCTACAGTAAAGAGAGAATTCTGTTATTTGGGGACCACTATATAGCTTTCTACAGCCCAATCAAGATGTAGGAAATTGCTTCTCATTCATGGAAAAGCCACCAGAGAGCAGTTTTATAGAGGCCAATTGGAATGATCTGATAAAAAGTGGTGTGGTATGGTTAGAAGGTCACAAACCCAAAATTGTGGGAGGAAAATATTCCTCTTTAAACATTCCTTAATTAAACATTGGTGAAAAGAGTGCTTTGATTAAGCACCTGAAATCCACAGGAAATTAAAGATTCCAAAGGACTCATTGAAGATCGTGGCACATAGGACAGGCAATCTTTAGAAATGATTTTAAATGCCCTATTCTCTACCTACTTTGCCACATTTATTCTTCTGCTAATTCATCTTTACAAATCATTATATGGGCTTTTAGAGAATAGATTTTATGAATTTAGTTAATAAAAATAAACCATTAAGCAATATAGTTGTTTAGGGACAGTTACGTTATTGATGATGTTGGAGTGAGTGGAATGGGAGAATTTGTGGATTAATTTCCTTTTATATGATGGTTCCATATATGTATTTGTTAGGCCTTCATAGTTTTTCAAACACGTTATCTAATTGGATCCTCACCGAAACAGTATGAGATAAGCAGGGTAGGAAGCTAGTAGATTCATCATTATATAAGTTCATCTAAGGTTGAATTATTTGCCAAGATGACTTGATTAATAAAGGGCATAGCCTGGACCAAAGACTAATAAGTACTTTCACTCCTAGCTCTCTCTTTAAGTGCAGGCAAATGTTTACTGTTGATGATATGAAGTTATATACTATTGTTTTTATTTGTTTTTTAATCCTCACCTTGAGCATATGCTCTGTTGATGAGAGAGAGAGAGAGAGACATCAATGTGAGAGAAACATTGATCAGTTGCCTCTTGTTCACGCCAGGAACTCATAACCTAGGTTTGTGCCCGGACTGGGAACCAAACCCACAACCTTTTAGCTGTACAGAATGACTCTCCAATCAACTGAGCCACCTAGTCAGGGCCTTTTGTTTTGTTTTTTGAGATACAAAAGCTCCTCTAGTAAAATTATTTTTTCCTACTACCACCAGAGGCTCAGAAAACCTACAGTAGATAACATTGCTTAAAATTTGCCAAATTGGTGAGACAAACTGAATTCTGACTATAAGAATTGAGATTCAGCAAAGTACTCAGCCTTTAAAGCTCTTTTCAATTATCAGCCATTAGTTGCTTCCAGAATTGCCACAGAAAGCTAGGAATCTGTATTCATTACTCAGTCACTTTATTCTCATGACAAAAATTTTGGAACTCTAGTGAAAGGTTGGCTATGTATCAACTTGTTTTATGTGTCATAATTTTAAAACTGGAAAAAACAGCAAAGAGCCAGTTAAACCCGTGTCTGTTCAACCAGGGAACAAGGCGTGAGTGTGGAAAATCCAGTATTCTTTGAGAGATCATCTGGACCCATTCTTTCTAGTCACAAGTATATCATTAAAATTACATGAATCTTTTGCAAAGCTTAATTTTTTTATTCAGCTCTCTCTTTGATTTTAATGCTTCTGTCCTATAACCTAAAGTAATCTTTGAAAGTGTTTGTTTTGAGATCATAGTTATGATCTTAATAGATATAATTTTTAAGCCCTGGATAAAACTAATTTTCACTTTTCTGGTCCAGTTGTGGAGCAAGTATAGTTTAGGTTGCCCTTCCATCACATACCAACTCTTTTGATAAAAGTAATACTAATGTTATAGTACCTGAGTGAAAATAGACATTAGAATCTCACCATATTAAACATTTAGGTGCTTGATTACACATAGTTCGTGCTGTGCCATGTATTTAATATAGAAAGCTATATAAATTCAAGTTCATGGTCTTTGGGATTTGTGTAGTGAAAATTTAAAACAAAATGTATCATTTCATTGTTGATTAACCTTAAGTTTTGTTACTATCTCCTGAGAGTAAAATGAGGACAGAAGTGTCCCTTTTAAAAGTCATGCTTTTAAGGCCAATCTTCTCCTGGGGCTTTTTCATTTTTCGTACTACTTATTTTTCTCACTACCCTCTGCAATCAAGTTTGCAGTCAAATGGGCATTTACTTGGGGTGTGAGTAAGGGTATTTTGGTGAATAGACCTTAAATGATTGTACCATATCACAAAATTATAGGATCTCATATTTCTGTTTTCTTACTGCACATTTAATTAAATGAACTTTTATTAACAGCCTATTATATAATCAGGTATTCTGACAGGTGTTGGAGATACAAAAAAAGAATAAGGCACACACAATTTCTGCCCTCAAAAGCAACTGAATAAATGATTGATTCATACCGCCATTCTCTGTGTACATCATTATTACTTTCCTCTTTAGGTTAGGCTCTTTAGTCCTGAAGTTATGACATGTCTTCTGGATAGCAAATATATGCCATACATGCTGTCCCTTTTACCTCCTCTACCCGTGACCAGTATTCATTATTTCTCATGGTGTGCTTTCCGGATGAACCCACATTCAGCCTCAGAATTTTTAACCATTTGTACGCCATAAGCGTCAGTAGACGCAAGCAGCGGACCTTTTTTAATTAAATTCAAAATATCATGGCAGTTAACTGGTTAATATAATTACCGCCAGTCCTGGTAGCCCCTGTCAGTCAATTGAAATTGGCCTTATTTGTCATTACCGGTCTATTTTCTATTCTCTAATACCCATTTGAGTTTTAACTTTATAATGTTTAATCTTTGTTTTGATAGCTACAGTAAAGGAAAAGGTTTATTCAGTTCTAAGTTTCTGTCAGACCAGCCACTGGCAGCAGGTTTCTCCCTAGATAATCCTGGGTTAGGGTGCTTGTAAACACAGGGACCAAGGAAGCAGAGCATGAAAACAGATTCAGCCAGCTGCTGGTGCTTCTGTGTAACTTGGAAACAACCTCCCCACACAGGGTGGCCGAGGGACTATAAGAATCAGACACCACCCTGGGCTCTCTTTTAGTTACTTTCAAAGACTTTTTCTCAAGGTTTTTATTGATTTTGGCATGAATTTTAACCAGATTTCACCTATATAAAATTTTTTTAGAGGAAAGACAGGATGATGATGGGACATACTTATGGTAAAATTTTCTGTGTCTACATGGGTCAAACAATGACCCTTTTTTTATTGTAACTTTTGTTTTGTTTTGTTTTTGTTGATCCTCACCCAAGGATATTTTTTCCATTGCAAGAGAGAGTAAAAGGGGGAGGAGGGAGGGGAAGGGGAGAGAGGAACATCAATGTGAGAGAGACACATTGATTGGTTGCCTCCTGCACACCTCTGACTAGGAATTGAACCCTCGACCCTTTGGTGCGCAGGCCAAAACTCTAACCACTGAGGCCATACTGGCCAGGACTGATTATAACTCTTGGCCAGAAGCTGTTTACTCAGCCTCATCCAGATAACTTCCATACTATCACTTGTATCTTCCATACTACCACTTGAATTTTGTTTCTTTCTTAAAGAGTGAATCCAAGTGTTACTCTTAATCCCTGACGGGCTATGATTTGTGCCCTGATAAGCCAGTTGCTTTGCTAAATGTATAATATGCAGTATCATGTTTGATTTTCCACACAAGAAAATGAGAAACCTGTAAGATCGATGGTATCGTCCCCATTTTACAGAAGAGGAACGTCCTATGCTAGAATATATAAACTATTATATAGTGTTTAAGTCTTATGAAGGCCCATTTCAGGTATTTAAATTATATGCATTAGTCAAGGCTATGTGGTAAGTGTATTTTAGGGGTGTGGGATATGGATATATTTAGAGAGCATATTGAAAAAGTGTAGTTGTGTGAGTTCTGTTTCTAGTCTGGATAAGGTTAGTAGGGGCTGCTCATTCAGAATTACCTGTGGGGCTTTGAAAAAAAATAAATAAAGCAACCCCCTACCTATCACCACCAATACCTGAATTCTTTGCCTAGAGATTGTTTTAATTGGTCTGAAACGGAGCCCAGAGGTCAGTATTTTATTTTAAAACACCTCATATACTAGTGATTCCAGTGTGCATCCACGGTTCTGATCCATTATTTTAGAAAAAGTAGGAACTCCTAACAGTGATATGACAACACTTCTTGGAGAGTGAAGTTTAAATGGTCGGAGGAAGATGACCAGTAGATTATTTGGGGGGTGAGGGGGTGGGAAGGAGGCATTCCATGCATGTGGCACGTGTTGGGAGGTCCCCGAGCTGGAAATGGGGGGCTTGTCAAGTAAAGGGCATTTAAAATAGGCACACAGGAGGTGATAGATGAGGAAAATAAGGAAGGAGGGATAATCTAGGACACCTTATTAAAGACTTGGAAACAAAGGTAAGGTGTAAGGCATCTTGGAATTAATTTCTAGGACACTTGGAAACTGCTATAGCACTTAATCTCCTAAAAGCAGTAATAGGAGTTAGCTAGTGCTTAGAGATAGATTAGAGGGAGAGTAGTACTGAAAATGAGAGCTAGCAAGGGTAAGATTGCATCAATCTAGGAGAGTGAGCAACATTTAAGGAACTAGTGAGATACAGAACACTGCTAACAGAATTGATGTTATATGGTGATATATCACTTATGCTGAATAAAGGACATATGTGTTGAAAGGAATGGATTTAACATTTGGAGAGTCTGAGTGTAGGTTATAAAGTCTCTTCAGTTCTGTTTAATCAAGCTAATCCTATTCATGCTGTAGATCCTGTGTACAGTGTAATATCAAAGAGCATCCAACTCAGGCTGCATATAGTTTTTGCCACTAAAATCTTAAAAGTAATGAGTTTAAGGTATGAGTCACTACCAGTAAATGTTTACATGTAGATTTGGAATTTACTTAAAGTGGAGCTACCTGCTTTGTCTGCTTAAGAAGACGCAGTTATAGTGTATTAGCCAAGATCCTCTCCGAAGTCTTGGAAAGGAGTGGAAAGGAAAAACAGAGTACTTAAAGGATCTGGCTTCAGCTCTTTAAGGGATGGCATGTTTTGATTCTTGAAATGCAGTTGTTCTCATTTAACTTTCCTTTGCTCTTATTTTTGGCCTGTTTTTTTTTCTGCCCTGGCTTTTGTCTTCCATTTTCATCCTCAAGATTCTGAACGTCATTTCAGTGTTTAGAATCTCTTAAGTGACATTTGCATTTTAGGATTTCAGAAGGGGTGAGGGATAGTAGACAGAGCACAGTGGATTTTTAGGGTGGTGAAATTATTCTGTATGATGCTGTAATGGTTGGATACATGTTATACATGTATCCCAAACTTTAGGTTGTTGGAAGTCAGAACTACACTTGAAATAATGGACCAATTAATAACAAGAATTTGTAATACTTTAAGAATGAGAATCAAATTTCTTCACTTTTGTTATGTTTATTCTACTAGTTAATAAGAGAAATTTAGGGTTTGCTGACAAAATTATATTAAATGAGCTGTATTGCAGTGAGAGGATTCATTCTATTTCTTTACTTTGGTCCGTGGACATTTGAGTTTATAGTTCAGTTGCCAAGACAAATGCCCAAGCAGTTTGTTTAGAAGCTTCATCCTTGAGATCATCCAGGGTTGAATTTATCTGAACAAGAGTTTCTCTTGTTTTAGTTAAACTATAGGGAATTCCTGCTGGAAGATAGGCATATGAAGTCTAATTATGTTGGGAGTGCAAACAGCATTCCAATTTTTTTTAAGTTTAAATTTTAACCTATAGTTTACTATGGACTACTGCAGAAAAATGGATATAGTGATTTACCTATATGATTTTTAGGAAATGAGAACAAATTAGAGGCCCTAATTTGAAAGTCTTAGAATTTAACTACAGACAGCTCACTGATGAAATACTGCTATTGGAGAAAACTTGCTTATATTTTACAATGAGAAAATTGACTTGTCCAAGGTCACCCATAAAGTAGAAAATACATTACAGCATAGATTGTCTGCCTCTAAACTCAATTTTCTTTAGGATTCTTTGTGTACTGTGGATGTTCCAGACATTGGAAGTCAGTACATTACTTAAATAATGCTTTCATTTTTCTTTCTGTGGTATAGATTGCTTTTGGGCATTTGCTGCATGACCATTGTGTGTCCCTTTATCCCATGCCTTTATAGGAATAAATGTAGGAATTTTTTGTAGAAAAAGCTACTATATCAGTTGCAACAGAATATCAAAAATCTGTTTCACTCAATGCAAGTGCTCTGTGGCTCTATAATTTATTTTGAAAAGAAATTCTGGTCTTTTCCAGTCTCTCTGCCATTGCCTAAGTTTAGCCCCTTCTTGCTTACAAGCCTTTTAAAATTTAGACAAGTACTTATGCTCTCAAGTGAAAGAATGTTTATTAGATGAGCAGCTATATTGTCAGGAAAATATAACAGATTATAGCAACTTGCTAGGAGGTCCTCTGGTTTAATTGATCAATTTGGGCCTCTCTAGACTGAGTGATCTTTATTTTTGCAAAAACTCTTGTATGAAATTGTTCTTGGGATAATATATGGGTTGCATTTTTACTCCCCACACCCATTATAGCTGATATTAAGAGTTGACCCGCCCTGACCGGTTTGGTTCAGTGGATAGAGTGTCGGCCTGCAGACTGAAGGGTCCCGGGTTCCGTTCCGGTCAAGGGCATGTGCCTTGGTTGCGGGCACATCCCCAGTGGGGGGTGTGCAGGAGGCAGCTGATCGATGTTTCTCTCTCATCGATGTTTCTGACTCTCTATCCCTCTCCCTTCCTCTCTGTAAAAAAATCAATAAAATATATATTTTTTTAAAAAAGAGTTGACTGCAAACAATATGCCCTAAGTGCGTGCATGTGCATGCACGTGTATGTGTATATGTGTTCTTTGTATGGTGTTTGGGTGTAGTTGTGTTTGTTTGTTTTTCCATTTTGTTTCTATTCACCCGAGGATATTTTTTCCATTGATTTTTAGAGAGAGTGAAAGGGAGAGGGAGAGACAGAAAGAAACATCGATGTGAGAGACACACATCGATTGGTTGCCTACCACATGCCCCATCCATGGCCTGAGCCTGCAACCAAGGTACTTGCCTTGACTGGAATCGAACCTGGGACCCTTCGGTCCTCAGGCTGACCCTCTATCCACTGAGCCAAACCAGCGAGGGTTGGGTGTAGTTTTATTAAGAGTCATATGATACCTTTAACCTTACATGCTCTTTTGGGTTTCATGAAGAGCCATTTCTTAACTAAAAGTAAGTAAAAGTAGGTGCTTCTTTCTCCATTCTCTAAATGTTGGTGTTCTTCAGGGCTTGTCTTAACTTCTCACACAGTATTCTCTCTCTAGGTGAACTAAATGCTTCTCTTCAGCCCAGTCTGGCTGCATACATGTACTGTGTGTAATCCCTTGGATGTCACATACCTCAAATTTAGCATGTCCAATATTGAACTCATCACTCACTCCCCCGAATCTACTTCATTATCTCTCATCACTTCTACCCTATTGCCCAAATTAACCTAGATGTCTTTGTTGACTCCTTGTCCTCTCTTACTCTTGTATCCTATCATGAGGTACTCTAAATTCAGCTGCTCAAGTACTTCAGTCCATACACTTTTTCCATCCCTCTTCTATAGCTTTGGTCAGGCTAGCATTATATTTTGCCTGTACTGTTGCAACAAATTCTTAATAGGTCTCTCCACCTTTGGTAGATTGCCCTTTCAGAATAACTTTTCAGACATATAAATCTGACCTCCTGAATGCCTGCTTAAATAAACATTTTGATTATTTCCTCTACCTCTATTGCCTTTTGGATAAAGCCCAACTCTAATATAACTTACTTTAGACCCTAAACAAGCTGACCCCCCTCTCCAGTCTCATTTCTTGCCAATTATTTGAGGCACTCCAGACAGACACACTGAAGTCTTCTTAGAACACTCCACTTCTACCTAACCTAACTAACTGTTGTTGCTCCCTTTTGCCTCTGTTAAACATTCCATCCTTCTTTGATTCCTAGACCAGGATGGTTCCCCTACTCTGTGTTCTCTGAATCTCCTCTGTTTACTCTGTCAGAACACTTACAGGATTGTATTATCGGTTTAATCGTCTCTGTTTAGACTCAAGTTCCATTGTATTCCCAGCGCCTAGCACAGGAGCTCTACATGCTTAATAATCTATGTGCTTAAATGAACTTCTAGCTGATTGAATGAACTTCTATAAAGTTGCAAAAGGGTATATATTAGAAAGTCGCTATCCTACCCCTGTCCTCCAGCCACCTGGTTCTTCTCCTAACAGATATCATTATTACCAGGTTCTTGCATATTTGTGCAGAGATGTTTGTTTTGCATTTTTAAGCAAATGTGTATTTGTGTATATGTATCTATGTAATAGAGATATGTGTAAACATATACCTTTCCCTACAGATGGCGTATTGTACACAGGTGCTCTTTAATTTTTATTTCATTTAATAACTATCTTAGAGAACCTTTGAGTACATAAGTAATAGCCTCATTGTTTTTCATAACTGCATTTTATTAGTGATTAAATATACAATTTAGATTGTGCTCAATCTATAGCTACTATAAGTCAATACTGTATTGAATAATCTTGAACTTTTGTCATTTCTTATGTACATGACTATATATGTAGGATAAAGTCCTAGAAATGAATTGCTGGGTCAGGGAATTGTATATTTTTAATTTTTATAGATCTTGCCAGTTTGCTTCCATAGAGAGTGTGTTACCTTCCTATCTGCAAAAATGTCTGTTTCCTCATATCCTGGTCCACACAGTATGCAACATACGTTTTTGAGATTTGCTAGCTTGGATTATGGAGTTAATACTGTGCCTGTAGAATGTTGTTGTTTTTTTCTGAAGTTAAATAGCCTATAAAAGATAACATGTTTAACTTATAAAATGATTATGAGGTCCAGTCATATAATTAAAACTTTTTAAAATATGTTTTTATTAATTTCAGAGAGGAAGGGAGAGGGAGAGAGAGAAAAAAACATTAATGATGAGAGAGAATCATTGATTGGCTATCTTCTGCACAGCCCTGACTGGGGATCCAGCCTGCATCCGGGGCATGTGCCCTGACCAGGAATTGAACTGTGACCTCCTGGTTCATAGGTCGACGCTCAACCACACTGAGCCACACTGGTTGGGCTAATGAAAACCTTTGAAGTTCTGGTTTTGATAACCAGTATAGAAAAACAAGATGGCTTGTGTTATATCTGGTTGAGAAGAGAAAGATTTCTTTTAATTTTAAAATTTTTGAAAAATAAACATTATAGGTTTTAACAATAAATTTGAACAAACTACTAACTGATTGGGATTTCTTAAACTCTGAACACAGTTAAATTATGCTAATGATTATTTCCCTATACTTCTATCATTTTGTAGTTGTTTAACTCACTTAAGAAGATTCCTTTGTTATTGAGGCCAGAATTGATTAACTTAATCTCTTAAAGCCAGTTACTTCTCTGTTCTTTAACTGTTCTATATTTCCTTAATTTCTAGGAAATTATTTAAAACACTGGCCTTTTATTGGAAGGGTGATTGGATAAGAGTACTATATGTGTATTGTTTATGTGTTCATTCAACCAATATGTTTTGAGTACTTTAGTTTGAGTACTTTAGGCAATGCACTAGGTATTGAGGATACAGCGGTGGGGAAAAAAAAAAAACAACACAGAAAAACAGACCAAAAATTTGTGTCTGTATGGAGATTTCATTTTTACAGAGGAAGCGGAAGGTACACACTATGCCACCCAATAATTTGTTCTTTGATTAATGGAAATAAATCAAATCAGCATATTTGTAGTTGAAGAGAGAAAGCCAGAGGAATGAGAAGAGACTTAAAGAACAAGGGGAGATTATCAGTGTATCAAGATTTTGGAGGACATAGAACAGATAATTTTTTTAAATTGATTTTTAGAGAGAGGGAGGGAGAAAAACATCGATTGGTTGCCTCCTGCTTGGGATCGAGCCTGCAACCCGAGATATGCCCTGACCTTGTACCCTTAACAAGGATTTAACCGGCAACCTTTTTGTGGGCAGGACAATGCCCAACCAACCAAGCCACACCAAGCCAGGGTGGAACAGATAATTCCTAACATGACCTTTAAATGCTTTATATGAACAGGTTCTTGCCTTTACTGTCTCATCTTACACACTTATCCCCTTGCTCCCAAGCCTTGCTGGCCTTTTGTTTTTGTTTTAATTTTAACCCAAGTGTATGTTTGTTAATTTTTAGAGCGAGAGAGAGGAGGAGGGGAGAGACTCCCATATACAAGGAACAGAACTTGCAGCCTTTTGGTGCACGGGAGGATGCTTCAACCGAGCCACTCAACTAGGGCTCACTGCCCCCCCCCCCTTTTTTTTTTTTAGTGACTTTCCCACTTGAGAGCTTTCACACAAATTGTTCCCTTCACCTAAAACTTTCTTCTTGCCCACTCTCCCTGACTACATTTTTGCACTTAGTTCTCAGCTTCAGTATTATTTCTGCTCTTGTTCAGAGGAGTCTTTCCTGGCTCTCATATCAAAATTTGATCTCTCCTCTTACTCTCTTTTAGTACACTACATTTCCTTAATAAATGTTGTCACACTTTGTAAGTACAGATGCTCCTCAATTTAGGATGATGTTATAGCCCAGTAAACCCATTATAAGTTGAAAATATTGTAAATCTAAAATGCATTTAGACTTACAATACACTAGAGGCCCACCGCACGAAATCGCGCGAGACCCAGACCCGGCGCGCCTCACCGCGCACGCAGCCCTTCCCACCTTGTGGGACAGAGATAAGAATAGTTTCCTGCCCTAACCTTTCCTTCTCAGGAGCACTTAAATTGACCTTCATTGGAAGAGGAGAATTGAACAGAGCAACACTTGTTCCCATGAAGAAATCATATGCAACACTTACTTGTTCCCATGAAGAAATCATATGATGTTCAGCAGGTGCCTATAAAAACCCAACCACAGGGTTTTTATAATAGAGATAACCTACCGAACATCATAGCTTAACCTAGCTTACCTTAAATGTGCTCAGAACACTTATTGGGATGCAACCCCATCAAAAGTCAAAAGGCATCTGTAATTGCCTTTCTCTACTCAGCAGAAAGCAGAAGACACAGACAGTGTGT
>NW_005871048.1:46201887-46204177 GCF_000147115.1 Myotis lucifugus | reverse complement strand
ATCATACTGCACATTGCTAGACCAGGAAAAGATCAAAATTCAAAGTACATTTATACTTAATGTGAATCGCTTTCACACCATCATAAAGTTAAAAATAAAAATCTAAATCAGACCAATGTAAGTTGGGGATCAACTGTATACACTTATTTCTGTTATTTTATTTTATACTAGAGGCTCAGTGCACAGAATTTGTGCACAGGGGGGCAGGGTACCTCAGCCTGGCCTGCACCCTCTCACAATCCGGGACTACTGGCTCCTAACTGCTTGCCTGCCTGCCTGATTGCCCCTAACCACTCTCCTGCCTACCTGATCACCCCTAACCACTCGCTTGCCTGCCTGATCACCCCTAACTGCCTCTGCCTCACCCCCCCCCCCACCCACCATGGCAGCCGCCTCTGCCTCACCCCCACTGCTGCAGCTTCGCCCAGAAGGTCACCTGGAAGGACATCTGGAATGACATCCGGAAGGTCATTCGGCTATCTGGTCTAATTAGCATATTACGCTTTTTTTATTATAGATTTTTGAAGGCATAGACTAGATCTGTTTGGTTCTGTATATATAAATTTAGCTTTTAATATGGTGCCTGGCACATGGCAAGCATTCATTGAATAGTGAATGAATGAATGGTGAACTTACCACCAGCAATGAATATGTTATCCAGATCCCACATCTTTAACAATTTAGGCTTTTAAAGACCTTTTCAGCCCGGCTGGTGTGCTCAGTGGTTGAGCATCGGCCTATGAATTGGGAGGTCACAGTTCAATTCCCGGTAGGGGCACAGGCCCAGGTTGTGGGCTTGATCCCAGGAAGGGAGCGTGCAGGAGGTGACCTATCAATTCTCTCTCATCATTGATGTTTCTGTCTCTCCCTCTTTCTTCCTCTTTGAAATCAATAAAAACATGTTTTTAAAAAAGAATTGGTAAATCTAGAGACAGAACATAGATTAGTGATTGCTTAAAATGGGGGTGGGGGTTGGCATGAATCAGGGAGTGATAGCTAAAGGATAATGGGGCATCTTTTTGAGGTGATATAAAAATGCCTGTGGTGATGGTTGCAAATATCTGTGAATATACTGAAAATCATTAAATTGTATCCTTTAGTCCTGACTGGTTTGGCTCAGTGGATGGAGCGTCAGCCTGTGGACTGAAGGGTCCCGGGTTCGATTCCGGTCAGGGGCGTGTGCCTTGGTTGCAGGCACATCTCCAGTGGGGGGTGTGCAGGAGGCAGCTGATCAGTGTTTCTCTCTCATCAATGTTTCTGGCTCTCTATCCCTCTCCTTTCCTCTCTGTGGAAAATCAATAAAATATATTTTAAAAAAAATTGTATCCTTTAAATGGATAAATTGTATGTTACATACATTATATCTCAATAAAGTTGTTTTTTAAAAAAAATTTTCATAGGCGGAAATGATGAATTGTTTTTGAAATTTGCACTATTACTAGTAAAGGTGAATATTTTTCTTTTTCTTTTTTTTTTTTCTCAAATACAGTACTTTTTGTCTATCTCCTACTTTTAAAAACTGTTTCCTTGGACTTGATGTACCTTGTTTTTTGAGGTCTCATCCTATTTCTTGAACTATTCTTAATCTTCTAAATTCTTGTTCCTTGTCTACCTCTTAAATGTTAGTGTTTCCCAGAGTTCTGTCTTTGGTCCTTTTCTATTTCCCTGTGTTCTCCCTAGTTACTGTGACCTATTTTTTTTTTTCATTGAGGTATAATTCACATAAAATTCACCCTGTATAGGCAACAAAAGCAAAAGTAAACAAGTGGGGATACATCAAACTAAAAAGCTTCTACACAGCAAAGAAAACCATCAGCACAGTGAAAAGGCAGCCTACCAAATGGGAGAAAATATTTGCAAATAATACATCTGATGAGTGGTTAATATCCAAAATATATAAAGAACTCCTGGCTCGCCATTATTGTCTCCTACTCTATTCCTATCATATTTCTTGGTAATTGCAACATTCATGTATAGATGACCCTTTCAGTCCCTTGGCCTTTTAGAACTTTGAACTTCTTTCCTTCCTTTCTTTCAGTGATCTTGCTGCAACTTGGCCTTAGCTCACTATATCCTGATATCTCCATGTGGTGTCTCCATAATCTGTTTTAAGCATCTCATTTTTCAGTCACCACTCTGTCTTTCCAGCATATTTCTTCTTGTACCCTGATTCCACTAATCTTTTGACTTCATCAGGATTTATAATCCTACTACTTTTTATTGTTACTTACTCCCCCTCATGTCCTCACTTGCTTCCTTATAAAACCTCGCTTGTATACTTTCTCTACTA
>NW_005871048.1:46199882-46201787 GCF_000147115.1 Myotis lucifugus | reverse complement strand
GTTGTCACGCCCTCACACCAGGGCTGGAGGAACTGAAGCCGCACCCTCCGCCTTGCGGGGCTTGATGGGGACCTGAAAGCTGTGCCCCCGACCCGGTGCCCAGCTGGGGTACCTGAGGCTGCGCCCCCTGCCTGGTCGGGCTTGACGGGGGTGGGGCCAGCTGGGTCTGGGTCTCGCCCAATGGGGGTGGGGGCTGGCCGGATCTGGGTCTCCTGAGATTTCGAAGCACGTGCAGGTGGGCGGGGACTTGACTCTGGGTCCCGCAGCATGCCCCAGACTCTGACAGGAGGGAGATTTTCATATACATTTTACTAATTTTCTTTCATCTCTGACACTTCTATTATAGAGAAAGGGCAAATAGCAATATTAAAATATTTCCTCTAGCCCTAACCGGTTTGGTTCAGTGGATAGAGCATTGGCCTGCAGACTGAAAGGTCCCAGGTTCGATTCTGGTCAAGGGCATGTACTTTGGTTGCGGACACATCCCCAGTAGGAGGTGTGCAAGAGGCAGCTGATCGATGTTTCTCTCTCATCGATGTTTCTAACTCTCTATCCTTCTCCCTTCATCTCTGTAAAAAATCAATAAAATATATTAAAAAAATATTTCCTCTAAATAATCCCCTTTTAATGTGCACGAATTTCATGCACTGGGCCACTAGCATATTTTATAAAATCACTCCTTAATGTATTATAAACCTTCTCACTCTTTCTTGATTGTTTAAAATTGATTGGAGTGGGGTGGATTTATAATTATGCTGGCTAATCATAATTTAAATTCATGGCTACTTTCCTTGAATTGGCAGTCATATCTTTGGCCCATCACTTTTTCCTAGCTGACTGTTGTCACAAAATTCTTTGTTTATTTGCTCACTCAGCAAATGACCTTGCTTGTCATTTTAGCACTGAGAAATAAAAGCAATCAGAAGAGAACTTTTACAAGTCTACCACATCTACCCAAGTACCAGTATCTGCATCTGTAATTCGGCCTTTCTTACTTTGGCATGGATAAACTCTTTCTGTTCCTATTTTAGGTCAATTGTCTCCACTTGTACACTAGATTTTGTCCCCTTTCACCTGCCCAAAGTTACCACTTCATTTGTTCTGTCTTTGTGCTCCTTCGTCAGTATGTTCTTTATTGAATCACTTTCATCAACATACTGGAACGCTATTATTTCTTTCAACTAAACAAAATAAAACAAAAATCCTTGATTCCACTTTCCCTTTTAGGCATTGCTCTTAAATTTTACTTGATCTGTAAATAACATTTGACAGAGTTAAGTCACGCTCTCTTCCTTGAAATAACTTCTTTGCTTGGCTTCTAGGACTCTGCCTCTCCTGATTTTTCTCTTTCTCTGGCAACTTCTTTATCTGTGCTGGTAACTCATTATCTCCCTGACCTCTGTACATTGTAAACCAGGACTTCTACCTTCATTCTCTTGGTGATGACATTCACTTTCATTGCCTTAATACTATCTATATCTAGTTTTTCAGACTCGGCATTTTCAATTAAGATTTTATCTATGCCTGTAGCAGTTTTATTTTTAATGTTTACGTGTACTAGTAAGTATCATTATTATCTGGCTTAGTCATTTCTCCTTTCTTCTCTGGTGACAAGATACTTTTTTAGCATATGTGTATTTGAAAATCACTTATGATGTGTTTATAACATCCTTTAAGGTTTCCAGGGAAGCATTCTGTCTCATTATCCTGGAAGACAGGAAAGGTAGGCTACTAGCCTCTTTATCAGTGAGATGTGTTGTTTTGTGTTTTTCTTTTTAAGATTCTATGTTATTAGTCTGCTTGGTATCAGTACTACATCAGCAACTTTTACTAAACACTTACTGCATCCAGTCACCTAAATTCAGGCCTTAAATTCCCTAGGGCAGTGGTTGGCGAACTGTGGCT
>NW_005871048.1:46175941-46199782 GCF_000147115.1 Myotis lucifugus | reverse complement strand
GAGACCGCTAATAACACTGTCATGCAATTAATGGAAGAATTATGGCCCGCAAACGACCCATATGTGTTTATTGCAGAAAGCAAGATTGAGTGTCAGGCTCGTCTCACCAAGAATTACTAGGGTATAAGAGAAGGGCATCTATGAGAGTTGGAGGCAACCCTGCCTCAAATCTCAAAAAGTGGCAGCAATACTCTAACCAGTGGTTGGCAAACAGTGGTCGGCAAACTGAGGCTCACGAGCCACCTGCGGCTCTTTGGCCCCTTGAGTGTGGCTCTTCCACAAAATACCGCATGCGGGTGCTCATGTACAGTGTAATTGAAACTTCGTGGCCCATGCTCAGAAGTCGGTATTTTGTGGAAGAGCCACACTCAAGGGGCCAAAGAGCCACATGTGGCTCGCGAGCCACAGTTTCCCGACCACTGCCCTAGGGTATTAGAAGGGTAGCTGAAAACCAACTAGAATGGCCAAACATTTTTATAATGTTTTTCTTTTCAGCTTTCTGAGTTATGTTTAAATTTTGTAAATATATATACAAGACTACATTGTGTGGGATACTGCTGTTGAAAAAACATTCTAAAAGATCCTTATCTCTTTTTTAGGATGTATTTAGCATACGAGAAGATAACTACATACAGCTATGAAAGGATCACACAGTGCAGCTGTATTGCTTTGGAATTCCCTTTTGAGTAAATAAGAATTTAAGCCAGGGAGCAGTTAGATAGCATCGCATTAATATATCTAGCAGAACATCTGTAAAAGGCAGTTCTCGGAACTTATTTCTCAACCAGTGAATAAAGATACATTTCAGATCTCCTGTTATCTAGGGCAGTGGTCGGCAAACTCATTAGTCAACAGAGCCAAATATAAACAGTACAACGATTGAAATTTCTTTTGAGAGCCAAATTTTTTAAACTTGAACTATATAGGTAGGTACATTCAACTTTAAATTCACGGTTTTCGTCTTCCGTTTTTCTTTGCTGCTTCTTTGTAGCCATCTCAAACAGGGCACCTAAAAAAATGTTTCATTTTATAATAATAAAGCCACCAACACAAAAGAATTACAATTCTTAAATTGATGAGAAAAATACCTATAGGATTTGCAGCTGGTTGGAAAAATACAGGTAACTTTATGCTTTGAGTAGGTACTTTTGTCACCCGCACGCGATTTGCGGACGCAACTAGCACTAACCATTGCACAGTGAGACTGCTGACTGACTGGCTCACTCAACTTGTGCATGAATCGCGCGGGACTCTCCCGCGCTGTGTATCCCGCGGCCCGCCTGCGCTGCCTCCCATCGCCGGACCGACCAACACCCCCACTTCTTCTAAAGCCACTTCTTCAAAATAGACTCGCCCAGGCCCAATCGACTTCTGCGCATGGGCCACGAAGTTTCAATCGCACTGTACATGCGCGCCCTCACGTGGTATTTTGTGGAAGAGCCACACAAGGGGCCAAAGAGCCGTGGTTTGCCCACCACTGACCTAGGGGAATGTAGATATGAAGAATGGCCTTTTAATTTAAATGTGTTGCGATTTAGTTGATAAACTTAGTTTTTTTTAAAAACTATGAAATTCTTAATGCTTTTTTTTCCCTTTTCAGTATTTCAACTGGAATCCTAATCATATAACTCACCATGATTTTAGAAATTCAGTTTTTATGTTCTTTTTCACTAGTGGTTTTGAACAGTTTTTAATCCTCTTTCCCCACCCCCAAATACACAGAATAATATCAAGAAACAAGTGATGTAATACTTTATAATGGGATCATAGCCCTTTTATGACATTTTTCCTTATTACCTTTGTGTACATTTAGAATGGAAATTTTGTAAATAGCTGCACAATGAGTCCTTCTAAATGATAATTCTACTAAATTGTTAGTGTTCAGTGTTATTCAGTTATCACTGAAACCCTAAAAAGATCCAGTTTCCCTGTCACCCCAAAGAAACTGAGCAGTATTAATTTTTCAGATCCACTTCAAAACAATGAACAGAGGAGGTAAGAATTTGAAAACTAGTTTACAATATGAATGAAATTTGTCTCTTCTTAAAATATATATACTCTATTGATTTCAGAGAGGAAGGGAGAGGGAGAGAAAGAGAAACATCAATGATAAAAAAGAATCATTGATTGGCTGCCTCCTGCACGCCCCCTTACTGGGGATTGAGCCCACAACCCGGGCATGTGCCCTTGACTGGAATCGTACCTAGGACCCTTCAGTCCACAGACTGCCGCTCTGTCCACTGAGACAAACTAGCTAGGGCAAGTTTGTCTCATTTTTAAGTTCTATTTTCTTCATGAAAATTCTTAGCTGTCTCATACTCATTTTTTTCTTTTTGTGTCACAATTTCAGCTCTGTGCTTACAATCTAAGAAAGGAAATGTTACAACTTAAAATTTACTTATAAACAGTAACATCTTAAATGTGATAAACTAAAACAAAAAAGTCTCTATGTTTGGCAAAGTAACATTCCCCAGGGATTTACTAAACAGCAACAGCACTGTTACCAGTGTCAGCTGAGGCATTACTGAATGTCCTCCTCTAACAGCTTCTTGTTCACCAAAGTTACTGAAGAAGGTGTGACACCTCATAGTCCTCATTAAGGATTCTTTTCATCGCTGCTTAGATTACCTAGCAAAACCTGGATATCAGAGTTTGGGAGTTTGACTTCTGTTGGATCTCCTGTAATAATTGTTAGATCTCCTGTAATAATCTCCAACAAATCACCAAATTCTTTTCTGTCCTCATTTACTGGTTAGTGGCATCTAGGAAAAGATTGACATTTACCATTTGAGAAAATATAAATATTAAATTATAAACCACTTTGAGGTAGTTGGCAAGAAAGAAAAGTTGTATGAATATTACTGTGTATTTAGCAGTGTTTTTTTATTTTCTAAATAGTGCTTTTTTTAATAGTGTTTTTTGATTGTCATATTTAGTCTTTCTATTTTAAAGCAGCATTTTGACAATATCCATTTTCCTAACATTTTCCATTGGATATTTTCGTGTTCCCAAAGGAACCCAAAGGAACGTCCTTTTAGAATTCTTTTTAATAAGTTAAGAAAAGAATTGTATCTGGTTTAAAACAAACCTCCTTAGACAACAAAGCTAATTAACATAACATGTTTTGCCATGACTACTTGGAAAGATGCACTCAAATTTTTGAATTTGCATTCTGCACTGGTACTTGTTTCTTACAACTAAATATACAATTGAGCCCTAACCGGTTTGGCTCAGTGGATAGAGCGTCAGCCTGCGGACTGAAAGGTCCCGGGTTTGATTCCGGCCAAGGGCATGTACCTTGGTTGCGGGCACATCCCCAGTAGGAAGTGTGCAAGAGGCAGCTGATCGATGTTTCTCTCTCATTGATGTTTCTGACTCTCTATCCCTCTCCCTTCCTCTCTGTAAAAAATTAATAAAATATATTTTTAAAAAAACAAATATACAATTGACTTATTTTACTAGAATTAGTATTTCATTCAAATTTTAAAGGAAAAAAAAAGAAACCTGTTTATTTTAATCAATCACATGATATGAAGTCTCAAAAGTTTTGAAGTATGTTTTCAGATAATTTATCAAACTATCTAGTTTGGTGAGTACTTACTCTTTTTGGGGGGGGGGTCACTTTGTAAGTTATATAAATGTCTAACCACTATGCTGTACACCTGCAACTAATGTAATATTGAATGTCAACTGTAATTGAAAGAAATTAAAATAAAAAAATAATTTATCAAAATTCCCTTCTAGTAGGAACTTACTTGGAAGAAAGTGCTTCTTTTAGATATTTGTTTGCCAGCTGCTTGGAATAGCATATATATTTTACTCACCCTCTGGAAATAAACTTTATTCTGCCAAGCATTTGTTCTGAATGTTAGTTTATAATTCAGAGTAATACTTATATCTTTAGTCTTCTGATGAGAATAGATATTGATGTTTCTTTTCCTTAATCCTTGCTTGTGAAGGCATAAAAGGAGAAAACTAGATTTTAGTACTATTTTTTTAAAAGTCAATAAAAAAGAGCATTCAAATTATGCAACAATAGTCTGATTGAAAATTGAGGTGACTAGAGCTTTTAGATATATTTGAGAACGATATATTTTAATTTGTTAGCATAGAAACTTTTAGTATTAGTTTTGTATTAGTTTTCATTGCATGGCTATATACACATAAATGATCAGTGACTTACTCATTGCTTCAGTGACTTACAAATTTTAAATAGATATTTAGATAACATTTACAAAGCATTAATTTTTGTCATCTTTTAAAATTTATTAAACTTTAAACAAAAACATTTTATCAACCTTAAGGAGTTTGGAAATCACCATTATAAGCAATCTTAGAATTCAAGTTCTGTTTTTACTAATTGTTATAGCTGTTTTATTCATACATGATTTGGTTTTGAAAATTTTATTAAGGTGTTAACTATTTTAGAAGTTTCAAAAGAAAATTTAAAATACCTCAAGAAGAACTGAAAATTTTTACTTTAAGGGAAGACCTGACCCATGTATGCTCGTCTATATTTCAACTATATGGTAATTAGAAATAGAGAAAAACATGGAGTTTGTAATTCTAGATATGTAAAAAACAGCAGCAACCTTTTTTAGGGTCTGAGAATAACTGATTGTTGCTTTTTCATATTTTTCCTAATATTCTACCACTGTATCCTTTTAACAAAATATATATATTTGTTAGCATTTTAATACTCAAAATGTTATGTTATGTTATTAGTGTTCATGGCTGTTTTATTTTGGCTCTTCTGCATTTGCAACCAAGTTATACTTTATATGCTAGACAAGGTTTATGCCAGCCTAATTGGTTGCTGGCATTTCTTAGCCTCACAGCTGCTGTGAATTCAGCTGTGAACTAGGAAACATATAATAGGATCCTGTTTTCAAAGACCAAAAGACAATTGTCAGCATGTAAAACTTGTTTTTGACAGCTCAGTAAATATATGAGATTTTATGGCAAGTTAAATAGCACCAATAGCAATCTTAAGTAACCATTTTAATTTTAAAGGTTAGAAAGCCCATAAATATAGAATTCATATATTTGTTATTTTGGGTCACTGTGGCAGAGGTGGCTTGAAATCACATTTAAGTTATCTTGACATCTAAATTTGGGGTGAAATTTACATTTCTCTTACTTGAACCGAATGAAATTGCCATTTTTAGGTTTAAATGGTCAATCTTTTCTTAGAATTACTATGGTTCTCATATGGTTTGATTATATTTAAAAGTCTATTTTCAATAGCAGAAACCTATGATTATCCTGTTTTTATTTTTAAATGTGTTTTTTAAATATATTGTATTGGTTTCAGAGAGGAAAGGAGAGGAGGAAGAGAGATAGAAACATAAATGATGAGAAACATTGATTGGCTTCCTCCTGCACACCCCCTACTGGGGATCAAGCCCACCATGTGCCCTGACCAGGAATCGAATTATGACCTCCTAGTTCATGGGTCGACGCTCAACCACTAAGCCACACCAGCTGGACAATAGTGTTGATTTTATTTAATAGTG
Organism: Myotis lucifugus; assembly: GCF_000147115.1. Taxonomy (NCBI): domain Eukaryota; kingdom Metazoa; phylum Chordata; class Mammalia; order Chiroptera; family Vespertilionidae; genus Myotis; species Myotis lucifugus. Next base: position 46,194,266 of record NW_005871048.1, on the reverse strand, counting down.
TGAATTTATAGTTTTCAAATCTGACTCTCATTTTCTATTAATACTACAGGCCCAGTGCACAAAGTTCGTGCACGGGTAGGGTCCCTAGCGGCTGCCGGCTGGGGCCTCCCTTCGTTCTGTGCCACCCCCCTGGTGGTCAGCACGTGTCATAGCTAGTGATCGAACAAACTCCCAGTTGGTCAAACTCCTGAGGACTTTACATATTAGGCTTTTTTATAGATAGATGACATATGATTTAAAGATGCATTGGACTTCTGGCTAAAATAGTACAGTGAAGTTCATATATTGGCATCTTTCTGCCTCAGATACATAAAAGAAAGCAAAAAGGCATAGCTGAGCTCAAGAACAAAATATCACCAGGGAACAGAAATCAATTGGAAATACTAAGGGCTGGGTAGAGCTGAGCAGGCAAAGACTGCAAAAATTTGACTCTGTAGGATGATAGGGGTACCAGAAAAAATAAAAAAGAATCAGAAAATCAGGTTCATTGAAGACAAAGATACCAATAAAAAAATTGCTGCTGATTTGCTCCCTGGAGCTAAACTTATACAAATTTTCCTCCAAGGGAGGCAGTCCAGTGCAATTAAAGTAGAAATACAGGGGTGATAATCACTGAGTACTGGAGAAGTCATAACAATTATTTGTGGCTTTATTTAACCTGAAATGGCTTCTCAATTTTAGAAATCATTAACAGGATACCTAGAGATAAAGGAAATTAGAAAATAGTTTGAATTGAATAATAACAATACTACATATACAATGTGTAAGATGCTGCTAAAGCATTTCTTGGAGAGAAATTAGTAGTTTAAATGCTTATGAAGAAAAAAGGATAAAGATGAGGGATCCATCTTAAGAATTTAAAAATATATCAAAATCTCTACGTTGAAAGAAATACTAGTAAGAGCAATAACTCAGTACTTAATAACACAATAAAAGGTCTCAATGAAACCAAGTGTTTATCTTGGAAAGGATAAAATTGACAGATCTTAAGTGAGATTTATCAAGAAAAAAAGTTGAAAAATTAGTAATGAAAAAGTGATTGTCATTACAGATGCCCCAGGCATTCAGCATAATTATGGACAACTTTATGACCCAAATGTAAATCTTTAAAAAAAGGTGAAATTATTAAAACAGTTAAGAATAGAAAACTACAATAATCCCATAGTTATTAGGGAAATTAAATCTTTTCACAAATAAAACCCAAAGCCAAGATGGTTTTAACCAATTCCTACCAAACCAAGGTTCAGTTAGTTCCAATTTTGCACTAACGATTCCAGAATAAGATTGGTATGAGAAAGGAAAACTGCTTGCCAAGATTACTCTTGATTAATGATGTAAAAATCCAAAACAAAATAATTCAATGCAATTCCAATAAAAATCCTAACAGAGTGAGTGTGAGTGTGTGTGTGTGTGTGTGTGTGTGTGTGTGTGTGTGTGAGAGAGAGAGAGAGAGAGAGAGAGAGAGAGAGAGAGAGTGTGTGTGTGTTTTAGGTTATTTGATTTTTTGAACTTGACAAGATGGTTATAAAATTTATACAGACATGCAAAAAATTAAGAATATCAAACTTTCAATGAATAAATTGACAGGAAGGCTTATTTTACCAGATAGCAAGACTTATTACAATATAATATTGGTTCAGGAATAAAGAAGTAGACTTATGCTTGCATGTTTGAAATTTGATAGGTAGTGTTGCAAATAGATGAAGGAAGGGCTTTTCAGGATGTGGCTCTGGAACAACTTGTTTTCCATGGAGGGGGGAAATGGAAATTGTGTTACCATTCTCAAAGATAAAAATGACAGTGGATTACAGTCTTGAATATAAAAAGTTTTGTAAAACTTTAGAAGAAACTAGCTTAATGACCCGAGTCTTGGAAGAATTTTGTGACATAAAAAGCCAGAATTGAGAAATACATATTTGACTTCAGTAAAATTAAGAACTTCAGGTCATCAAAAGATGACATAAAGGAAGTGAAAAGATAAGCCACAACTTTGGAGAAAATACTTGCATTTCTAATTAGGTATTAAGTTAATACCAAGACTACATAGAGAAGTTATGTAGAAAAGACAAAAACACACAAAAGGCTTGAATGACCAACAAAAAGAAAATAGGCAAAACCTCATTAAGTTAGAGAGATTAGAACCACAATATGAGTTATTAACTGACAAATATTAATATTGTGGATGCAAAGTAATTGCTAGTGGAACTATAAATCATTATAGGCACAGCTAGTATAGGAAACATTGTGGCACTAATTAGAAGTTATATGTTTGTACTCTACATTTCTTCTCTTATATATTCCAGAGAAATTTTGCATATTTGTATCAGTTCACATGTATAAAAATACCTACAGCACCTTTGTTCCAAAATAGCAGAAACACAACAAATGTCCATCAGCAGAAGAATAAATTTTGGCATATTCATATGTACTGAAAATGAATGAACTATGGTTATATACAACATAAATGCATCTTTGAAAAGTAGTGTTGTCAACTTACACCATACACAAAAATAAACTCAAAATGGTTAAAGGACTTAAATGTAAGATGGGAAACCATAAAAATCTTAGAAGACTCCATAGGCAGCAAAATATCAGACATATGTCATGGCAGTATCTTTACTGATACAGCTCCTAGCCCATGGTCGGCAAACTGCGGCTCATGAGCCACATGCTGGCTCTCTAGGCCCCTTGAGTGTGGCTCTTCCACAAAATACCACATGTGGGTGCGCACGTACAGTGCGATTGAAACTTCGTGGCCCATGCGCAGAAGTCAGTATTTTGTGGAAGAGCCACACTCAAGGGGGCAAAGAGCCGCATGTGGCTCACGAGCCGCAGTTTGCCGACCATTGTCCTAGGGCAATGGAAACTAAGACAATAAACAAATGGACCTACATCAAAATAAAAAGCTTCTGCCTAGCAAAAGAAAGCATCAATAAAACAACAAGAAAGCCCACTGCATGGGAAAACATATTTGCCAATGCTATCTCAGATAAGGGTTTAATCTCCAAAATTTACAGGGAACTCATACAACTTAACAAAAGGAAGATAAACAGTCCAATCAAAAAATGGGCGAAGGACCTAAATAGACACTTTTCTAAAGAGGACATACAGAAGGCTGAGAGACATATGAAAACATGCTCAAAGTCACTAATCATCCAAGAGATGCAAATCAAAACGACAATGAGGTACCATGTCACACCTATCAGAATGGCTTTCATCAACAAACGACAAGTACTGGTGAGGATGTGGAGAAAAAGTAACCCTCATGCACTGCTGATGGGAATGCAGACTGGTGCAACCACTGTGGAAAACAGTATGGAGTGTCCTCAAAAAGTTAAAAATGGAACTCCCATTTGACCCAGTGATCCCACTTCTAGGAATATATCCCAAGAAACCAGAAACACCAATCAGAAAGGATATATGCACCCCTATGTTCATAGCAGCACAATTCACCATAGCTAAGATTCAGAAACAGCTTAAGTGCCCATCAGCAGATGAGTGGATTAGAAAACTGTGGTACATCTACACAATGGAACACTATGCTGCGGTAAAAAAGAAGGAACTTTTACCATTTGCAACAGCATGGATGGAACTGGAGAGTATTAAGCTAAGCGAAATAAGCCAGTTGGAGAAAGATAAATATCACATGTTCTCACTCATAGTGGGATATAATGACCAACATAAACTGATGAACAAAAATAAATCCAGAGACAAGGTAACACTGAACAGACCAACCTCAGAGAAAAGGCGGCGGAGGGTGGGCGGCAGTTAGAGATCAACCAAAGGACTTGTATGCCTGCATATTGGCAAAACCAATGGACACAGACACTGGGGCGGTAAGGGCTTGTCCTGGGGCGGGGGGGGGGGAGTGGAAGGGGGGGTCAATCGGGGGAAAAGACATATGTAATACTTTAAACAATAAAAAAAAGAAAAATAGTGTTGTGCAAGTCTTAAAGTACTGTCAGCTAAAAGTAGGCAAACTCTTTACATTTTTGTGTGTTACGTTTATAAGTGGTAAAATTGCAAAGATAAGCCACTGAATAATTATCTATACTAATAAAAGGGTAATATGCTAATTAGACCAGGTTGACTGGACATCTTCCGGTTGTCCGGTCCTCCTTCCTGACAAAGCCATGGTGGTGGGGGCTGAGGCAGAGGCGGTTAGGGGCGATCAGGCCAGCAGGGAGAGGGGTTAGGGGCGATCAAGCAGGCAGGGGAGGGCGGTTAAGGGTGATCAGGCCGCAGACAGAGTGGTTAGGGCCACTAGTCTCAACAGGTAGTGACCCTTCTGGTGGAGGGGGAAGGAGATTCATTTAAGGAGGGGACATAATGGGGTGCAGAGATATTGTTTTTTAATCTGGTGGTAATGGATACACAGGTGTTCTATTATTTTTTTTTAATGTAGAAGTATTTATGATATAATTCACAATAAAGTATATAGGGAATCAGAGTCAAAGGGCATTGTTAGTGAGGATGAAGTACAGGAATTTTCTCAAGCCAGAAATGGGGTGGTATTTGGAGGGCCATATGGGAAGATAGTCTCAGATTCTAGGGAAAGATATGTCCAATCCTGATTTGTCTCTGAGATGTAGTTCTATATCTGTAGTTGTCTTACTAACACCTGTGCATGATTCCTATTAACAACTGAGACTTAGGATAAAGTATCTTAATGTTCTGCTATTAGTATCATTTTCCCAGTCGTCCAAGCTCAAACCTTTTCTATTATATCTGTGTTAACACTAATCTTTTCCTTTGAAAAATCTCATGTAGATCTGTTCCTCTTTATTTTATTATTTAACACCTTTGTTAATGGGTGCTTACTCTTTGACTTTTGAAAAAAAATCAAATTGTAAATTTTTATTACAATTAAAAATGAGGTATTTGAGTATATCTTAATTGAACCATATATACAACAGTTGGTTTTAAAAACTTTAAAGGCATATTGGGGAAAGTCAGGTTAAAAAAATTTTTAGAGACATCTTTTGGTAAAAATAATAAAAATTCCATGCTGCATAGTACTGCAGATATTTCTGCTAACCTGATCCAGTGGCAAAAAGCAATCAATCACCTAAGATTTCATTCAGCGCCAGACCTTTTATTCATTTCTTATTGACAGAATTTTATATTTATTTCTTCTTGAATGAATAAACTGGACCATGATGGCGATAAGTCAACAGTTTCTCTGTCCTGCCTTGCTAAACTTCTAGAGTTTAGTCTTAACTGGTGGACCAGCTGCTTTTAACTCTGCTGCTTGTAGCTTAAGGTTTTCTGAGTGTCTTCATTGGTAATTGAAGTTGTGGAGGTACCAGTGTTGAGAATATTGCTGATACTATGTGTTCTCTCTTTGATTTTCTTTATCCTCTTCATTGCTAATTTCTCTAGGCTGTTTTGGAGTTTAAGGTCCCTGTGAAATTGTGACCTATAGTCCTAACAGATTTTGTCCCTCTGGTTTGCCTTTTCTCACACACCTAGTTATCAGTACACTATGTCACCCCTCCCTCCTTAGGTAATTGAGATATTGTGGTAGATGCTTAACTGTAGGAATGGTGGTGTTGGTCTTGCCTTTTGGTATATGCATACACTCCCCCATTTTTGTTAATTTGGTAATTCTATTGGTAATTGCATGAAAACCCCTACCTGTATTCCTTTCTTCAACAACCTCAACCACAGTCTCTTTATGTCCTCCTGGAAGTTAATCTCTTTGGTAGTCTGGTGTAGTCTTCTTTGGGGTCATTTCCTAATGATGGAATTATATCAATGTCATATTAAACCATTTCACCTATCCCCAAACCTTTGTTGTAATCTTGTCCCCACTAGTGGGTATTACTGTTGTGAGGTTGCCAGGGGTGGGGGTGGGGGTGTGGGGGGAGAGTGGCTGCTGGGTCTCAGCCTCACTACTCATGCTGTGAGGTGGTGGTAAAGGTGGGGCTTGATGCAAGCAGTGGTAGCTCCTCTTATATAGTGATGGTGGCCAGCAGGGCAGCTCATGTCTCTGCTGTCCATTCTCTACTTTACCAATTAAACTCAGTCTTTCTCTTTTTCATATCCAATGACAACACTGTAGATGCACTGCTTGGATCTCCCTTTAAGAAAGAACTTCTTTAGCCCTAGCCAGTTTGGCTTAGTGGATAGAGTGTTGGCCTGCAGACTGAAGGGTCCCAGGTTCAATTCCAGTCAAGGGCACATGCCAGGGTTACGGTCTCGATTCCCAGTAGGGGGCGTGCAGGAGGCAGCCAATCAATGATTCTCTCTCATCATTGATGTTTCTGTCTCTCCCTCTCCCTTCCTCTCTGAAATCAATAAACAATATTAAGGAAGGAAGGAAGGGAGGGAGGGAGGGAGAGAGGGAGAGGGGAGAACTTGTTTAGCTCCAGGGAGTGCATTTAGCTGACAGACTTCAGCTGTTAATACCTTTAGGCTCCTTAGCTTTTTTAAAAATAATTTATTATTAAAAGTATTACAGATGTCCCATTTTCCCCCATTGATGTCTTCCCTCCTGACTCCCCCAGGCCTTCACTACACACTACTTAACTTTTGAGTTGAGGTCTTGCTTTTCCTGGGAGTCCTTAGCCAGTGACTGAGCACCCTGTGGGTACTAGGATATTTCTCTTTTGGCTCAGTGTGGGACTCCTCCAATCAGCAGTCTTTGCTCTGGAGCTCCTTGCTGGATTGGCCAAGACTTTGTCACATCTGTATCAAGGTCTGAGGCTCTCTCTGCGCAAACCTGCATTTATATCTGTTGGTAATTGCATGGAAACACCATCTGTACTCCTTTCTTCAACAACCTCCACAGGTTTCAGATCTCTATCATGATCTGAAAGTCATCCATGCCCAGTCCTATTTCTTCCTTCTTTTAACTTTCACAATAAACCTCTTATCCTGTCTCAACATCTGCTTCCAAGAGGACCCAACTGATCCGTAATACATAGCACTTCTACTGGTTATTTACTTAATTTCTGTCCAAATCAAATTGCAGTGAGTATTTATTTAATTTTTAAAGCCCCCCTTTTGTGTCATCCCAGTACCTTCCAGCTCATCATTTTCCTCCCTCCAAACATCTGCCTTTCCTCTAAAGTCTGCTTACCTCAGTAAATGGCACCACTCTCTACTCTTTTGCATTTACATTTTGCCTTTCACATTTAAGTCCTTGATCTATCTAGAACTTTTGAGGGGTGACAGAGTGGGAGAGTATTGTTTGAGATAGGGATCAGGCAGCAAAATGGAGAATTACCAATCAAGGATGAATGAGATCACAGAAGAAATGAGTGGTCAGATCATGTAGGGGGTTGTTATAGGTCACAAAAAGATCATTGGAAGAACTTCGGTTTTTACTCTTGTGTGAGATGGGGAGCCACTAGAAAGTTTTGAGCAAAGGGGTATAATATAATCTGACTTAGTTTTTACTAGAAATGTATAGGCTTTCTATGGAGAATAGACATAAGGGCACATAGGGTAGAAGCAAGGAAACTGACAAGTTGGGAGAGAATCTAGGCTCGAGGCATGGGTGGCTTGCACCAAGTTGCTTGCAGAGGAATCAGCAAGAATTGATTGCCTGGGGCTAAGACTTGGGCATCATCATTTTATTTTGAAAAAGCTCCCTAGGAGTTTCTGATGTACAATGAGGTTTGAGATCTATGCTACAGTTTATAAATTTTTTCAGGGGTGTTTCACATAGGCTTCTTCATCAGCTTAATATAGGGAAGTAGAGAAGCATAGTGATAATAGCAGCTTTTGCATCTGAACAGGGTTCAAATCTATGCTGATCAGCTACTTATGAGGTTCAGTTTTCTCATTTTAAAAATGGAGATATAGACCTAGCCAGTTTGGCTCAGTGGATAGAGCGTCAGCCTGCGGACTAAAGGGTCCCGGGTTCGATTCTGGTCAAGGGGCATGTACCTTGGTTGTGGGCACATCCCTGGTGGAGGGTGTGCAGGAGGCAGCTGATTGATGTTTCTCTCTCATGGATGTTTCTAACTCTCTATCCCTCTCCCTTCTCTGTAAAAAATAAAAATAAAATATATATTTAAAAAATGGAGATATACACTTCGTAGGTATGTTTATTACATTTAATGTACCATTATAGATTAAATGAGCTCTTCCATGTCATACATGCTTATTAGAAAGTAGTTTAAAGAAAGATCTGGCCTATAAAATTGGTAAAAAATTTTAAGCTAATGTTCAGTTTCCATGAGGATATGGAGGAATAGGTCCCATTGTTGGTGGGAAGGTAAATGGAGGGCAGTTTTAGAATATCAATTTCAATTTATTTGACACATTAATTCTGCTTGTAGAAATTTTATTTATGGAAACATTCCACACCTGTGTACAGATACTCAATGTAATATATTTTAATGGCAAACATTTGAAAAATTTTTTAATTTCGCTTAGTAAAGAAATAATTAAATTGTAATAAATTTCTTTTATGGAATGCTATACAATTATTTAAATTATTATGTTGGTCTGTCATTGAAATATTGCCAGTATATATTTTAGTTTTTGAAAAAGAACCACCAATATATGACTTGAAAGTATTTATATCTTCAATACTTGAATTTTTGAAACAAGATTATATTTACTCTTCAGATTTTTATGTGAAACCATATAGGAAATATATTGATTCTAAGTAATTTCATATTTAACAATACTTATAAAATTATTAGTGTTCATGTTTCTTTATGCTTTGTTTTTTCCAATGATATGTATTATATACCAGGGGTATTTTTCAGCTATTTAAAGAAATACAAATTATCCTAAGGTAAAATATAGATGTTCCAAGGACTTTATTTAGGGAATACATATGAAAATTTGATATGTATTCTGTAATATATTCAGCATTTTATTAGATAACTAGAGGCCTGGTGCATGAAATTTGTGCACTGCAGGGGGGGGGGGTGTCCTTCAGCCTAGCCTGCACCCTCTCCAATCTGGGACTCCTCGAGGGATGGATCACGCCTAAACAGGCAGTCAGACATCCCTCTCACAATCCGGGACTGCTGGCTCCCAACCGCTCGCCTGCCTGCCTGCCTGATTGCCCCTAACTGCTTCTGCCTGCCAGCCTGATCACCCCCTAACCACTCCCCTGCCAGCCTGATCAATGCCTAACTGCTCCCCTGCCGGCCCAATCACCCCCAACTGCCCTCCCCTGCCAGACCGGTTGCCCCCAACTGCCCTCCCCTGCTGGCCCAATCGCCCCCAACTGCCCTCCCCTGCCGGCCCGGTCGCCCCCAACTGCCCTCCCCTGCTGGCCTGGTTGCCCCCAACTGCCCTCCCCTGCCGGCCCAGTCGCCCCCAACTGCCCTCCCCTGCCAGCCATCTTGTGGCTGTGGGCGCCTCCATCTTTGAGGGCAGGGCAGTCAATTAGCATATTCCCTCCTTATTGACTGTGGGCATCGCCATCTTTGCAACAGCATGAGGGTAAATTAGCATATTCCCTCTTTATTAGATAGCATATTAAAGATGCAGCTGGGTAATAGTTCCTATCCATACTTGACTAATAATCAAATGAGTGAGTACGGTGAAAGCAGATGAAATAAATAAAATATATAATTGTATGTGTATATATGTATATATGTATATATACTAGTATATGTATGTATGCAGTTGACCCTTAAACAACATAGGTTTGAACTACACAGATTCACTTATACATAGATTTTTTTTTCCCATTAAATACTTGTACTGTTTCTAAGTTACAGATTTTGGTATCCAAAGTTTGGGAACCAATACTCTACAGGTACCAAGGGACAACTAGGTTTAAAAGTGACAATCAATAGGTATTAAATAAGCTATGATAAACAATGGAATATTATGTAATAATTTAAAATAATTACGAAGGCCCTGGCCATTATGCTCAGTGGTTAGAGTGTCTGCCCACGCATCAAAGGCTCACAGGTTCACTTCCAGCTGTAGGGTTGTATCTGGTTGTGGGTTCACTCCTGGCCATGTCCGGGAGTGTGCGGGAGGCAATTAATCGATGTGTCTTTCTCACATCAGTGTTTCTCTCTCACATCCATGTTTCTCTCTCTTTCTCTCTTCTCTCCTTCCTCCCTCCCTCCCTTCCATTTTCTTTGAAAGCAATGCAGGGGGCGGGAGGGGTATTTTCAGGTGAGGATTAAAAATAATAATAATTACTTAGATGCATAGTTATTAACAGATAAGATCCACACCTATTAAGAGAGGGAAAACCAGTTTAATACATAAAATATAATGTTCTTTCTTCACATGGTAAATACTAGAGTTAGCAGAGAAAATAAGGAGTAGAATTGATTTTGATAGGCCACATGCAGAAAAAGAGCATTTTAGATTAGTATTTCCCAACCTTTTTGGACTCTGATTTCTTTTCTCAACAGTTTATATTAATATCATTAATTTGTATAATATGATAATGATTTTAAGTAAAAAGTATTTTTCATTAGTATAGTACTAAAAATTGCTTTAAGAATTTTTATTCTATGTTCAACAGAGTCATTGTTGACTTAAATAGTAAGGAAACTTTTTAATAATTATAACTATTTAGCCCTGGCCGGTTTGGCTCAGTGGATAGAGCATCGGCCTGCGGACGCAAGGGTCCTAGGTTCGATTCCGGTCAAGAGCATGTACTTTGGTTGCGGGCACATCCCCGGTGGGGAGTGTGCAGGAGGCAGCTCATCGATGTTTCTAACTCTCTATCCCTCTCCCTTCCTCTCTGTAAAAAATCAATAAAATATATATTTTTTTAAAAAATAACTATTTAACAATATAAAATTTCAGGTATTCTATGCCATGGTGTAACCATTTGTCATGTATGCTGAAAATAAGTGTAATCCAATGTCTTGAGTTCCTGGTTTTGACAAGTAGCAGATTGATTTGCCACTCAATGTTCATTCCCTAATCCCAAAAGTGTGTGGGAAATGCCTTGTAAGAAAAGCAATATGATAGTCTTACTAGTTTGTAAATTATAAAATTGTGTTTGACAGTGTTAGGCATTCTATAATTTATGACATTTTAAAAAATTGTATTTTATCCTTCTTAGGCCGAATACATCAAGCAATGGTAACATCTTTAAATGAAGATAATGAAAGTGTGACTGTTGAGTGGATAGAAAATGGAGATACAAAAGGCAAAGAGGTAAGATCAATCACTGAATTTAAATCTTATTTTTAGTCCAATTATTACATTTTTTAATATAATGCAAAACAGAAAAGTGTATAGTTTTTATATAGTACGTGTGTCATTCCTTAAACATTCAACTGGTTTAAAAAAATTCACTCAGAGAAAGGTAGATTTCGCCTGTATATCTTATGTGATTGGACATATAATTAAGACCACAAAATTCAATCTTAAGAGAGATTTCTGCCCTAGCTGGTGTGCCTCAGTGGTCAGCCTGTACATCAAAAGGTCTCGGATTTGATTCCTGGTCAAAGGCATGTACCTGGGTTGCAGGTTCGATCCCGGGCCCTCATTGGGGTATGCGTGGGAGGCAACATGTTGCTCTCACATTGATGTTTCTGTCTCATCAATTTGTCTCTCTCTCACATCAGTGTTTCTCTCTCCCTTCCTCCCTCCCTTCCACTCTAAAAATCAATGGTAAAAATAGCTTCAGGTGAGGATTAACAAAAAAACAAAGATTCTTTAAATATATGTGGGTTATAATTTTAGATAATCTAGCTTTTGAAGTAGTACCATTCATTAGGCTAAAATTATTTAACTTCTCTGTAAGTTTCTTTGAAAAATAAGGTCTTAATTGTCAAAATACACTGAAAATACATGTGGTTTTTAAAACAGATTGACTTGGAAAGCATCTTTTCACTTAACCCTGACCTTGTACCTGATGAAGAAATTGAACCCAGTCCAGAAACACCTCCACCTCCCACATCCTCAGCCAAAGTAAACAAAATTGTAAAGGTTAGTGATGAAAATTCAGAGCTGTGTGTGTGTGTGTGTGTGTGTGTGTTTGGTTTGAAATTGGCATGCTGTGGGAGTATTTTTTAAGTATTTGTTTGCTTTTTTAAAAAACAATGCTTTCTGCCATTCAAATGCATATATATATATATGTATATATATATGTGTGTGTGTGTGTGTGTGTATATATATGTATGTATATATATATACACATACACACTCCACATATTTTCAAGGATTGAGGTTGTCTAATTCACAATTACAACAATCTGTAATAATAAAAGTATAAAATGCTAATTAGACTGGACATCCTTTCAGAAGACCTTCCAGAGGAAGCCGGGACTACAAGGGTAGCCAGTGCCAGCAGCCGGGGGAAAGAAGGCCTACTCTTGCACGAATTTCATGCATCGGGCCTCTAGTCATAAAATAAAATCCTTGCCCAGCAGGCATGATTTAATGGTTGAGCTTCAACCTGAACCAGGAGGTCACGGTTCGAGTACAGTCAGTGCACATGTCTGGGTTGCGGGCTTGATCCCCGAGTGGAGTGTGCTGGAGGCAGCTGATCCATGATTGTCTCTCATCATTGATGTTTCTATCTTTCTCTCTCCTTCCTGCTCTGAAATCAATTTTTAAAAATATTTTTAAAAAATCCTATAAACTCCTTGCCTGGTTAGGGTCTTTCCTAAGACTTATAGCTTCTCAGGAGTTACAGGTCAAAACAATTTGCTTATCAGTATTTGTTGAATGAATACAAATGACTTTGATAAAGAAAGAAGGACTGTTTTTATTCATAATAAAGTCTTACTCCAGTTATCTTATCAGTGAAGATAACTTTAAAATATGCTATATCCTCTCCAACAGTTTTATCTTTATAAAAAAAAAAGTCATGTTATTTTTATTATTTTAAAAGATAATTCCTTTACATTGCTATTGAAATTTCTCACTGTTAAAATTTTGGGTCAAAATACAACTCTTGTTAAACTAGGTAGTCCTTCAAAGTTGTTGAATCTACAGTTTTTTGTGTTCGACTCAACAGGCATTTGTTGATTTTTCTACAATGTTGATTTTGTCACCTACAAAGATGAATGTGACATGGCTTTAACCCTATTGGAACTCGCTTTCAGGGAAGACATACATAGAAGCTTAACAATTATCATCAAAACCTGCTTTTTAAACCATGCACATGAACATAAGGCAGATTTTCAGTTCATATGATTTCAGCATATTGAGAGTCACTGCTTAGAGGTCATTAGTTACCATTTGTAAACAGACTGTTTTTCTTATTTGGCTTCACAACCTGAAGGATCTTCATAGTTGAAACTTCTGGATCTGTCATAAGCAACATTTGCAGTGCCTTAGAATCACCTGGAAATTTTTTTAAATTACTGATTCCTAGACCTGCTCTAAGAGATTGTTTTATCTAAAGGAAGAACTCTAGCATTAATACCTTTTTAAAAATACCCATGTGATTTGAATGTACAGTTAGCGTTGAGAACCACTGCATTATTTCGCATCTTTTTTTTTTTAAGGTAAATAAAATGAAGGTCTTGGTAAATAAATAATAGGACCAAAAAATTGCTTCCCTAATCTATGCAGTCTTTGAAAGTCTATGAAATCTTTTAGTATAACTGTTCATCTCATAGTATTTTGATCTTTCAGCTTAACAATGGGCTGTAAGTTGTCTAAAATTAGTATTTCATTAATTTCCCCCTGACATCCAAAGATGAAATGTGTTACATAGTTTTGGCAGGATAGCATGATGATTAAAAGTGCACCCTTGAATGAAATTACTTAACTCTTCTTTGCTTCAGTCTCCTTGTCTATGAAACTGGAATAGCAATAATAATAACTCATAGGGTTGTTGTGAAGATTAAGTGAATTTTATTGTGAAGATTAATACATGTAAAATCCATAGAGCAGTACCTGGCTCATTATTTCTGAATATTTTTGGGGTAGAGAATACTCATAAACTTGAATATTAATAGCAGTAATTCATTAGAAGATTATTTGCAGTTTTTCTTCATTTAGTTTTAAATTATTGTATGTCTGCCTAGGTTTGTTTAATTAAAGGAAACTGATTATGATATATTGATGAGGAGTAAAGAGAGAAAGTTAAATGAACATTTCTCTTTTATAGAATCGACGGACTGTGGCTTCTATTAAGAATGACCCTCCTCCAAGAGATAATAGAGGTAAAGTAAAAAATTACTAATTTTGCCTATTGGTCCTGACAAGGTAAATCAAAACTAAATATTACCCTTGAAGCATTGTTCTTAGTCTGCTGAGATCCTGCTCCCAGGCATGTTTGTTTGGCTCAAATAAATTCTAATAAGCTAATAGAAATGTTCTTTTAAAAAAGGTAAATATTACCCTTGACTTTATTATTTATTTAAACTTTACATGGCTAATTTTAAGATTGGTATCTTCTTGATTTCCTAATATAATATTGATAATATAAATAATTTATAAATTTACAAAACTCCATGATATATGCAATATTTGATTCATCTAATTTACCCAATAATTTTTCAGATTTGAGTAGTGTTGTGACAAAGAAGGGAATGAGGAAGTAGTCTGTTGATTAATTTCACAAAATTTTGACATTTTATATAATTTTTTGGCTAACAGGCTTCCAAAAAGGGTCATAGGTATCTTTGGAGTCAGCTTAAAAAAAAAGTTGAACAGGTATAAATTTTAGTTAATGGCAGGTCTTTCATATATTTTCAGCCAGGAAGTATAAAGCATAGTTAATTTCTTATTTACTATTCGGCAGTTCAGAATGGTACTTTCTAATAGTGATGTTTCTCTATATGTATGGATGAGTGAGGAAGGATGGGCATAGGTATTAGAGGAGAGATCGGAAGTAGAGGGAAAGTTCTGTCTTGTGAAAATTTATATATCTTTGTAAAATGTAACACTTATATTTAATTTATAATGCTTTTTTCCACATTTATAGCATTCACAGTAAGAAACTCTCTGCTTAAGATTTGTGTATTCGAGGAGCAAATAATTGGATTTGGAATATAGGGAGGGTTAAAGGACTTAAGTTTTTACTTTCCGTAGTTCTGAAGTTTTCAAAATGAGAATGCATTTTAAATTTATATTTTGTACACTTATATTTTTAAATGATTATTAAAAATTAAGTTTGGCCGTAACTGGTTTGGCTCAGTGAATGGAGCGTCGGCCTGCGGACCAAGGGGTCCCAGGTTCGATTCCGGTCAAGGGCATGTGCCTTGGTTGCGGGCACATCTCCAGTGGGAGGTGTGCAGGAGGCAACTGATCGATGTTTCTCTCTCATCGATGTTTCTGGCTCTCTATCTCTCTCCCTTCCTCTCTGTGGAAAATCAATAAAATATATATTTTAAAAAATATATTTAAAAAAAAATTAAGTTTGGCTTTGGTTTTTATATAAATTATTCAGATTGAGTTTTATAGTTAAAACTACATTGATGGCACCTAAGTCTGCATGTATTATGCCGAAAACCTCTTAGCTTATCAGTTTATTGAATATAATTATTATATATTCTGTTTATGTGCACATAAGTAGAAAAACTGACAATTTGCTAATGCAACTTTTAAGTTATCAGTTCTTTTCAGTTACCTCTGTTCCTTTAACCAAGGTTCACCTTTATTAATTTTCTGTTCTGAATTTAAAATTTTTGTTTTACTTACAGTGGTTGGTTCTGCACGTGCACGGCCTAGTCAGCTTCCTGAACAGTCATCTTCTGCACAACAGAATGGTAGTGTTTCAGATATATCTCCAGTTCAAGCTGCAAAAAAGGAATTTGGACCTCCTTGTATGTAAATCATGTATCAAGGATTCAGTCATTTTAGGCATACATGTATTCTCTCTTGGTCATCTTTATATATCCCCAAATGGTAAACAGTCTAATTGCGAACTTGATTGCAGATTTCATTTTACCACTGTGGAAAAAATTTAAGTATTTCAGTTGCTTTGAATTTTAAATTCTGGGCAGATGATAATTTGACATCTTTATAGAAGAAATTCTTATGCTTCTTGCTTCAAAGATTTGTGATTCTAAACCAAGAGATGACATGTATCAATACGTTAGAGTCATTTTTCTTGACTCTTATTTGTATATTGTCCTGTTCCTAGTTTTGTTAAAGCAGCTCATTAACTAAAGTTCATGTAGTTGTTATAGGCATGCTTTGTCACTGTGTACTTTTATTTTAGTATGTGATGAAATTACACATAAAATTGTGTGTATAAGTACAATACTCTAAAAAGAAATCTATACTTCTACAGCTCATCTTTTTCTTTCAGCACGTAGAAAATCTAATTGTGTGAAAGAAGTAGAAAAATTACAAGAAAAACGAGAGAAAAGGAGACTACAACAACAAGAACTTAGAGAAAAAAGAGCCCAGGTTTGTAACCTGAAACATATTTTGTATATGTACCAACTGAAGATCAGACTGTGTCAGTGAAAGTGAGTGACTTAGGAAAAAGTAGTTGAGGCGTTCATTTAAAGATTTCAGTATAGTTCTTTAATTGATATTGAGGAATAATATAAACTCTTGTGAAAATAAGTTATAACAGATTTTACTACATGTACTTCTCACGTTTTAGTGATTATGTGTTAGTCCTAAAGTTTGTTCCATTTTTAATAAGCTATTGTGTTACAGAATTCTAATATAAGAATAATAGGATTTTGACTTTTTAAAAATACCTAAAACTACATTTGGAAGAACATTCAGTTAAAGCACATGATTACATTATAAATTTTATTATTATTTTTCCATTGTCAATAATAAGGTCAACATAGCACATTGAAAGTGGGGAAATTTCTTGTGTTTTGATTTTTACTAGATATTGAGACTGTTACTGTGTTGTGCCCCTCTTGTGTTACCGGTAGCAAAACTTTATTAGCATCGGAAAAATTGCATAGAGAACTGATCTTTTATCTCTTTACAAGTCTCTCACATTAAAAATTCTGTTATTATACGTAAAACTCCTCCCTTGTGCTTATATGATACTTGTTTCCTGTAATAAAACATCAGGATATTTTTTTTTTTTTAACGAGTATTTTCAAGTGCCCTTAAGGGCATTTGAAAACAATTTTTACTCATAAAGATGTTATGTTTGGGAATTGTAGAACCAGCATAATATTCACCCTGAGTAAATCAGCTTCTATCTGAAGGTGATCTGAGAATGACCAGTTGGGTTTTGAAATAAATAATACACAAAAGAGCTAGATCTGGGCTCTGGCAGCTCGGGGCTGAGTGCAAGTAACAGTCACAATGATTCTTCAGAGGCTCTTCAGGTTCTCTTCTGTCATTCGATCTGCAATCTCAGTCCATTTGAGGAGGAATATTGGTGTTACAGCAGTGGCATTTAATAAGGAACTTGATCCTGTACAGAAACTCTTCGTGGACAAGATTAGAGAATATAAAATTAAGTGACAGTCATCTGGAGGGGCTGTTGATGCTGGTCCAGAGTATCAGCAAGACATGGAGAGGGAGCTTTTTAAGCTTAAGTAAATGTATGGTAAGGTAGACATGAATACGTTCCCAGACTCCAAATTTGAAGTCCTGGAAAAACCCCAGTCCTGAAGAAATATAAAATTTATCTGGTCATGTGTCCTAGATAAGTTGAAAACTGATCAGTATCAGAAGTAACATACATTTCAACAACTGTCAAATATTCTTTTATTCTGATTCCAAAAAATTATTTGGTGATGGGGCGGGGGGGGGGGGGGCGGGGGGGGGGGCAAGGTAGCTAGATCTACTGATACTTAGCACAGATGCCACCTGGTGTCTCCTGTGGGTACTTCATAATATTTTCACAATAGCTTTGTGGTATCTTAATTTGCACTTTACATAGTATTTCTCAATTGACATAGCTGGTTAATATTATTTCCTAGGAGTAAGTTTCATTAACAGTTTTTAAGTTTAATTATATTCCAAGCAAATCTGCATATGTTGTATGAAAAAATGTGATTTCTGGCAATGTTCAATAATTTATTACTCATGGCTGGCAGAGGCTATTATTAACTACTAGTGGCCTGATGCACGAAATTCGTGCACAGGGGGTGGGTGTTCCTCAGCCCGGCCTGCACCCTCTTCAATTTGGGACCCCTCGAAGGATGTCCTACTGCCGGTTTACAGGGATTGGGCCTAAACCGGCAGTCGGACATCCCTCTCACAGTCCAGGACTGCTGGCTCCTAACCGCTTACCTGCCTGCCTGCCTGATTGCCCCTAACCACTCTGCCTGCTGGCCTGCTTGCCCCCCCTGCCAGCCTGCTTGGCCCACAAAGTGCCCCAGAAGGGGGGGGAAGACAACATATGAAAAAATTTCTTTTTATAAAAGCAGGCCTTCCTGTTAATATTTACAACGGATAATTTGTCCACGCACATGGCTCCCACGAAACCCGCTCAGCGCGTTATGTAAATGAGAGAACGTTGGAAAGGTGCTTATCCCAATAC
>NW_005871048.1:46174582-46175841 GCF_000147115.1 Myotis lucifugus | reverse complement strand
ACCATGGCTTTGTCCAGAAGAACGTCCGGAAGGTCTCCTGGAAGGTCTCCCAGTCTAATTATCATATTACCCTTTTATTAGTATAGAGGCCTGGTGCACGGGTGAGGGCTGGCTGGTTTGCCCTGAAGGGCGTCCCGGATCAGGGTGGGGGGTTGCCTTGGGGTGTGGGGCGGCCTGGGCGAGGAGCCTGTGGTGGTTTGCAGGCCAGCCACACCCCCATGGGGTGAGGGTACCCGCTGGGGGCGGGGGGGGGCCAGCCTGGGTGAGGGGCTGGGGGCTGTTTTCAAGCTGGCCACACCCACTTCAGGCTGGGGGTTCCTGCTGGGGTGCCTGGCCAGCCTGGGTGAAGGACTGATGGCTGTTTGCAGGCTGGCCATGCCCCCCAGAGGGAACCCTCACCCCATGGGGCATGGCAGCCGGGGTAAGGGGCTGAGGCCATTTTCAGGCTGGCCATGCCCCCCCCCGCAACCCAGGCTCTCAGCCCCTCCTTTTTTTTTTCCAGCCCCTCCTTGAGTGGAGGCCAGGGCCGGCTGGAAGCCTGGGTCGCCCCTGACCCAGGCTCCCAGCCACTCCTTCAGTGGCAGCCAGGGCAGGCGGAAGCTTGGCTTTCTCCATCGCCGGGAGCAACCCAAGACTCCTGCTCGCTCCAGCTCTGTGGCTGCCGCCATCTTTGTTGGGTTAATTTGCATACTCACCATGATTGGTTGGTGGTGTAGCAGAGTGATGGCCAATTTACGTATTTCTCTTTTATTAGTGTAGATTGCTATCTACACTAATAAAAGAGAAACATGGTAATTAGCGTACGACCGCTACCCTTTTCATTGGCTAATCAGTGAGTATATGCAAATTAACTGTCAGCCAAGATGGCGGCCGGCAGCCAGGCACTGAAGCGAGCATGAGGCTTGCTTGCTGCGGACTCCAACGTTCCCCGCCTCACTTGCCCGCCTCTCAACTGCAAGTCTAAGCAACTATGTACTATGTTGCAAATAAGAAGGTAAACAAAACCCCAGAAACCTTCTGACTGAAACCCAGCCAGACCGAAACATTGTATCCATGTTTTCAGCAGCAAGGCCTCAGAGCTAAAGCTGGCCCAGAATAAAAAAAAAAACAAAGAAGAAGAAAACAAGGAGCGGTTGGGAGCTTTAGTCACTCGCCACCCGGAAAACAGCCCTCAGCCCCTTACCCAGACTGGCCAGGCACCCCAGTGGGGACCCCCTACCCTGATCCAGGACACCCTTCAGGGCAAACCAGCCGGCCCC
>NW_005871048.1:46057395-46174107 GCF_000147115.1 Myotis lucifugus | reverse complement strand
CCCTGCCTTGAGTGTGATAGGGGGCGGTGCCCAACCCCCCAATCAGCCCTACCCTGAGGGTGGCATCGCAACCTCCCAATCCACCCTGCTCTGTGCATTGACAGGGGGCGGCGCCCCACTCCCCAATCAGCCCTGCTCTGAGCCCGACCAGGGCCTGCACCTAGGGATTGGGCCTGCCCTCTGCCACCCGGGAGCAGGCCTAAGCCAGCAGGTCGTTATCTCCCGAGGGGTCCCAGACTGCGAGAGGGCACAGGCCGGGCTGAGGGACCCCCCCTTCCCCCCCGAGTGCACAAATTTTTGTGCACCGGGCCTCTAGTTTACTATATGTTAATCTGAATTTCCTCAGTTTTGAAGCAAAAATGTAAATTGCAGTTGTTAAGTTTTTCTCCAGGGCTGAGTAACCAAAGAAAGAGAGGCTGCCAACTCCATCATTATATAAAGAGTTTATTGCCTGGTCATGTGGCTCAGTGGTTGAGTGTCAACCTATGAACCAGGAGGTCATGGTTCGATCCCCAGTTAGGGCACAGGCCACGGGGGTTGCAGGCTCAATCCCCAGTGTGAGGCGTGTAGGAGGCAGCCAATCAATGATTCTCCTCACTGATGTTTCTCTCTCCCTCTCCCTCTCCCATCCTCTCTGAAATTAGTGAAAATATATACTTTTTTGAAAAAGCCTTTATTAAGGGAATTTACATATATGTGAGGTGGCCTTAGTTGGTGGCAAGAAGACATGGATATCCGTCATGTGGCAGGTGCTAAGGTGTTATATAGGACAGGGCTGGATGGATAGGGGTCCTGGGGTGTAACTTGCCCCAGTTGAGGGGGAAATGCCTTACATACTTCCCCAGGGCAGCGTGCCTGGGGCATAGGGGAGAAGTCAGTTTCTGAGAGGATTTAAGGGAAGCATCATTCTTCTGGCCTATGTCTAGCAGGATCTTTTTGGATCTAGCAGGAGGGACAGCAGCAGTCAGGCAAGGTCAGGAAGTGGTTGTGTCATAGAACAGTCTCTCCTCCATAGCAATCAGTATCCAATAATTTGAATATTAAAGATTTTAAAAATTATCTTGGCTTTTGATTTCTTTAAATTCTATATCCTATTGATTTGGAAGTGTTTTACCTTGCCTTAGTTTTTTTGTTTTTTTTTTTAAAGAGAGCCAGCAAAAATAGAAAATTAACTTAAATGAATCCATATTTCTATTTTGCTGAATCACTGGATTAAGAATTGGGAAGAAGAATCTGATTAAATGAATATTTCTAGAATTTCAGCTTTTCTAGAGATGAGTACTATTTCTCTTTTGCTCCATTTTCTAAGAATAATTAAGGTATATGTATAGCAGATGAATTTTTGAATTATGTCAAGGGTGGCTTTAATAAGGAATGTTTGGTTTAGAATTAACAATATGTGTAGACCTACAAAATTGTATTTTTAATATAAAAGTGATTCCTAAGCATATGACTAGTCATAACTGAAACTAAAGTATATCAGGTCTTCAGTTTGAGTCTGAGCTGAGCTAGGGCAAGTGACATAATCTGTTAGTTTAATTTTAATTTTCAAACTATATATAGCACCAATGCAACAAATGCTGTATTACTATAATTATAATAAATGATGATTCTCTTTGTCTTCTTGTAGGATGTTGATGCTACAAACCCAAATTATGAAATTATGTGTATGATCAGAGATTTTAGAGGAAGTTTGGATTATAGACCATTAACAACAGCAGATCCTGTAAGATTTTTTTGTAAATCATTGCTCTGGAACTCTGTACTCAAATAAAAACATGTTTGATTCCAACTAAATTAATATTGTATTTACTAGAGAAATTTTCCTTTCTTATGTGCCCAATTCCTACATTTTAAGAAAACAAGAAATCATCCACATTTATGCCTCTCTTCCATAATTGATTGTATCAGACATGCTTCCCACAGAGATGTCCATTTCAAAGCAAAGCCTTCCCTGTCTTTGGTAGGACAGAACAATAATTAAAGGACTTATGTCTGAACACCCAATTTCCTTTATTTCCTCTTTGGCTTGTGCTATAGATCCCACTGTCCAACTTATTTTAATGTTATTTTGGCTTTATAAGTGATGGTTGTTGAGGACTGCAATAGACCAGAAATTTAGTGCTCAAAAAGTATTCTGTCTTATTACTCAATTCATTTCCTATTGAAGAATAAGAATTTATTGGACAGGGAATGTTTTTGTAATTGGTACTTATGAAAAATAATCCATCTGACCTAGCATATACAGAATGTAGTATTGGGTACACAAAACACATTTGTGTTCAGCAGGTGTATTATATAGGATTTAATAGTTGTTCATAACATTTACATCCCATGTATTTGGGTACCTCTCCCTGTGGGTACTCCTCCTTGCTACCCTTACCTTTGTGTAACTTCCTGTCTCTGAGCTCATACTTTAGGAAAGGGATTAGCAAACTTTTTCTGAAAAGGGCCTGATGGCAAATATTTTTGGCTTTATGAACCATATGATATGGTATTTGTCACAACTACTCAATTCTGCTTTTGTAGTATGAAAGCAGCCATAGACAACATAAATGAATGGGTATGACTGTTCTAGTAAAACATTACAAAAGGAGGTAGTAGGCTGGATTAATCCTGCAGGCCATACTTTGCTAATCCCTGCATTATAATAATTATTTTTAAAAGGCAAGTATTGGAAACATAAATTTTATGAAAAATATTTATGTGTAAGAATTGGCATATTCAAATTATTTTGCTCAATAATCTCCTGGGAATCATGTTTCTTGTCTATATAGTTATCTTTTCCAACAAGTTTCCCTATAATCTACCTGAAAATACACCACTTGCTTTTGTTTTATATAGCACATCTTAAAGTTAATAAGGCAGCTTCTTAACATGAATTTAATGCTCTACAAGGTTATTAATGGTTTACCATACAACAGAAAAAATAAGGGAGTCTCCATTAAAATGTGTGCAAATTAATTTGTGGGGTTTTTTTAAGCTTATCCTATTTATGCCATACATAAATTTCCAAAATCTCTGAAGGAAATGTTGTAAAATTGACTTCATTGTTTTACATAACACTGATAATCACTGAAATATAATATTTTCTTTCTAGATTGATGAACATAGGATATGTGTTTGTGTAAGGAAACGACCACTCAATAAAAAAGGTATGATGTTTATTGAGTTGTAATAAAGGTTGATTTTATCCTTTTTGTAATAGCAGAAAATCAAATTGGTTGGGGACAGTTCAGTGTAAATGATTTTATTTGTATATAACCTTTCTGCAGATTTCTATGGTTAATCTATTGATTTGTTACTACTGTATGAAATGTTGCCATTTCTGGTTCTTGCTTTAAGAAATCTTGATTTTTTTACTTTGTTATTGAAATATTCTGTCTTATTGAGTGGGATAAGAACTCACTACTTATATTTGAAGAACTCATTACTTTTTTGTACATTAATGCAAATTCTGTAAAGTTTCTGGGCATTGATTTTCATTTGTTCTTTTAGAAACTCAAATGAAAGATCTTGACGTAATCACAATCCCTAGTAAAGATGTTGTGATGGTACATGAACCAAAACAAAAGGTAGATTTAACACGGTACCTAGAAAACCAAACATTTCGTTTTGATTATGCCTTTGATGACTCAGCTCCTAATGAAATGGTTTACAGGTAGGTAGATTTGTTTTAAATTAGAATTTTGTTCTCACATCATGTGCTTATTATTATCCTGAAACATATTGATCTGGGTATATCTCTCCAGAGTTGTTACATGCTTTTGTATTCTGAGTTTAAACAAAGAAGAATATATAATAAACATTGTAATAACTATTAACACTTGGTCTCTTTAGTGCTTCCCCAAGCCATAGTTTCCATTACTGATTAACTTATATGCATATCACACATGTATATGGATAGGAAATTTATAAAAAATGTTGACATTTTTGTACCTCTGAGAATGGGAAGTAATTAGAGGAGGACTTTTTTTTTAAATTTCTATACTATAAAGAAATTTGAAATATTTATTATACAACTAGTCTAATTTGTCTAAATATTTAGCTTGTACCACCACTTCAGGGGGAAAATGTGCTGTAAATCAACTTGCATTTATCTAATTTCTATCATCTTTAAGCTTTGGGATAGTTTTAATACATGAAATTCTTGTATGTTAACATATTCAACTTATAAGCAGCTCAAATTTAATATATAATATATTGATATCTCAAACTTTTATGCCAAATTTGGATTTTCATATAGGCTTTGTAAACATTCACCTCTCATTATTGTAACAGGTTAGTTTAGCAGCTTTGTTATTTCAAACTAACAATTTATTTTAATGCTATTTTCAGTGACCTTTTACTTTATAAATATGATTACAAACAGAAAATTAAAGAGTTGTTCTGGCCAGTTAGCTCAGTTGGCTAGAGCATCATCCCAAAACATTAAGGTTGCAGGTTTGATCCCCTGTCAAGGCACATACAAGAAGCAACCAATGATTGCATAAATTAAGTGGAAAAACAATTGATAGTTCTCTCTCTCTCTTTCCCTTTCTCCTTCTCCCCTTTCTTTCTCTCTCTCTAAAAATCAATGAATTAATATATTTTTTAAAAATATATTTTATTGATTTTTTACAGAGAGGAAGGGAGAGAGATAGAGAACTAGAAACATCGATGAGAGAGAAACATCGATCAGCTGCCTCCTGCACATCTCCTACTGGGAATGTGCCCGCAACCCAGGTACATGCCCTTGACCGGAATCGAACCTGGGACCTTTCAGTCCGCAGGCCGACGCTCTATCCACTGAGCCAAACCGGTTCTGGCAAATTAATACATTTTTTAAAAAGAATTATTAAGTGTCTTAAGAATTGAAGATGTTATAAATGATATAGTGTTGAAACCAACTCCATTGGTCTTAAGCTGGCAAACTGGAAGTTTAGTTGTAAAGAAAGAGGACAAAATTAAAGGACATGTGAATACTAGACAGATTTTTTTTTTTAATTCTGGGGTACATCTGTAATACTGTCAACAATTAACAATTATAAACTGTATATTTTTTACCTTTTCTGAGAATAGAGTCTACTTCCCCCTTTTCTCTTCTTCCATTCCTGCCTATAAAATATGTCTGTTTGCCTTTTATAGTCATTTTTAAGAAATTATTATAAATAAAGATGTTTTTGTATATGCCAGGTTTAGTAAACATTCTCTGTTTTCACCTGTATGCTTCTTAACTACCAATATTAATTCTACTCCCTTTCTCTTAACCTTAACTTTATGGATTGAGGAGTTAGACCTTTTCTTGTCTAATCAGGCTCATTTCTAGAACTTTTCCTGCTCCTTTTGTATGTTCTCCAGTTGTGCCTTTAAGAAAAATATATCAGTGGGACTAAGGGGGGAAGGAAGTGGAGGGGTTCATCTGTAATACTGTCAACAATAAAAAATAGTTTTAAAAAATTAATTAAAAACATCAGAGTTGTATATAGTATTTTATATATATTATTTTGAAGTCTATATAAAAAGTATATTTGTTTTCTATTATACCTTTTAGTGCTCTTAGACCTTTTAGTGCTCTGCTCAATAAAATATTTCTTGACCTTCCTACCTTTTAATTTTAACTCTGGTGGTGATTATACTCATAGGTTTGAAAAATCCATATCATAATGTTTTGGCATCCCTTTTTTAATTTTAATATATTTTTGTTGATTTCAGAGGGGAGAAGGGAGAGGGAGAGAAAGATGGAAACATCAATGAGAGAGAATCATTGATTGGCTGCCTCCTGCACAACCCACAATGGGGATCAAGCCCTCAACCAGGGCATATGCCCTGACTGGGGATTGAACCATGACCTCCTGGTTCATAGGTCAACGCTCTCAACACTGAGCCATGCAGGCCAGACTAGCATCCTTTTCTTGAATCAAGACTATCAACTCAGAACTTAATGTCTTATAAGCATAATTTATTTTTACTTGTCCACATTCAATGAAATATTATTTTTCTGCTTGTTTAGATAGTCTAAGATAATCGCTATATATAAAAGCCTAAGTGACTGTTCAACCAGTCACAATGACGCGCATTGACCACCAGGGGGCAGATGCTCCCTGGTGGTCAGTGGGCTCCCACAGCAGGAGCGCCGCTCAGCTGACTGGCGGGCACCAGACGCTGGGCTCACTGGGCTCATGGCTGGCGAGCACAGCTGCAGTGGCACAAGCTTCTCCTGTGGACACTCCCCCTGCGCACTTCTTCCTCCCATCCCCCAATCCGGACCGGGACCAACATTGGCATTGGGACTGATGGCATGAGCCCACAGCCACGTCCACTGGTATCGCCCTAGGACAGGCGCATGGAGACCACAGTGGAGTGGCAGCGAGCCTACCAAGCGGTGGCAGCGGCAGGTGCAGCAGGGCTGAGATGAGCAGGGACGGCGCAGCGCCTGGCCTGGGCTTGGGCTCCTCCCCGGCCGCCTGCCACTTTGCGCACTACTACATCCCTTGGGGGATGTAGGACTGCCGGTTTCAGCCAATCCCTGCAGGCCAGGCTGAGGGTCCCCACCAGTTCATGAATCTGTGCACCAGGCGTCTAGTATAAGAATAACTCTGTGTTTCGTGCACTCACAACTTTTTTGTATGTAAACCTACTTTTGCCCCACCTGGTATATAACAAAAAACAAAACAACCCTGTATGTTTTACTTATCCGGCTAATGTTACCATCTTTTGTTATTTTTTTTAAACTTTCCTATGGTCTTCTATATATATAGCTCAGTTACCGTTAGATTTTATTGTCCATCATTATTGTGATCATTATTTATTATGGAACTAGGGGCCCCGTGCACTAAAATTCGTGCACTCGGGGGCAGCCCAGCCTGCGCCCTCTTGCAGTCCAGGAGCCCTCGGGTGATGTCTGACTGCCTCTACGGGAGGCAACCAGGCGGGCCAATCAGGAGATGGCACCGGCCAGTGAGAGGCCGGCCCTGCCCACCCCCAATCTCCCCTCCGCCGCTGCTGGTCGCCGCTGCCCTCCCTCCCCCCCCCAATCGCTGTCCCCTCTGTCTGCCCGCTGGCATGCACCTTGGCTGGCCTGGCACTGCCTGCTCACCTGCCCCGCCCCCCGCCAACGGGTCATTCTGCCTTTTGGTCGATTTGCATATTGCACTTTTATTATATAGGATTATTGCTTGAAATTATTCTTTAAAGAGCCTTAAGCAATACTAGGGTATAGTTATTTAAATTTTTAAACAAATCAATTAGACTCAATTGTGGCCTAGTTTATTTGTTGAAAATCTTGGTATACATTAAGACAATTTTACTTTTATTTCTTCTTTGCTTAATTTAAATATTGAATGCACATTCTGATGGTGCATATTATTTTTAAGGTTTACAGCTAGACCACTAGTGGAAACTATATTCGAAAGGGGAATGGCTACATGCTTTGCTTATGGCCAGACTGGAAGTGGAAAAACTCATGTAAGTAATTTATTATAGTTACATCCTGGTATGAAGCTAGTTTATTTTTCTTGTAGCTTAATACTTAGACCTAAATTCTTAAGATTCATTCCTGAATAATGTCTGTTATTCTTTACTTTCTTTTTAACATATAGACTATGGGAGGTGACTTTTCAGGAAAAAACCAAGATTGTTCTAAAGGAATTTATGCACTAGCAGGTAAATATGTTTTGTGGGGGTTTTTTGTTTGTTTGTTTTTGCATATCATTTGTAATATTCTTCTTGAATATTATTCAGGTGGCTTTGAAATAAGACTTGGACATATTGTCCAGGAATTAAAGGGTAACTATAATACTATATTTACTGTGTATTATGTCAATTTTAGGTTATCAGACTACTTGAAAGAACTCTGCATTTGGGGAAGAAATCTTGATTATATTTATATCATTATAATCTGTCACATTGTTGGAGCTTACTATTTGTTGTTGAATAATGATTTGTGAAAAGCTTCCATTCGGAATGGTTATGAGAACAACTTTATAAGGATAGATAGTGTCCTTCATTAAATAATGAAGGAGAGTGACATCTAAACCTTAAATGTAAAAATAAAACAATTACAACTATCTTTTGTAACATTGATGTTTACTTTAGTCTTCATTTTTTTTAATATATTTTTATTGATTTTTTACAGAGAGGAAGGGAGAGGGATAGAGAGCTAGAAACATCGATGAGAGAGAAGCATCGATCAGCTGCCTCCTGCACATCCCCTACTGGGGATGTGCCTGCAACCAAGGTACATGCCCCTGACTGGAATCGAACCTGGGACTCTTCAG
This sequence comes from Myotis lucifugus, assembly GCF_000147115.1. Lineage (NCBI taxonomy): Eukaryota > Metazoa > Chordata > Mammalia > Chiroptera > Vespertilionidae > Myotis > Myotis lucifugus. Next base: position 46,165,849 of record NW_005871048.1, on the reverse strand, counting down.
TCCCCAGGCCGACGCTCTATCCAGTGAGCCAAACCGGCTAGGGCTAGTCTTCATTTTTATTATTGATGTTATTATTGTAAGTAAAGATTAACTGGTACCTCTAAAAAATAGAAAATTTGAAATGCTTTTTAAAAATAATATTTGTTGCATCTTAACAAATTTTCTCCATATGAAATTTTTAATAGCTCGAGATGTCTTTTTAATGCTAAAGAAGCCAAACTATAAGAAGTTAGAACTTCAAGTTTATGCAACCTTTTTTGAAATTTATAGTGGAAAGGTAAGTGGAAACTTAAAAAAAAAAATTTGTTTTTTAAATTGTGATTAAATTATGCATAACATAAAATTTATTATTTTAACCATTTTTAAGTATACAAATTCAATGGCATGTACATTTTACATTGTGCAAAAATGGCATGTACATTTTACAATGTGCAACCATTGCCACCACATCACTTTTATATGTATTTGGATTGGAATATTATGTTAGAATTTTGTTGAGATTTCTTTTAATTCCCTTTGAAACTTTTCAACTCAAATATTGAGCATTTTATTTTCTGAAATGGTTTTCAGACTTTGAATGACTAATTTTTATAGAGCTGATTCTTTAAAGTTAGTTTTCAACTTGAAAAAAAATTTTTTTAGGTGTTCGACTTGCTAAACAGGAAAACAAAATTAAGAGTGCTAGAAGATGGAAAACAGCAGGTTCAAGTGGTAGGATTACAGGAACGGGAGGTCAAATGTGTTGAAGATGTACTGAAACTCATTGACATAGGTAACAGTTGCAGGTAAATCTTATTTTAATTAAGAAAGGGAAACTTAATTTTATAATCAGTTTTATATAATTTGGTTATAACAAAAACAAAGCAAGGATGTTATTCAGTGCATCTTAGAAGTAAAAATCATTATTCACAAAAAACTTTTGTTGTTACATGTAACTGAGTGATGTCTATTCTATAGATAACGTACTAGAAGAATGCCAGATTAAATTGTTCAAATATTGTTAATTCACAATGTCTCCTTTGTAATAAATGATGAAAACTGGATAGTTGTTTTTGTTTTGTTTTTAATGAAAATACTGTGGTTTGAACATAAAGTATTTATGTATCAAATGTCCTCAATCAAATTGTAGAACATCCGGGCAAACATCTGCAAATGCACATTCATCTCGGAGCCATGCAGTGTTTCAGATTATACTTAGAAGGAAAGGAAAACTACATGGCAAATTTTCTCTCATCGATTTGGCTGGAAATGAAAGAGGAGCTGATACTTCCAGTGCAGATAGGCAAACTAGGCTTGAAGGTGCTGAAATTAATAAAAGCCTTTTAGCACTCAAGGTAAATAAAATGTATTTAATTGTGAAAGTCTTTTACTTTTTATTTTAATTATATTTACTCAGCTACAAAACAATAGTACTTGTTTCGTCTAATAATAAGTAGGAGAGTTTATTAAAATTTCGTTTTATATTTGCAGATACAGATTTATATTATACCCAGAAATTTTCTTTACACCCATTATTACTTATTATTAGGATGCATAAAAAATCTGTTGTTGGCTGGCCAATCCCAAAGCTTCTTGGAGAGATTCCAAAGGGCCCTAATCAGTCATATTTTCGTGGAATTGGGCAAGGACCCACAAAACTGAATGAAGAAATAGTTTCTCAGAAAAATGTAGAATTGCTTTCCAAAAGTTAGGCCAGTATTATAGCTCTTTCTTGACTAGGAAAGCAAAGATCAGCAAAACTACAAGAAAGCATTGTGTTTTTTCTCTTATAGTGTCACTTTAAAAGTTTATTTTTATAGATAATGTTACTTCTTGTCACTTCTAAACACTAGTCATAGTCTCCAGAAGAACTTTTTGAAATAACAGTCCATTGGTTGTTTTTGTTGTTTTTATTTCACTTTCTTGAATTAGGATTTATGGCAACATCTTTACCATGCTGTAAACCTGTTAGTAGCATTTTCAAAGCTGATCAGACCTTAAATATTAGAATTATAGTAAGAGAACTTCTAAACGTATTAAGGTAAATACTCTTTATAAGAAACCTAATCTCTGAAACTTGCTTTCTTAATTTTCAGGAGTGCATCAGAGCCTTAGGTAGAAATAAACCTCATACTCCTTTCCGAGCAAGTAAACTCACTCAGGTGTTAAGAGATTCATTCATAGGTGAAAACTCTCGTACCTGTATGGTAAGTTTATGGGTTTATTTTGGTTATTTTTTTATTCGTTCATTTGGTTTTTTTGTTCTGTTTTATTTTTGTTAATCCTCGCTTGAGGATATTTTTCCCATTGATTTTTAGAGCGAGTAAAATGGAAGGAAGGGGCTAGATAGGAGGCAGGAGGAAAAGAGAGAGAGGGAGAGAGAAATATTGATGTGAGAGAGACATATCTATTGGTTGTTTGCCTCACATGCCCTGACCGGGGTTGGGGATTGAACCTGCATCTCAGGTACCTGTGCCCTTGACCAGAAATCAAACCCACAGGCCGATTCTCTAACCAACTAGCTACACTGGCCAGGGCTATTTCTTTTATTTTAATATCGAATGAACAATTATATCTGTGGAAAAATTATAATATACACTAATGACAATCATTTAAACCCTTCTGTTGTGAGAGAGATAGGATACTTAAGATGTGGTCCCTGACAGGCTGATAGAGAGGATTATAGTGCATTTATAATGCATTCTACAATTCTAATATCTGAGTCTTCTTGAGGTTGGTCTCCATTGAGTTCTATTTTCCTTGAGTATGGGTTACATTTTTTATTCATATTCTAGTAATTTTGGATTATGTAATTTTTATTATGGATGAATATCTTATAGACACTCTGGATTCTGTTATACTCCTCTAAAAATTATTGATTATTTTGTTGTTGTATAGCAGGAAATTAACTTAGCTGAACTTACTCTAAACTCTTGTCTCCCCTGCTGTGGGCAGCAACTAAAATTAAAATCTCTGTTTACCTCTTTTAGACTCGACTGTGTGGTTGGAGTTAGCATTGTGCATACCTAGGTTAGGAGTCAGCCAGAGATCTTAACAAATTTTGGTTATAAATAAGCTTTCCAAAGTGACTGGGCAGTTTATATGCATAATTTGAGTTTCTCCCTCTGTAGCTGTCTCTTCTGGGACAAGCTTCCCTTTCCAGCAGCTATGATCCCCACCTCCTAACTTTTTGTTTTTTAGTTTCTTAACTCTAAGTTTCTAATGAAGTTTTAGTTGTCCTGTGTGACAACAGCAGGGCTTGTTCTTAGGCAATAAAGCTATGAAAGAGGGGTAGTGGGGAAGTCATTCAATGTTATTCCCTTCTTCTAGGTGTTGACCTCCATTTTCTACCTGATTTTGATCACTTTCTGGTGCATTCAGAGACCTGTTTATATTTTGAAAAGAGTTTATAATTATTATCTGATTGTGGGCATAAGATAGCAAGTAATCTTGGAGTTCACATATTATTAATACATACATACAGGGTGAGGCAAATGTAAGTTTACAATTAGTATAAAAAATAATACAGTCCTATATAATAAAAGGCTAATATGCAAATTGACCAAACAGCAGAATGACCGGTCACTATGATGTGTACTGACCACCAGCGGGCAGACGCTCAATGCAGGAGCTGCCTCCCGGTGGTCAGTGTACTCCCACAGAGGGAGCGCTGCTCAGCCAGAAGTCAGGCTCATGGCTGGTGAGCACAGTGGCATTGGTGGGAGCCTCTCCTACCTCCACAGCAGCACTAAGGATGCCCAACTGCCAGCTTAGGCCAGCTCCCCATGGGCCTCCTGCGAGAGGGCACAGGCTGGGCTGAGGGCCCTTTCCCCTCCTCGAGTTCATGAATTTCGTGCACCGGGCCTCCAGTAATAAATAATAGTACAAGAATAAACTGTTTCATATACTCACAACTGTAAACCTACATTTGCCCCACCCTGTATATTAGTATCACTGTCTTCATCATTTATAACATCTTATTTACCTTTGCATTTTTCCCCCATAGATTGCCACAATCTCTCCAGGAATGGCATCCTGTGAAAATACTCTTAATACATTAAGATATGCAAATAGGTATGAGAAATGATTATCCATTTTGAAATTTGAGGGAAATAGAGCAGCATATGATTTGACTTAATATCTGATAGTGTAAAGCTTATTACATTTTTTTCAATTTTCAAAAAAAAATTTGCATGATACTTAGAATCATTTGGTCAAGTTATCAAAGTAATTGGTAATATGTTGTATAATTTGGGGAGAGATTTATATTTTTAGTAGAATTGGTCTTACTATGCTAGAACACAATCATGTTTTTTCATTTAACCAAGTTAGATTTCATAATATTTTTCCAAATTTGAATCAAGCAAATAATTTCTAGTGTGTTAAAACTCTACCAGGGGCTAATATGTATTTCTTAAATTGTTTTTGCTATATGCTGAAAATTATTTCTGATATTAAATGTTATATGTACACGGGGAATATAGAGTTTAAAGTAAGTAGTGATAGCACAGTTCTTTCTGGTGTCTTATACGGGTTACATTTTATTAATATCAGTAGTGTTACAAACTTTAGGTAACAATATTTATAGATGAAATGACAAAAAAGCATTATAGACTACTAAAATATTTCTTATAATCGTGAAATGCCTTTGGAATTTTGGATTATGATGGGCATATTTATTTTTGTTCCATAGATTATTCCCATTGCACTTGTTTTGAATGAGTATAGTTTAAATTTTTATCACATACTGCATTTGTGATTTTAACCTAAAGATAAAATTCCTCTGTATTCCATTTCTAGTGTTAAGATTCTTTTAGTTTTGCTGAATACAAATTTTATTTTTAATCTTTTATTAAAATGTGAAATACATATGCATACAGAAAAGTGCCCAAAACGTAAGAGAATAATTTAATGAGTACTTATAAAATGAAATTCCTGTCATTAGACTGGGAAAGAAAACATTCCCAGCCCCCCAGAAAGTTCCCCATGTGTCCCTTACTGATCACAAATCCTAATAACATGCCCAAATTCATTAATGCCTACCCCAAGGCAGCAATTGATTGCTCTGGCTTCTATGGAACATTTTTCTTGTTTTATTTTTTTCTCTCTTTTTTAAAAATTGTTTTACTTCCTATGAATTTAATCATGAACAACATAGGTAGCTGTGTTTGAACTTTACATAAATGATATTGTACACTTTGTTCTTTTAAATCTTGCTTTTGCTTCAGCTGAAGAAATGTTTTTAAATCATAGTAAAAACTTTGGAAAGTATAAACCTATTGACCTTTTGTAAAAAGATATTAACACATTGCATCCTGTGACCAATAGTTTTATTGCTAGCTTTACCCAGTGGCCAGATAAGTTTCTATTGAACGAGTACAAAAAAACGTTTTACATAAATGTTAAAGGCCCTCTTTAAAATTAAATACCCATTGCATTTTGAAGTTATTTCTTAAATGTTCTTACAATCTAATATCTTTTTAAAGTATGATACTTTGTAAAACACTGTGTAATATGAAGCGAGAATTCTCATGATCCATCCACAATGTGTTAAGATATAATAGCTTCTTAAATATAACTTTATTTCTAAATTTATTTCCCTTTTAAACTTTGAATTATGAACTTATAGCTGCAAACTTTGTAAGATTTTTATTTGATCCTTACAATAAATATTTTTGGTATTGTGGGGGTTCAATCATTAATTTAAAATGCCTCTTATTTCAAAATTGTTTGTGGGAGAGATGAGGAATGGCTTTGTATAGTAGAATATTGCCATGTTGTATAATTAAAATAAATAAAACCCCTCTGTGTGTTCAGACTTCTGGCTGTAAAAGAATCCCCCTAATGTGAAAATGCCCTGTCTGGCCATTGCTCTAGTTTATTTGGGTTCAAGTAAAATGTTTTAATTTATTATAATGTAATGTAATTCATTTGCAACATGACTAACCAGCTGAGACAAAGAATTCTGCCTCTTATTTTCAAGTCGCTGTGAATAAAGATTTTTCAACCTCCCTGATAGTTCTCATTGGAGAGAGATAAATAATTGCTGCATTTAATAGTGTTAAGGCTGAGCAAGAGGAAAAGTGTGTTTAGGGTATCTAAATTAGGAGATTCTTAAGAGAATAAGAAATGGGGTTGGGAGTAAAAAGAGTCAAGTAGTATTAGAAATCTAGATTTGTCAGCAGGTGTAGTAAATAAGCTTTCCAAAGTGACTATAAAGGATAAAAGGCAGATGAATCCAGTATTGAATCTTTGGTATAGACATTACCGATAGCAAAGAATGATTGTAGGTAGAAATGTATTGGTTTGATATACATTACATTATTAGTTTGATAATAATTACTTTTGACCTATAAAAACAGTAATTTCATTTAGTTCAACCTAAGATAAATAGTGAGAGAAACAGAATATGGTTAGTATATGAAGTGTTTAATATAAGATTTATAGTAAAAGCTAAGTTAGAACCTCAATTATGATTATTCTCATTAAATGACATTGGGTAAGATACTTTATTACTCTGAGCCATTTCTCATCTGTAAAATGCGATAATATCACAAGATTATCTTAAGTATTAAATAATATAATGCCTATAAATTACTAATAATACCTGATATATAGGAAGTATTTAATAAATATTACCTACTACTGTGAAATGGGATTGACTGAAAAAGAACATAGGGAATCACAAAAATTGTGTCAGAAAAGCCTCAGTTTGGTTAAATATAACCTAGAGACATTAGCAAAAGCAATTTAAATTCCATTACTAAAGGCTTTTCTCAACCAGCGTTCTTCATCTGAATCACCAAACACAAAATTATTTGAGTGACTATTTTCTCAATTTATACCAAGGATGCTTCATAGCTGATACCATTCAATAGGCATAGGAGAAATTAGTTTATTTGTTACAAACAATGGATGTCATTAGGACTTAATTGTCTTGTGTTTAGTTTGAAAAGACTGCAAGAATGTTGAGGCCTCATTAATGCTATTAAACAAAATATTCATGGTATTGATTACACAAGGAAATTAGATTGAATAGCCATGTAGTTAAATAAGGGACATTTCAGATTTATTGAGGGTCTAGTTAAACTTCTAGAAAGGGTCCTGAGAAAAGGGGGAAATATACCAGAAAAGGAAGGACTATGTAGTAGGGAATCTGTAGGACAGAGGGATTTTTAAATCTTAAAATGGATTATTTTTTAAATATTCTAATGCATTAAGTCATTACAGTGTTGTTATCTTTTGCTAAACAAATTAAACTGAATACTAAGTGAAAGTTTGAAATATGCATTGCTGTCTTTACAAGAGCATTTTATTTTAATCTGTTGCTCTTTTGGTGCTGCAGAGTAAAGGAGTTTGGAATTAGTCCATCAGACATTCCCTTCTCACAGGGTAGTGGCAGTCGCCCTGATCTCTCTCCTTCTTATGAGTATGACGACTTTTCTCCTTCGATTACCAGGTCTAGTTCATTCTATACATAAGATATTTATTTTAATAGTTTCTTTTGAATTGTGCTGTGTATAAATATTTCATTTACATTTATTTTGTCCTGAGCCATTTTATTTTTCATTTTGTTTGGCAGGTGGTGGTTGTAACTGCATGATCTTTATTTCCATGTACTTTATTAATTTATTTGCTTTAAAATGTTGATTTAGAATTCAGGCTTCTTATTTTGCCTCATATTTTTAAGGGTGATGTCATCTTTGCACATCTACCATTAAAAATGAACTGTCTTGTTTAAAATGAAAAGTTTACCTTTATTCTGTATGCTATTGTAAATTTCCTTATGTGCAAGGAAATAAGGGCCCTCTTGACTTAGAAAGTATACGCAAGTCTGTAAATTTAAGTATAATGGGTAAACTTTTTTTAAATGATGGAACTAATTTACATTTTATAGTATACAGTAGAATAAGGTTATTTCACATGTAGCTATTTAAATTGGGCATTAGAACTACCAAAAATCTGTAACATGTATTAAATTCTCTGATTTTGGCAAAGATTCATTTATTGATCTAAGTGCCATTGTTAGCATTTTTCTGTTCATATAATTTGAACAGCAGTCTCTTACTTTGAAATACTGATTCACATACTTTGCTAATTCTCACTTATTATGTACAATAATTACATTAGAAGTAATTGTATAGTTACCTAAATAAATTTTGTAAGGTTAAACATCCCTTTAGGGTTTCCACAGACTTCAGGTAAATTTGATCTGCAAAACTGACATCATCAATCTTAATATGTTAAATTGAATTGTCTTTATATTGAATAAATTGGTATTTTGTTTTTTTTCTATGTAAGTCTTTATTAATTTTAGATGCCTCTTATGTGTTTACAGGGTAAAAGAACTGACTGTGGATCCAACTGCTGCTGGTGATGTTCGTCCAATAATGCACCATCCACCAAATCAGATTGATGACTTAGAGGCACAGTGGGGGGTGGGGAGTTCCCCTCAGAGAGATGATCTAAAACTTCTTTGTGAACAAAATGTGAGTGACTTAATATAGTTGTAATTATCTAATCTTAGTTCATTTCATCAGTAGCAGAACTTGATAATTGAAATCTAAATTAGGGATCAGCAAACTATAGGCATACTTAATTTATTGTGCTTCACTTTATTACACTTCTCAGATGGTATATTTTTTATAAATTGAAGACAAGACCCTCACCAGCAAAAAGATTAGGACTTCCTTTATTGAGATATTCACTTTATTGAAATGGTCTGGAATTGAACCTGCAATATCTTCACAGTGTGTCTGTACAGGCTATGAGCCAGCCATCTGTTTTTATAAATAAAGTTTTATTGAAACATGGCTATGCTCGTTCATTTATGGGTTATCTGACTACTTTCTTACCTCAACAGAAGTGACAAAAATGGTATAGCTCACAAGTTCAAAATATGTACTATCTGGCCCTTTAAGAAAGTTTGCTGACCTCTGATCTACACTTTATTTTTCTCGGATTTTATACTGTTATTAAAATTTGGGAATTTTTAAAGTAACATAGGGAAAAATAAGTTTAAGAATTATACTTACATTATAACATATATAAAGCTTAAAAACAAAATTAACTATGGTTAAATGAGTATGTATTAAAAGGATGCATGAGCAAAAATCAAACCTGGTGCCCAGCCGGTGTGGGTCAGTGATTGACCATAGACCTATGAACCAGGACACAGTTCAATTTCCTGTTAGAGTACATGCATAGGTTGCGGGCTTGGTCCCTGTTGGAGCCATGCAGGAGGCAGCGATCAGTGATTCTCATCATTGATGTTTCTGTCTCTCCTTCCTTCCTTTCTGAAATCAATAAAAATATATTTTAAAAATATAGTTTAGCCAAAACCGGTTTGGCTCAGTGGATAAAGCGTCGGCCTGCGGACTCAAAAGGTCCCAGGTTCGATTCCGGTCAAGGGCATGTACCTGGGTTGCGGGCACATCCCCAGTAGGAGATGTGCAGGAGGCAGCTGATCGATGTTTCTCTCTCATCGATGTTTCTAACTCTCTATCTCTCTCCCTTCCTCTCTGTAAAAAATCAATAAAATATAAAAAAATATATATATAGTTTAAAAAAAGATATGGATTATACATTTAAAAAGTGAAGTTAGCCAAAACCGGTTTGGCTCAGTGGATAGAGCGTCGGCCTGGGGACTGAAAGGTCCCAGGTTCGATTCCGGTCAGGGGCATGTACCTTGGTTGCAGGCACATCTCCAGTAGGGGGTGTGCAGGAGGCGGCTGATCGATGTTTCTCTCTCATGGATGTTCCTAACTCTCTATCCCTCTCCCTTCCTCTCTGTAAAAAATCAATAAAATAAAAAAAAAAAAGTGAAGTTAAACAACTATATAAATAACTTTTATATCTCACAAACAGTAAGGAATCCCTCAATATATTAAAGTAACTATGTGAAAATGTGTATTTTTTATGTCTTTTTACTTCTTTACACTTTTGTCTTTATACAGTGGGCACTTTTTTCTTTTTTAAAGATATTTTCTTGATTTTTTACAGCGAGGAAGGGAGAGAGATAGAGAGCTAGAAACATCGATGAGAGAGAAACATCGATCAGCTGCCTCCTTCACACTCCCCATTGGGGATGTGCCCGCAACCCAGGTACATGCCCTTGACTGGAATCGAACCTGGGACCCTTCAGTCCCCAGGCCGATGCTCTATCCAGTGATCCAAACCGGCTAGGGCAGTGGGCACATATTTTTATAATATTTTTTGAATAACTGGGAAATCAAATTTTTAAATTATGAAATGTTACTAAACATTTCAAACATACAGAAAGCAATCAGATTTAACAAATGATAGCATTTTGACAGGGTTGATTTTTTTTTTTTTTTTTTAAGAATTGAGGCCTTCAGAATACCAATTTGATAGTCACAGTCATGAAAAACATTATATATCTCTCTTTTGGTGAAAAGAAATTATAGACATATATATGACAAATTGTTAGTGAAGATTAAACAATACTGAGGAAATATTTCAGTATATTTATAGTCTGCAATAAAGATTTTTGAAAAGTTGTGCTATTCCAAAAGTGATTGCTTTGGGGGTGGGGGGCGGGGGGGGCTGTAATTTTGCATTAAAGTGCCTGGACTCAGTGAAAATTATCCTTTACTGATATACTTAAGTTTGGGATGTCTTTTTGAGTGTTACATTAAGTATTTTTACCCATAAAAAGAAATTTTGGCCCTAGCCAGTTTGGCTCAGTGGATTGAGTGTCGGCCTGCAGACTAAAAGGTCCCTGGTTCTATTCTGCTTAAGGGCACATTCCTGGGTTTCAGGCTCGATCCACAGTAGGGGGTGTGCAGGAGGCAGCCGATCAATGATTCTCTCTCATCATTGACGTTTCTATCTCTCTTCTTTCTTCCTCTCTGAAATCAATAAAAATATACTAAAAATTTTTAAAAAAGGAATTGTGGCTTTGCTTTTTATGGTATATTTTAGGAGTTTTCCTCTGTTTCTGAATACATTTTTGTAAATGACATAGAAAAACTGCTTTTTAAGTTACATTTAAAAATATAAACTCTGTTATAATTTTTAAACTTTTTATTTTAAGGAAGAAGAGGTTTCTCCCCAATTGTTTACTTTCCACGAAGCTGTCTCACAAATGGTAGAAATGGAAGAACAAGTTGTAGAAGATCACAGGGCAGTGTTCCAGGTAAAGTAAGACAGGACCTTTCATCAAAATGTTTCTTTAGAGAAATTAACTAAAAACTCTAACAATTTTTGACTCTCACAGAAATCTAAAAAAAAATACTTGTTTGTGTGTATGCAGATATATATATATATTTGTAGCACATATGATAGGGCAAATTTTGAATACAAAATTTGAACGGTGGTTACAAATAACCTTTCTTTAAAGATCTAGTTTATTTACTACAATTCTCCCATTTTATTTGCTTTTGTCAGTTGTCCATTTTTAGAGAAGGATTGAACTTCTGCCCTCCAATACCCCTTTTTTTCATGTTAGGTGAGTATATTGGAGTGTCTTCATGTCAGGACAGCAGAAAGGAAGAAATTCTTCTAAAGATTATCAGAGCAGTTGAGGAGGTGTCAGTCTTCGTAGAAAGGAAGGCTTCAGGGAGGGACAGTAACTGCTCTGACAGCTGTCAGTGGCAGATGAGTGAGGGGTGGCAGTAGATTCTTAGGTATAGTATTCATTTCACTGTGTGTTCAATCTTTTACAAACACTTTTACTGTATGATCATCCTTTGCCTCCCCCCACCCCTTTAAACTAGAAAATAGCCTTGCAGATGATACCTATGAGGAGGTGATGGGAAAGTGAAGAGAACATTTCATATCGTTATGGAAGACTGTATAGTCAGCTTGCCTTCCCCACCCCACCCTCACCCTGCCTTTCTGGAGTACTATAAATACCTTCTGAAAAAAAGTGAACAATAGCTTAGTGTCTCCCTATCGACCTGTATTCCTTCTCTGATGTTGAAGAAATCTTCTCTAAACAAGTATTAATGTTCCTTTCTAGGCCATTCAAGTGCCTGGATGAAGGGTTCAAAAATATAAAAAACTTTATAATTTTAGAACAGGTTATACATTATTAAAACTGTTACAGTTTTAGTCAAACCTTTATCATAAGAATCTGTAGAGGTCTATGTGTTTAGATTTAATTAAGAAAGGACCCTTGTAATTCTAAGAAAATTGTGCCCTTTTAGAGCAAGGTGTCCCATAAAAACCATTTCCCATTGTGCCACTTTATGTTGAATTCTAAAAGTTTATTTGATTTATTGGCAGAACTGTGTGTTCTGACTTTCAAGCCAATATTTTTATAATTCCATTTATTGTCCCTTTATACTGTGATCTGTCATTTCTCAAAATAAGGTTTTGTTTTTTAAAAATTAAGTATATAGCTGAAGGAAAAACAAATACTAGGGTGTGTGTTTTAATTGACACATACACAGTTTTCTAATAGTTAACTATATCTAGGTTAACCAGTTCTGCCTGGTGACACATAGTCTAGTTATAATTAGCCATTAAATTGCATTGATATTTGGAAAATTGAAATTATGTGTATTCTAACAATCTAGAAAGTATCCTTTTTTATATTCAAAAATTCTAATTTGGAAGATCTGATAGTGTTATAAATTGTTATGATTCATGACATTGCTAGAAGATAAACTCATAAATTCCACATATCTAAAATCAGTTAAGAATGAGGGGTTTCCTTGAAGTATTTATGAATGGTGAATAACTACTATTTAGTGGTTCATTTGACTCTTCTAAGATTGGCTATCCATTGGTTCTTAGAGTCACAATAATTTGAAAAACTAGTGTTTTGAATTTAGAGCTACCTCTTTGGCCCAACTGTGAGGCCCCAATGTATATGTTAATTCCAGATGATTTACAAGTTCTAGGCTACCATAGATGTCATTAGATTGCTCATTAGCTTTCTTACATCCATTTTTCCCGTTTTAGGGATAGCTATTGAGGTTTTGAGACTTACTCTACTCATTGATATTTACGTGTTTGATTCATTCCATTCCCTCCTCTCACCACCACCCCCCAAAAAAAAACAAAGAAAAAAACACACACAAACACATACAAGGTAGAATAAAAGTAGAAAAATGAAGCCATCTTACTTTGTCTATCATATTTGTATTTGACTCTAGAAATATTTTTTCTTTTTTTAAATTTTTTTATTAAGTTATTACATATGTGTCCTTATCCCCACTAGAAATATTTCTTAATGTTACTCTGTATATAAAGATGTTTTATGGTAATATTTTAGAGAATACCATCTTGAGTGTGTTTGATGATATTTAACATATGTAAAATTTGTAAATTAGTTTCTGTCTTACAAAGAGGCTTACTGGATTAATGGAATTTTTGTCCTTTTAGGAATCTATTCGATGGTTAGAAGATGAAAAGGCTCTTCTTGAGATGACTGAAGAAGTAGACTATGATGTAGATTCATATGCTACACAACTTGAAGCTATTCTTGAGCAAAAAATAGACATTTTAACTGAGCTGCGGGGTAATTCTTTTTTCATTTTAATGTTTGAAATCTGCTTAATTGCAAGAGCATCTGAAGTGAAAATTATGGGCAACACTTAACATCTTTTTAGAGGTATATAGGCACACCAACCATTCTGTTTTTTGAAAAAGAAACATGGAGTACCATTTCAAGTGCTCTCTAGTCTTTTTTCTTTCAGTCTTTTGAGAAAATAAGATTAGAGGGAAAATGTATTTTAAGAAATTTGTAAATTTTATAGACCCATTAGTCATTTTAGTTTGGTAGGCCAGTGCTTTTCAGAATTGTTTTCCTTGGATTAGATCTATTCAGGGTCATCTTTCTATAGCCACCTATCTACATCTTCTTCTATGCATCTTATGTCATGTTTTTCCTTTGAACACTTGTTTTGAAAAAGAGGAAGATTTCTAGAAGTATGTGGCTTATTCACATGTAATGTCTGCTTGGCTTTTTAATTAGCTTATCTGCAGCTTCATATATGCATTTATTTACTGTATGTGCTAGGTTTTTAGGCATTGGCAAATTAGCTGTCACCATTTATATCTGAGTGGGCATCAGTGTGTACATGCAGTGCAACATAAAATCAGATTGAAATTGCTAGTTTTTAGCAAATAAGCTGCTTAATTTTTAAAAATAGGTCCTTTGTGAAGTTGGTTATTTGACATCATATCCTACAAGAGGCCTGGTGCACAAATTCGAACATGGGTGGGTTCCCTAGGCCTGGCCTGCTGGAGCCAGCCCTTGGCCCCCCTGGGAAAGGGACCATGCCCACCACCACCAACCCCCGGTTCCCCGTCCCAGCCCAGGGCCCATAGGTCCCATCACCACCCCACAGTTCCCTACCTCCCCCCCCCCTTGCCGCCACGCAACCGCGGCGGGTGGGCCCCCTGGGAAGGGAGAGGACAAGAGTGAGACAAACCCTTGTGTCGAGGGCTGACTCTTAATAGGTCGCAGCAAGGGAGCTGCTCTGCTACATAAGAAACCCTGACCCCAAAGCAGGTCGTCTACGAATGGTTTAGCACCAGGGGCCGATGGGGGCCAGCGGCTGTGGGGAGGGACCACAGGCAGTTGGCTGTCCACGGGAGGTTGGCTGTGGGAGCGCACTGACCACCAGGGGGCAGCTCCTGCATTGAGCATCTGCCCCTGGTGGTCAGTGCGCGTCAGTGACTGGTCAGACTGTCGTTCTGGTTGTAACGGTCGCTGAGGCTTTTATATATATAGATGGAGTCAGCATTTCCCCAACTTCAGTTGTGCAAATGTAGGGTTTCTAAAATTTACTTTTGTTTTTCATACTCTTCATGTTCATGCCTTGATTTAAAGTGTTTTGATCATTTTTCTAATCTTCCATAATTCATAAGCAGCTTTTCTATATGCATTTTATTCAGAAGATAGAGCATAATGCATTCGAGGTTTTTTTTCTGTTTATATGTAGCTTTTAACTTAGTTGACTTCTTTCCCTTAATTCTCTCATTCATGTATATAAAGCATATCTATAACTTTTAAGAAATTACTATCTAGTTATGTATTATTCAGTTTTTTCTTAGAAATGTTTTATCGTCCAGGCATAATTTTGGTATTAAGAAGTTTAAGAGCCATTATATTAGCAGCCAACAGATCCAGAAATCCTTAATTTTCTGTCTAAATTTTAGAAAAGTCAGCTTTTTAAAAACATCATTGTATTTCTGAAGGAAAGAAATTTGCAGCTTCCTTTTCTTCTGAAGACTATTTTAAGTTGGATAATTCTGTTGAGGGGTGCTGTCCTATGCATTGCACAGTGCTTACCAGCATCCTGGTCTCCAGACTAGACAGTAGCACTACTCCAGTTGTGGCAATCAAAAATTTCTGTAGGAATTATCAAATGTCCCCAGAGTAGGAGGGTGGGGCTAAAATCACCCTGGTTGCCCTAACCGGTTTGGCTCAGTGGATAGAGCGTCGGCCTGGGGACTGAAGGGTCCCAGGTTCGATTCCGGTCAAGGGCATGTACCTTGGTTGCAGGCACATCCCCAGTAGGAGGTGTGCAGGAGGCAGCTGATCGATGTTTCTCTCTCATCGATATTTCTAACTCTCTCCCTTCCTCTCTGTAAAAAATCAATAAAATATATAAAAATAAAATCACCCTGCTTGAGAACCATTGTTATAGGAAGATGCCTCTGCCAATTTACTTACCTATTTTTTATTCTTAAATGACTCTGAGTCAGTATATGGTAGACGGGTAATAGAATTTTAAGACCAAGAAATGCATTACCCCTTAATCCCCTTCCCTAGCCACTATTTCTTTCTTAAAATTCATAGCTTAAAAAGATAACATTGAGAGAAGAAATGTCTGCTTTACAGTTTAATAAGATTCATAGTGTTCCTTTTGGACATAACTGTACATATATTACACACATATAAAGCCTGTCTACACTCCAAAAGGAATACAAATTAAAATTGAACACTGTAAAAAATGCCAAACAGAAACCTGTTGACAATAGCAAAAGCAGGTATTTCTAGGAATCTATAATGAAAACTGCTGCTATAGTTGAGCATTGTATTTAGTTTTGGGGCAACAAAAAAAACCAAAGGAAAACTCTTGAGTTAAGATTACGAAATAAGCGAGCCAACTTGATACCCATGAAGTTATATACTGTGTTGCCTGTGATGTAATACTTACTCCCTGTTCTTTTCTTTTTCCAAGATAAAGTGAAATCTTTTCGTGCAGCTCTACAAGAAGAAGAACAGGCCAGCAAGCAAATCAACCCTAAGAGACCCCGTGCCCTTTAAGTTGGCATTTGCTGCTAAAGGATCCCCAGAACCCTCACTGTTTTAACATACAAGGTTCAGCTGTAAGGGCCATTTGGAAGTTTGAAATTTTAAGTGTCTGTGGAAAATGTCTTGTCCCTTCACCTGAATGACATTTCAGTTTTGTGAAACACAACTTTGTCTACAAAATGCTTCTAGTCCAGAAGGCACAACCAAGATTTGGTAATAGTGAAGCATTTTGTTTCATTTACCCAAATAGTGATTTACTTTTGGAGATCCTTACCAATTTTATTTTCTATATGATGAAGTAAGATTGTGGACTTGATCCAGGGGTGAGTAGTAGGGGGAAGCCACAGCATTTCCTTTTAACTCGGTTCAATTTTCGTAGCAAGACTGAGCAGTTTTAAATCCTTTGTGTGCATGCATACCTCATCTGTGATTGTACATACCGTGCCACTCTTAGGGACAGCTGTGCTCACCTCTTTCTGCTTTGTGCCTTGACTAAGGCTATTGACCCTGAATTTCTGATGCACAGCCAAGTTAAATTACATTCCTTATTTGTCATTGTAAATTACCTTTATTGTGTGTACATTTTTACTGTATTTGAGACATTTTTTGTGTGTTGCTAGTTAATTTTGCAGGATGTGCCATATCATTGAATGGAACTAAAGTCTGTGACAGTGGACATAGCTGCTGGACCACTCCATCTTATATGTAAAGAAATCTGGAATTATGGTTTTAAAACTTTTAACATGTGGATATAATTTTCTTAGCATTTTCTTTGTAAAGAAAATATAAACTAGTTGATGTATAATAAAAAGTAATGGAATTCTGAGAAGAGTTTTATCTTAGGATAATACATATATATGCAGTGTGTTCCAGTGCGTTATTAACAAGACTAATAGTGCAATTTGCTCCTTACCAATACCATTACTTAAGTTGAAGTGTCCATTAGCATCCCAAAAGGTACCTTTTAAATGTACTGTTAAAGGAAATTGGCTTCTGATGCATGAACATTTACATAATACATTGGAAGTAGTCCATAATAGAACTGTTAGTTTAAGCCAAGTATAGACAGTACATAAATCCCTTGAAAGTGAATTAAGCTAACAAGAGTTGACTTTGCTTTAAAAGGCAGATCTAACCCAAGCTCCGTCCATTACCTAATGTATGATGTTTCACCATTATTTGGTGAGAACCACCAAATTCTCACCAATAAATTGGTCTAGGGTGTGCTACTTTTTAAATGGTAGCATTTATTTTTACAGATTGCTACTCCAAGGAAGAAAACTGGCTACTTCTCATGTAAATATTTTGTTAAACAATTTATATATCTCTCTAGGACATTTCCCTCAGCTCCTAGGAGAATCCAGGAGTGTATTAACAACAAAAAATCTCCCAAGGATATCTTGTTTTGACTTACTCTAGGAAAGTAATAGCTCATTCCTTTGAGCCACAGGGAAGCTATGAATACTAGTAGTCACATGAGCCAGATTCGCTACTTCACTTCAGACAACTCAGAGGGTAGTTGTGGGAAATCCGAATACCATGGTGAAATGCTCCTCTGTAAACTTGAAATCTAGAACAAATGTAGATTTTTCACAATGTGCTTATTAATAAATGGAATCTATGGAATGAGTTTAGAGATAATTTTCTTCAATGTAATCACCTTTGTTTTGGAAGGGACTCAGGTTTTCTTGCAGCTGTAAGATATGTTCTATTTGTGTTTATTTCAAAGAGAAGAGGAAGAATGGAGAACTATTGACCTTGCAGAGGCTGTGTAGAAAGGTAGTTTTTGAGCCTAACCAACCTTCAAAGGACAATAAAAAGGTTTGAGTTTTCTTATTGTAAAGCACAACAGATTAGTCTTATTTAAAATAGATGGATACTATCTCTAGAAGGTCCCCTTATATTTAAATGTGCTGCTTTATTCTATAATGGCTTCATTCTGATCAGTAATCAAGGTATATAAAAAATCAGTACACCAGAAAAGATCTTGGTAGTATAATCCAGTACTTCAGTTTTACAGATAGGGAAACTAAGGGCCAGAAAAGGGACTAAAACTCAGCAGTTACTAGGGTGTAGAGGAAAAGCTGAATGAATAAACCTTAGAATTTTCCTGTAAGAATAGAAATAGTACAAGTGAATTTTGCAAAGTAAAGTTTTTTGATATTTAAAAAAAGCTACCCAGGTATAATATTTATAACAAAAGTGGCTTGATACAGCTATTTTAAAAAAATTTGGATCTGAATTAAACATTCTTTACTTTCTCAGACTTGAAAGCTGATATTCCTATTAATAAGTAACAAAAAATACATTATTTTCATTATATAGGAATGCTTAATATCATTTTGAAGCATATTTGAAAAATAATCTGTTTAGGTAAACAAATTAACTTCCTTTCTAGGTTTACTCAGTGTACCTTTGTTAAAATAATTTGAAACACTTCTGTTAAGGTAGGCATAAAAAATGAAGATATTTTTATTTCCTTATATAAATAACCAGCTATTATATATAATTCTTTATTAAAGGACATTAACAATTAATATTGATAATGATTTAGACATAGTAACTAATTAAGATATGGTTGTGACATCTATTGAAATTATCATCCTTACATTTTAAATAGATTATAGCTAAGCATCAGGTATATAAAAGAGTGCTGGAAATTTTCATTATCCAGAAGTTATAGGAGGAATACTGGGAGCCTGTTCTTGTGGGAAAATTACTGGTTGAGTTTTGTTTTGAACTTGATGGGCAGATATTTTAAATGAAGTTTTGATTTCTAAAACCTCTGGAAATTTTGTTAAAACTATTACTATCTCCCCAAGAAAAAACATACAATCTTATAATTCATTTCACATTCTAGTTGAGCATCCTTATTTTACAGGTAAGGAATCATGCCCAGAAGTAATGTCTGGCACCACATGGTCTCAGGAGCAGACTCAAGCTTACCCAGAACCCTGATGTAACTGTGATGTTACAGGATAAGTAAAGGGGTAGGTAGGCAGTGATAGAAGTTATATAGGATAAACAGAGAGAAAAACAAAATTAAAATATAAGAAAATTGTTTTACTGTACATATGAATAATAATAAATGATATGGGGAATATGTGACTCAGTTAAGCATATTTAACTTTATACCTGAAGAATAAAGGACTAAAGAGTTGAAGGCCTAAATGGTCTTCACAGTAATATATAACATAGAAAATAGAGTAACATCTTTATACAACAACCTGTTAGAAATGAAGTTTAAGTGTCAAGTTGTGTCTATGGCTCTTGATAATTATCATGTATAGACTGGACCCTGCCCTGTGTTAAATATTAAAAACAAACCGGAAAAAAAACCTTGGGAACTTAAAATTGACTAAGTACCTTAGAAATTTGGACTAATTACTAGTAATAGTAACATTAAATCAAAAATAGTCAAGCACAGTGTCCCAGTGGAGGAAAAGCATACATATCTTCTCAAATTATTAAAAATATATAATTCAAGTTTCTTTTCTTGAGTTTGAAAATTCTGTTTTCCAGATACCTAAGAAAAATGGATACCTTCTGCATTGAATCCATGTAACAATCTGAAAAGAGCCAAAGTGAGATGGTATTAAAAAACTAATCTGTAGCACATAACGATCAGTGCATATAGTTCCTATACCATGAATTCTAAAACATGAACACATCAGCAAACCTATGAAGCCCACCCCCTTGGAACACTAGTCATTAAAGAAACATTCGCCAACTAAATGTATAAGACCCATCTTTTTAATACTTCTTTTTGTCATAGCCTGTATGTCTTAAATTATGAATTTGACTAAAAGTATCATAGACCTCTACTATCCCAGACCTAAGAACTCATTAGCAATGGTTTCAACATGGTAAGTGATTAAGAAGACTGGAAGAAATTTGGTGAGAATGAAAGAAAATAAGAGGAAATATTTCTATTTAGACCGGAGATTAGTTTTAGGATGGCTTGTAGGAACAGGTCAAGATGGGTTAGAATGTCTAAAAAAGGAAGCTAGGTATTTATGAGTAATATTTAACTTCTAGGATTAACATTGAATAAAGACTCAGTAGTATTACTAACCTGCCAATATAAAATGTAAACCCTACTTGTCTTAGTTATATAGAACTGTGTTTCCAGCTTAGAAAAGTCAAACCAATGACTTTTGTAACCATCTACCCTTGTTTTTTTTTTATTCGGCCCCTAGACCAGTGCTCGGCAAACCGCGGCTCACAAGCCACATGCGGCTCTTTGGTCCCTTGAGTGTGGCTTTTCCACAAAATACCAGCTCTTCCACAAAATACTGACTTCTGCCCATGGGCCACGAAGTTTCAATCGCACTGTACGTGCGCACCTGCACGTGGTATTTTGTGGAAGAGCCACACTCAAGAGGCCAAAGAGCCACATGTGGCTCACGAGCCTCAGTTTGCCGACCACGGCCCTAGACCATCGAAGCTTTAAAAATGAATTAGCTAAAGAGGCAAAAATTTCTATATTAAGTGATGGTTTATGAGGAAACCAAAGTGTTAGTGATTAAAAACAGTGAGTACAGGTTAATAATTATCTGGATAACTGAAGCCTTACTCTATTTTCATGAGACTTGTATAATTCAAGGAAAATAAATTTTGGTGTACATTGCCCAGATATGATTGTAACAAACTATTTCATGCTTAGGGTCTATTTAACAATAGCTATGCCCAATAAAGAAAAAAGTGAGAGCCCTAGCCGGTTTGGCTCAGTGGAAAGAGTGTTGGCCTGGGGACTAAAGGTTCCCAGGTTTGATTCCAGTCAAGGGCACATGCCTGGTTGCAGGCTCGATCCCCAATAGGAGGCATGCAGAAGGCAGCCAATCAATAATTCTCACTCATCATTGATGTTTCTATCTCTCCCTCTCTCTTCCTCTCTGAAATCAATTAAGAAATATATTTTTTTTAAAAAGGAAAGAAAAAAGTGAGATCCAACTACATGTCTTAGGGTTCTTCCGCCCACAGTAGGTTATGAATAGGGAGTTAGAGAAGGGAGTTAAAGGGTAGGAGCATACACACCACAACACACTGACACAGGCATCTCCGGCTAGGACTGTTACTTACTCCTGTTCTTAAAATGTTCATTCTGCTGCAGCTAACTAGCCTCCATCTTCTACACCAAATACCATTCTATGCCTTGGAAGTGCTATGCAATAACTCCCAGGTAGCACTTTACACCGCTTAAAAGCCTTTAAATCTCTAATCTTAAGGTGTCACAGTAAAGAAATGTAAACACTTAGGAAAAGAAAAATGTAATTACCTGATGAAGTCATCTATGTCCATGGAACGGGCCCGCTTGTCACTAAAACCTGTGCTGGTTAGGATTTGCTGTATTTTATCTGCTATGCTGAAATCTTCTGGTATTATCTATCAAGATTCAGAATAAATGAACAACATATCTTTAATGAAGTCACCTTGACTCTATTTCTTTTTAGTTCAGTAAGTCATAAAATAGTTACCATCTGTCCATTACTTGCATCTCTCTAAGTGATTAATCTTTAGCACATACCAAATACTCAGAAGTCCTCCAATGAATGAATCAAGAATATTGTCTTCTTTTTAAAAAATTCTATCAGTTTCAGCTTTTCATAACAAAATAATTGGAGCTGAAACTAAATTTTAAAGCAGTTGTTACTCTTTTTAAAACAACTCACATTTTCTTGGCACCAATCTCATTTTTCCAGCTTAATTTTTCTCTAAGAGATGGCCTCCAACCCTTAATAAATATTAAATATATCAGACTTTACATATTTTATCCAAAGATTTTTCTTAATCCAGCTTAATACTTTCTTAAGCAATGTTTAATGATTTTGTCTATAAAAGAAAATGGAGGTAGCAATGTGATACCTTAAGCCATAGGAGTCCAAAAATAGAACGGGAATTTGCTTTTTTCTGTCCTGTTTAATTAATTTGAAAGAACTAATAAATAGTCATTATATATGGACACTAGGGGCCCAGTGCACAAATTTGTGTATGGGTGGGGTCTGGCCGGCTCGCCCCTACCAGGCCAATCGAGGCTAGCCAACAGGGGGGAGGGGCCGCAGGAAGTTGGCTGGCCAGCCCCGTCCCCATCAGGCCGGTTGGACAGCCACAGTGCACGTCATAGTGACCAGTCATTCTAGTCGCTTGGCTTTTATATATAGATGTTTATGTGTGCTCACAGACACAAAATGGCTTAAAGAAAATGTTGCACAGATAATGATTAAGAGGCATGAGGCTCACAACCAGAAATCTGCTATTTAGTCTACTTTATCCTAATCAATTTCTAGGTATTGACATTTAAAATTTATAATTGCTATATGAGCAACAGACAAGAAGGGATGGTCACAATTATTTTAAGCTGAGCAAACTGCACATGCCTACACCTTTGAGGAAATTATGACTCAGTTGAATCTATGGCTGAAACAGCTATCAGTAGTTAAAGAAGATATAGTGAAGTAACTGAGATTTCTCAGATCTGTTCCACAAAATATACATGAGCACTGACTTGTTAAAGTTGTGGTAGTTATACATTGCTTGTGATCTTTTAAGGATCTTAGGGAATGTACAAAATTAAAGAATCTTGATGGAAAGGAATAAGAAATAGAGGGATATTTTAAAACACAACAAATTGAAATCACAAACATTTTCTGCTTACAGTATTATGGACTGAACAGTGAATTCTGTAGTTTTTTTCCAATAACTGCTGTACTGCACTTGACCTGTAGCATAAATGACATTAGTATTATTATTCCAAAATTAGAGATTATCAATAATTTCCTTTTATTATCAGATAAAAAATGTTTCACATGGTGAAATTAAGAAACTAAAAAAGGTATTGAATACTTAAAACTTACAAAACAACCACAAACTACATAGTTATATTTAAAAAGTAAAGTACTAATAAACATCTCCAATTCTTAACACATTAAGCGCCAAGCCTGTTTTGTCTTCCTTTCCATTTCAATAACTAGTGACTGACATGGCACTTAACATGTTAAGGGAATTCCAGACTCTCCACAAAACATCACCTAAAAAAAAAAAGAAAAGAAAATCTAGCCAGGCTGATGTTGCTCAGTAGTTGAGTATCAAGCTGTGAACCAGGAGGTCACGGTGCGATTCCCAGTCAGGGTACATGCCAGGGGCTTTGGGCTTAATCACCAGTGGGGGGTGTGCAGGAGGCAGCCAATCGATTCTCTCTCATCACTGATGTTTCTCTCCCTCTCTGAAATTAATATATTAAAATATATATATATACACACACACACACACAATTAAACCTTTCACCTCTCTTGTACCCCAAAGTGCTATTACATTTTTCCAAGTAAATAAAATTAAATGAATCTTACACAAATGTGGAAGGGGTCCCCCATCACTATTTTTCCAAGGAAAAAGTAGGGAGATATGTAGTCAGTTTTTGTTTTTTCCCTGTATTGCCAATAAACCTGATCTAATTCCCAACTCTAGGAACTTTCTTCATTAAATTCTTCTGCCTCCCAAAGTACAAAGTCAGTTAAAAAGGTAAAGTGTGTCTGGACATGGGCAGTCATTATGCTTAGGATATACATGTTCAGGAAAAGGACAAAATTCTAGCAGTTAGCCTAGTGTCTGGAGCATTGGTCCTTCATACATTATAAATCAGTAAAATACTTACTTAAATGCAGCAGACAGTGTCTTGTTTTTCCTAACAAAGGTGATCCTTACTAGGCCATCCCATTCCTGAAAGAAAAGATGAATATTTTCTTACAAAATGTCAAACTTCTTTTCTAGGCCTGCTAGGTATTATTGTGTCTACTAACATATAAACCTGGAACGAACCTTCTGGAGTGATGAAAATGTTCTATATCTTGATGTGGCTGACACATGCAAAAGTAAGATGTATACTTTTTTTTAACTTCTGTACACCTCACTGAATATTTTAACCTCAATTCCAAAAAATACATTATTCCACATCTGAACAAAGAACAATATAGTATTTGGGCACCTAAAGTGTCATATGCCATCTGTCATTTAAAAAAAAACATGATTCAGGGATACATGCAAAAAAATAAAACTAGACCACTTACACCATACACAAATTAGACCACTTACGCCATACACAAAAATAAACTCAAAATGAATAAAGGACTGAAACGTAAGACAGGAAACCATAAAAATCTTAGAGGAATCCACAGGCAGCAAAATCTCAGACATGCTAAAGCAATATCTTCACCGATACAGCTCCTAGGGTAATGGAAACTAAAGATAAAATAAACAAATGGGACTACATCAAAATAAAAAGCTTCTGGCACAGCAAAAGAAACCATCAACAAAACAAGAAGAAAGCCCACTGCATGGAAGAACATATTTGCCAATGTTATCTCCAATAAGGGTTTAGTCTCCAACATTTACAGGGAACTCATACAACTTAACAAAAGGAAGATAACCCAATCAAAAAATGGGCAACGGACCTAAATAAATACTTTTTGAAAGAGGACATAAGGAAGGCCAAGAGACATATGAAAACATGTTCAAAGTCACTAATCATCCAAGAGATTGATAAGCCACTCCATTTACCACCAGTTATTGACCACACAAGCATGTTTTTATCCAAAGTGGTTGCAGTAAGGTTTTATATCAAGGGATCTGGTTTCCTTCCCTTTTAAATCACAAAAATAAGAATTTTGATTAAAAGGTGTTTCCCATACATAATATTATTCTAACAACTATTTTCACCTCATCTTGTTTTCCAAGTCTTACTCAAATAGAAAGTTTTCTATACCTATAATCCTCCACAAAATGCAATGGGATTCTAATCTTTTTACATTTTGTGAACATTTTCCATGTGCTTTTGTGGTCTTCACAACTATCTTGAGTCAAATTATTCCATCTACTCTGTCACAGGATGTATCATAATTAACATTTTCCTGTTAGGACATTTAGGTTGACTCAGTATTTTTCTGCTGTTACAGACACACATCTCCCAGCTTGGACATTTTTTTTCCATCACTGAATGACCTAGCATTTTAACCTCACCTGAAAATTGATAGGTGGTGGCGGATTCTTAGGTTCTATTCTTACAACACTGGATTCCACCTTGGGTGGTGGTCTGAAGTTATTCTTTCCAACCTGTTAATCAGAAAATGTTTCAGTAGTCATCTCAAAAATAACTAAATTAGTAATCAAATATGCTCTCCTCACAGACAGCACAGCTACATACCAGAGGATGAGTTAAGTCACATTAGTTCAATAATAGTCACTTACTTTCATTAAATGGTCCACACGGGCTAACAGCTGTGTATTAATTGAGAGTCTGCAGTATAACTTATCCCCAGGTTTTGCAACCAGTCTGAGAGCAAATTCTCTTTGAAACATAAGTACAGCACATCTGAAAAGACAACAAAAAGGAATAAGGAAAATGGTGACTTTCAACTATTAATATATTTGAACTTCAACAGATTTTCTTGAGCAGGAAACAGAGCAAAGCAACACCTGCAGTTCATGACAATTCGTCTAGCTGGTTAGAAGATAGGAGAACACCAGCCTTAGCTTTATTATCACAAAATGACCCAGTTGGCTTTTTTCATTTTATAATGGCTATACCTCTCACCCCTTGCCAATGTAAGCCCTCAATGATCAAATGAAAAAGTATTTCAGATCAGCACCAATCTATCTCACCCCTTCTAGGAAAACAAAACCCAAAAAACTAAATTGGCTCAGTAGATAAATTATATTCATGGGGTAGCAAACACCCTTATGGAAGAGCTGAGGCAGGTTGTGAAATCAGTGTCCTGATTTAGCAGATTAAGGAATATAGTTTGTTTGTTTTTCTAATTCAGCAACCAATGGCAGGCTTTTGGAGGTTCTTGAACAGAAAATGACCATCTTCAAAGGTAGGTTTTGACTCAAACTTTTTTGAATGTAAGTCACATTAAGAAATACATTTGACATTGCCACTCATGCCACAAATATCTGTATGTGTATGTGCCTATGTAACTTAAACAAAAGTTTTGTAAAATTATGATCACCTGGGCCACATGCACTTAAGACCCTCTGATATATTCCATTCCATATCATTAAAAAAATAAAAAAGACAATCATGACCCAGTGAATTTATTTTATAACCACTAAGGGGTTTTTGGCTTGCAGTTTGAAAATGATTGGTATAGATTATCCTAGAAACACTTTAGGAAGCCACTGCAGTTGTGTAGACATCTATCCTGTATAATAAAAGCCTAATATGCTAAGTGTCCGGTCATCTGTTCAACCAATCAAAGTGTAATATGCTAATGATATGCTAAGGCCGCTCAACCGCTTGCTATGACATGCACTGACCATGAGGGGGCAGATGCTCAGACTGGTAGGTTAGCTTGCAGCCGGGGTCCAGCCAATCGGGACTGAGCAAGATGATCCGGACACGCACTGGAGCTTCCCACGGTCCCTCCCTAACTGGCCAACTTCTACGTCCCTCACCGGCCCCGATGGGGTCCCTCAGCCTTGCCTGCGCCCTCTTGCAATCTGGGACCCCTCAGGGGATGTCAGAGAGCCAGTTTTGGTCCGATCCCGGAGGCCAGGCCAAGGGACCCCACTGGTGCACAAATTCATGCACTGGGTCTCTAGTCTAGATATATATATCCTATCTAATAATAGACAAACATGGTAATTAACCATACCTCCGCTACGCTTCCCATTGGCTAATCAGGGCGATATGCAAATTAACTGCCAACCAAGATGGCGGCCAGCAGCCAGGCAGCTGAAGTGAACATGAGGCTTGGTTGCTCCAGTGATGGAGGAAGCCAAGGTTCCCCACCTGCCGCAGCCCAGCTCTGAGCTGCACTCTAAGAAACAATGTATCAATTATAGAAGCTAAACAAACCCTAGATACCTGCTTTCAGCCAGCCGGCCTGAGCTGGAGCCGCAACTAAGTTTCAATTACAGAAGGTAAATAAATCCCAGAATAATAAAAAAAAAAAGGAAAAAAGGAGACTGGGAGCTTCCGTTGCAGGCTTGGCCCACCTGAAAAGGGCCCTCAGCCCCTCACCCAGGCTGGCCAGGCACCCCAGTGGGGACCCCCACCCTGAAGGGGGTGCGGGCAGCCTGAAAAGAGCCATCAGCCCCTCACCCAGGCTGGCCAGGCACCCAAGCGGGACCCCCACCCTGATCCGGGACACCATTCAGGGCAAACCAGCCGGCCCCCACCCGCGCACCAGGCCTCTATCCTATATAGTAAAAGGGTAATATGCAAACTGACCCTAACAGCAGAAAGACTGGGAATGACTGGTCACTATGACACACACTGACGACCAGGGGGAGACGCTCAATGAAGGAGCTGCCCTCTGGTGGTCAGTGAGCTCCCACATGGAGGAGCTCTGCTCAGCCACAAGCCAGGCTGACGGCTGCCAGTACAGCGGTGGTGGTGGGAGCCTCTCCTACCTCCTCAGCAGCACCGGGCCTCTAGTATATATATAAAAGCCTAAGCAACCGAACAACCACTTGACTGGTCGCTATGATGTGCACTGACCACCAGGAGGCAGATGGTCAATGCAGGAGCTGCCCTCTGGTGGTCAGTGCACTCCCATAGCTGTAGCACTGCTCAGCTGACTGAGGGGCGCTACCACAGCAGCACCCTACTGAGCAGCGGTAGGCGCATCAGGGCCAGGATGAGCGGGAGTAGCATGGTGCCCAGCCCAGGCTCCTCTCCAGCCGCTTGCTGCTTCACACACTACTACATGCCTTGGGGGAACCAGCAGTCCGACATCCCCTGAGGGGTCCCGAATTGCAAGAGGGTGCAGGCCAGGCTGAGGGTGCAGGCCACTGGTGCATGGGGCCTCTAGTAAGGTAACAAAAAGTCTAACCTGAGGATGAGAAACTAGGGAAAAGTTGCTGATCTCAGAAGCAGGGTTTACACCACACCTCCCCTAATAACTCAAATACAAAAAGAGAGAAAGACCTCCACAGAAATTGATATTTTCTACCAAACTATCCAGTCGTTTTTCAACTGAATTAACTCTCTTTACAAAAAAAGTTTTAATTGTTTTTTTTTAGAGAAAGACAAAGATAGAAACATTGATCACAGAGAAACATCAACCGCTGCCTCCTACAAGCCCCCTACTAGGGATCGAGCCTAAAACCCAGGCATGTGCCCTGACCGGGAATTGAACCAGGGACCTCTTGGTACATGGGATGTTGCTCAATCCACTAAGCCACACCGGCCAGGCAATTGAATTAACTTTCATCTTTAGCTGTGTTCATGACCTAATCTGTCAATTTTCTTGTTGAAAACTGTCAATTTTTCTACTTGTTTGGCAGTCATTTTGGTGTTTGTCACAAACCTGAAAAAAGGTCGATGCAGCAACAATTTGAAGACAAAAGGAGAAGAGATCTGTAAAAGAATTAATTAGTTATTTCTGGGAAAGACACACCAGAGAAACATTTAATATAATGTTCCCAAAAATCTGAAAACATACCTGATAAGGCAAATTTGCTACACAAGCATCAAAGAATGGCAAATCTGTTTTCAACACATCACCCACCAATACTTGAAGTTTGCTGGCCAGAGGTCTGATAATAAAAAAAAACAAAAAACTTAAAAAGAATATTGTCTTATGAGATTGAAATGCACTTTAATTCCATTATGAATACTCACGTGCCCTGAACTCTTTTGTGCAGTTCAGCTACTAGCCTTGGGTCAAGTTCACAGGCAATTACCTAAATTAAAAAATAATAATTATGGAATATAAAGCTATTCTTATCTTAATAGTAATTCTTACATGATTTACATGAACTAAATTTCTTTTTTCCAATTCTACTACCAATATTCTTTCAATTGTTCCCTTCCATTTCAAACAATGGAAAACACCACCCAGAAAGGTGGTCAGCTAGAGAGTACTACACAAATAATGGACAGAATTATGTTCATTTGGCTCCATGTTTGTAACTGAACAGAGGATGAAAAAAATACACAAAAGTCTGTGTAGTAAATGTTCTAGATCAGTGGTCGGCAAACTGCGGCTCGGCAAACCACGGCTTGCGAGCCACATGCGGCTTTTTGGCCCCTTGAGTGTGGCTCTTCCACAAAATACCGACTTCTGCGCATGGGCCATGAAGTTTCAATCGCACTGTATGTGCATGCCCGCACGTGGTATTTTGTGGAAGAGCCACACTCAAGGGGCCAAAGAGCCGCATGTGGCTCGCAAGCCGCGGTTTGCCAACCACTGTTCTAGACAGACGCACAGAAAGACAACTGCTCCTAGAATGAGTGTATCATTTCTTTCATCTATTAAGTTCAGAGTACACAGCATAGATAATTTCTGAATGTAAAGGGATACCAGGTAAGGCTGAAATTGTCATTTTAACTCACTATCAGCTGAGGTTTAATGACTTCCAGGAAGACCATGTCTGCAGACTAGATACATGTGCTGCTTAGTCTATTTGACTTTCAGTTCCTTTCTCCAGCTTTCCCTGTGCCCTGTAGAGTGATGCAGTCCCCTCCCTTGCCCTAGATTTCTAGCTGGGATTAGCCAATGAAAGGAACCAGCATTTTAGGGCATAAGGACAGAGGCTGAGTATTTCCTAATGCCCGCCCATGCCTTTCAGGTGTTCTGGCAGTGGCTGTGTTCCACTATCAATGGTCCCTGTTCAATGACTCAATAACACAGTTCCCTCCTCTTGTCCCTAAGTCCTCTGAACTGTTACCTGCTGTTGCTAGTCCCTGGGTCTTTCACTAATGCTTACTGGTTCCCTTTAACCCCATTTCCACACATTTTATAAGTAGTCTCTTCACTAAAGTCTCTTCAAATAAGTGCCTTAAAATGTGCTACCTACTTCTACCCGAGGACAGAACAATCGTTCCATTTAATTGGAAACTGGGTCAGCCAAGAGACAAAGAAGACACCAGCAGTGGCCAGGTGGTACCCCAAAGTCAGGGGCCTGTGTTCTAGCTCTTTAGGTTCCAAAGTTCTAGGTTCCAATAACTCCAACTTCCTTCCTTGGTTTCCCTGAGCTTAGAGGTGATAACTGCTTTTTGCAATTATTATTCTTGGGTTACTTCAATGTTCTCATTTTATTCTTTTAGTCCTGTAACAACCATGTAACCAATTCCCTGTACTAATTTCCCTGTATTGAAATATCTAATGTGGTTTCTGTTTTCCTGACTGATACAGCCCACATTTTCTTTTAATCCCTTTAAAAGAATTAAGATATAGTTGACATATAACATTATATCAGTTTCAGGTATACAACATAATACGTATATATTCCAAGATAAGTCTAGTTAACATCCATTACCACACAGTCACAATTTTTTTTTGTTTTATGATTAAAACTTTTTTAAAATCTACTCTCTTAGCAACTTTCAAATACACAGTACAGTATTGTTAACTATAATCACCAGGCTGTCTGTTACATTCCCAGGACTTATTTTATAACTGGAAGCTTGTACCTTTTGACCACCTGTACCCATTCACCCATGTTTTCTAAGATAAAATTTCTAGCAAAGGATTAAGAGTTACTGTTAAAATAATAGCAATTAATTAAAATATTTATATTTATAAACCACCTGAGCTTACTCATATAGTCATTTATGACACCAAACATGAAATCCTTTTACCTTTTTTGCCTTTTCTAGCAACTTAACAGTCATATTGCCAGTTCCAGGTCCAACTTCCAGCACCACATCAGTTGGTCTTAAGGCAGCCTGCAAGCAAACACAACCACTTTAGCTTCCCTGACCACATAATTTACACCTGAATATCTTTGCTAGAAAGCACTCTATTAAGACATTTTATTCTAACTCAATTTTTAGGAGTTTCTTCATGATCTATATGCTTAACAAAATTATCTAACATTTGGTGCAAGTGGAAATCTGACACTTTTCCTAACTTGGGACAATAGTTAGGAGTCAGAAACCCACAATAGTTCTTTCTGGGGTTGGCATTTTGCTTTCTACCTTGGAAATGATTTCAATAGCCTCTTGCTACCAAGTCTGCTATCAATAAATTCAAACTGGAAAGGACTATATATACACAGTAATGATTTTGCCAGAGAATCATAGTGTGCTGTACCAGGATTTCTCAATTCTCAACATATGTTTGTTTTCAGGGATGCGGGAGTACCCAGAAATTGTACAAATAGTGGATGTTTGTATGCACACAGCTGCAGTATTCTGGATCCATAGCTATTATCAGATGCTCAAAGGAATCCATGAACCAAAAATGTTAAAAAGCTAGGCCAACCCTCATTTTGCAAATAACAAGAAGTCAAGATGAGGTCCTTTAATTATGTAATGCTTTCTACTGCTCCAGGATGCTCCCTTTGTGGCCATGAAAGTAATTTGCACCTCCTGTATTTCATGTCCTAGCATCCCCAATCATCTGAAACAATAGAGAACATCAATAACACATACCGGAGGAATACTCCAAAGAGTTTATATGTGGAACTGCACTGTATCATATAAGTTTTTCTGGGGGAACAAACTTCCTAAGATCTCTGTTTATCTTTAGCCTCTGAAGTAAATAAAAACTAACAGTCATGGGTGGTTCCTAGAAAAAGTGATTGGGGAATAATAATAATCTGGAATTGAACAAATGTCCAGCTATGAAGTAAATAATCTATACAAAGAAAAAGAATTCGGAACCAGTAGAAATCCAGACTCACAGAATTAAAGCAAATCATGGCAAAGACAGCTTGTGAAAACTAGAAAATTCTTCAGTTCATTCAACAAGTCTTTAAAGAGCATCTACTTTGTGCCAGACATCCTCTGTGCGCTCAAATATTCCTAATAGTAATTACTTAGTAACTCCCTTTCCTTTTCCACACCCACCTTATCGATAATGCTGTTAACAATTAGAGGATTTTTCAAAATGTGCTGCCCAATCCCCGTGTTGAACATGAGTCCTGAAAGAAAACACGAAACAGCCTTAACTTTCCAACTACTATTAGGTATTAGAAGACGGTCGCAGACAAGAAGGCACCTGAGAAGATGGGCGGAAGATTTGTGCGCCAACGAGACGCAGCAAACGTCACCCCTGGAGCCCGGCCTGACGCTCAGCCCATAACTTCTGCGGGAAAGGAAGCCGGAGACAGCGCGCAGGGCCCGCGGCCCGCGCCCCCGGAGTCCCAGGACCTGAGATCTCACTGTCCCGGCCCAGAGCTAGGTCCAGACCCCGGGCTCAGCTCCCGCCGGCAGACCCGACCCGACCTCAGCTCCCGCGGGGCGGACCCACCTCCCGCGCTCTTCAGCTCCCGGCCCTGCTGCCGCTCGCGGCGCCGGCCGCTCGCCCCAGACTTGATCTTGGGCATTTCTGCAGGCAGCGGGCGCACAGGCCCAGGAAGTCGGCGGGGACCAGAGCCCGCTACCCCAGTCACCGCACCACGTGGGAACCGCCGGCCGCGCCACCGAACCACTCCCAGCCCCTTGGGGAGGGGAGGGGAGAGGCGCGGGCCCGCCCCCCGTTCGCTCTGGGCTCCGCCCCCAGGAAGAGGGCCGGCCTTGGAGCCCAGGGGCCGCCGGGCATTGTAGTCATGAGCTAGAGCAAAGCCTAACCGTGGAAGCCTACAGGTCCCAGAAGACACCGCGCTACCGATTCTGAAAGTTTGGATTGGCTAGGCTTGGTCTGGGCATGGCCTGCCGCCCCAATGAGCACAGTTGGTTAGATAGGTTTTGGTATGGTAATCCCCATGGTTAAATGGTTTTTGGTATGGTACTCTGGGGATTGTGGAGGTTTAAGTTCTATAAAGCGATTAGGCCTGGTGGAGGCTTTATAGAAACCAGGTTCTGGGATCGTTGATGTCCAAAGAAGGTTTCTTTCTATCACCGTCTCTCACTCCTGTTTCCCAGAACAGGTTGGGATGGAAACCCAGGATGTTGGGTTGAGGAATTTGCTCCTCTGGGGGAGTGATTTCTCTACTTGCGCTTTGGAATGCCATCCCGAGAGTAGAATGTAGTAAGTGTCTAGTTCCACTAGGGCAGCGGTTCTCAACCTGTGGGTCTCGACCCCTTTGGGGGTCGAACGACCCTTTCACAGGGGTCGCCTAAGACCATCAGAAAACACATATAATTACATATTGTTTTTGTGATTAATCACTATGCTTTAATTATGTTCAATTTGTAACAATGAAAATACATCCTGCATATCAGATATTTACATTACAATTCATAACAGTAGCAAAATTACAGTTATGAAGTAGCAACGAAAATAATTTTATGGTTGGGGGTCACCACAACATGAGGAACTGTATTAAAGGGTTGTGGCATTAGGAAGGTTGAGAACCACTGCACTAGGGCTACTAGTTGCTTCGCTTCCGTTCGAGCCATGTCCTTCTCCCTATGCATTTATTGAGCTCCAGCTGTTTATTAAATACTGCTGGGTGGTGGGGAGTCAAAGTAAAATAGGAAACTGGTCTTCTCAAAGTTTATCCATTGAGAGAGACAAAAACTACTAAATTCAGTAAAAGTGGTAATTGGTATGCATTGGGTATTGTGCTAAGGACAAGGTATCCAACCGTACAAGGTATCCAGATCACAAGGTCCCTGTGTGTTGTGCCTGCCAGAATAATGGCTTTAGTTTTTAATGTTTCTGTGTGTACCCTGTTTCCTTGAAGAAGTTTTCTTCTGTCATGACCAAAGCTGACTCTTCCCTGGGAATTAATTTTGTGTATTCCCAAGCCTTAGTCTTTTTTTTGCTGTACTTTAACACAGGAGAAAACAACTACCTATTTCATTCCACTAATCATTAATTTAGTGCACAATTCTGGAAAATCTAGTGTGCCAGCCATTGTATCAAATGTTAGGAATAAAAAGATGAACATGACATGATCCCTGCTTTTAAAGAATTTTCTGTCAAGAGGGAGACATGCAAATAACTGCAATCATGGAACCATTTCCTGATCAATTAGGTGTCAGGTGCTTTAGTTACATGAACTCATTCAACATTTTCAAACAGTTCTCTGAAATAGGTCTTATCATTATATCCATTTTACAGATGAAGAAATTGAATGAAAAAAAGAGATTAATATGTTGCTGAAGATCATACAGTAAAAATGACAGTCTCCTCTTGAGCCTAGGTCTATATTCCAAAGACTGTGCTAATATTAGAAGAAATTGGGGAACATTTTCAAAATATGATATTTGAGCTGAGTCTTTAAAGGACAAACAAAAGTTAGCCAAGGAAAGTTTGGGACTTCAAAGGGAACGGTACTAATAACGCCAAGATACAAAGATGTTTAAGGAAGAAAAAGAAGCTTGGTATAGCCGAGGAATAAGTAGGTAAGGTAAATAGGGACTTATTGTGAAGGAGCTAAAGGCATTTTTAAGGGCTTAGGGCCTTAAAATATAAATATTCGTGAGAGGGTTGACTGATGATAGGATTATTTTAATAACTCTTCTTTGCAGAAACGGACCCGTAAAACAATGCGGTTTAGCAGTTGATATCTAGCTCGGATTTAAAGTTCAGTCAACCAGGAGACGACTTTTCCCCGAAGTCGGGGCAACCCGGACCTACGATTCCTATGGTTCCAGATCCCGCT
Organism: Myotis lucifugus; assembly: GCF_000147115.1. Taxonomy (NCBI): domain Eukaryota; kingdom Metazoa; phylum Chordata; class Mammalia; order Chiroptera; family Vespertilionidae; genus Myotis; species Myotis lucifugus. The sequence continues at coordinate 46,131,132 of NW_005871048.1, read as the reverse complement.
GATTCCTGGCTCCCCGCCCTCTCTACTGCGCAAGCGCACACTGCTGAGTTAGCCAACCGGCGCCTTTGGTTTCGAAGAGAAAGCCCCGCCCCTTTCTTCCCTCCGCTGTCCAATCGCCTCCCTGCTTGGCCTTCTCCACGCGCCGTGGGAGTGTGACGCAGTATTCGCGCGTCCACATCGCGTGGAGCGGCGACGCCGAACATGGCGCGTTCCTAGAAGCGGCTTTCGGCATCAGTAGGCGGCGGCGTGGGGACTGGGAGCGTGGGGTGCCGGACCAACCGACGCCGCTTCGTGCTGGGAAGTGAAAGCGGGAGAGCCGGGCTGTTCCGGACCGAACCAACCGGTGAGGCTCCCGCCCGAGGCCCCCAGAACGCTGAGTAGAAGGAAGGAGTGGGCTGGGCAGCGGAGACCCAGGCGGACCGCGGGGCTACCGGGAGAGGAGGGGTAGCCTGGCGCGGCGAGGGCCTGCGGGCTTGGTTCTTTGCGTAACCCTGGGAACCCGTGGGAGCTCGGGGCTGTGCCAGTCGGACCGGAGCGGGAAGCATGGTCACGGAGGAATCGGGGTGCAGGAAGGCAGGCACTGGGTGCCCAGAAAGGAGAGCGTGGGGTGCCCATTGTGGCTGCGGTTGCGGGCCAGGGTGGTGCATTTGCCCTTGAGGGATAGAGACCCTGGTCGTCTTTAGTATAAAACCACTACTGCTAATAGCAATGCTGGGAAAGCTTTAATTAGACCCTTGCTACCCTTTAATGAACAAGTGAAGGAAGTTTGCACATTTTCGGAGAGGACCTGCTTGCTGAGGTATGGCCGCCAGTGCTCAAGCCCAGCGATTTCGGCAGCTTTATATTTGGGGGTCTTGGTGATTCAGCAAATCTATTTGAGGCCCATTGCATTTATTTATTTTTTTTTTTATGACATGGTGATTGAGGGAAGTAGTATTTCAGAATGACTTGACCAAATAGCAAGGACTGGTGAGTTGTTTGCTAGTGCCAAGATTGCCGTTTGACATATTCTCTCCCCACCCCAGCTTAAAGGAGCTCAGTTGTAGTGCGCTAGAGTCCTTGAAATTTGGTTATTCTTCAGAAGGGAGTAAGGAAGAGCGTTTTACAGCCATGCTTTTTTTTTTCTTGGATAAGGGAGGTCACTCCTCCATTTTCACATTATTTCAAACCTCTGTTCAGTACAGAGGTTTCAAGTTAAGGACAGAGTGACTACAATGGAAGATATTCATTGCACGATATCTTTTCTTACATCTTTAGTCACTGAGGAAGATTTTTGTGAAATTACAATGAAAATCTCTCCTTACTGATTGTGATAGGATTGTGGAATCCTTCCCTCCACCCCCCCCCCCCCCCAACCTAGCACAGGGAATAGTAGAAACAGTTTAATTATAGCAATGCATTGTGGCAATATGTTACAGCTCTAGGGCAGCTGGCCTGCCCTGTCCTAATTAGACTTCCTATAGCAGAAGAGAATTCTCACCAAAACCGATTTAGTTATGGTAATACGATTAGAGGTTCTAAGCAAATATGTGAAGATTATTTTATAATTAATGTAAAAATCCTTAGATTATGTGATACGTATATTGAATGGGTATGCATTCAGATTAAACCAGAATCCAAAGAATGCTTGTAGGATGAGATGCTAAAGAGTCTTCCAGAGATAAACACACATATTTTTTCCATAAATAAAAATATTCATATTTTGATAGATAATGTTTGATTAGATAGATTTTTAACCTTTGAGTTTTGTGTATGTATGTATATGTGTGTGTCTTTGTATTTATCTTGGGCTTCTCTTAATTTCTTGTTATTGCTGGCAATATTATTCATTCTTTTCTTTTTCTATCTGCACCAGATGGGGATTGTCAGTTAATATCAGGTGTTTCAGGGAATAGCAAGACACACTTAGTGCAGGTGTGAGTCTGAAGTGTCTTTGTTTGGTTTTGTAATATCAGGCTGATTACAGATAAGCTCACAATTACAAGATTTGTAGAGTTCGAGCTGGATCAGTGTTCTCCACTCTTGCTACTCAACGTGTGGTATATGGCCTCACCTGAGAATTTGTTAGAAATGCACTATCTCGCCCTAGCCGGTTTGGTTCAGTTGATAGAGCCTCGGCCTGTGGACTGAAGGGTCCCAGGTTGGATTCCGGTCAAGGGCACATGCCTGGGTTGCTGGCTAGGTCCCTGGTAGGGGGCATGGAGGAGGCAGCAGATCAATGACTCTCATCATTGATGTTTCTCTCTATCTCTCTCCTTCTCCCTTCCTCTCTAAAAGCAATAAAAATATATTTTTAAAAAAAGAAATGCACAATCTCAGCCTTAATCCCAGATTTACTAAATCAGAATCTGCATTTTAACAAGTGCTCCACATGATATGACACACTAGTTTGGTAAAGAAGACTGAGGTTATGCACAAACCTGCATTAAAATTATAGCATCATTTATTTTGATTTGAGGTGATCTTTTGCTGATTACTGAGTCTCATGTATCTCATTGAAGAAACTAAGGCCTAGCAAGGGTAAGTGACTTGCATAAGGTCACACATATCTAGATTTAAAACCCAGGTTCTGACTCATTCCAGTGCTTTTTGTTTGACAGATTATTAAAACTGAACCAAAGCATTCATGAATGACAGCAGGGTATACACTCAACAGCGAACATTTATTGAGTAATGGGCAGGCAGTCCAGTAATCCTGTGTGTCTCTAATAACTACTTGGGTTTCCTTTGGTGGCTATTAACCCACCATCTCCTTTCTTCCTTACTCTTTCCTGGATAATGTTGCTTTCTACTTCACAGAGGAAATGAAAGACATTGGTGGGAACTTCATTGCTTTTTTCCTGTTTCATCCTCAAATGTGTCTATCTCTACCTGTCCATCTTTAATTGTGCTCTTAGGTTTTTCTCAGTGACAGTGTTTCCTCAGTGTATCAGTTTGCTAGGGCTGCCATAACAAAATACTTTGGATTGGGTGACTTAAACAACAGGAATTTATTTTCTTACAGTTTGGGAGCCTGGAAGTCTAAGATAAAGATTCCAGTGGGATTGGTTTCCTCTGAGGCCTCTCTCCTTGATTCACAATGGCAACCCTCTTTCTGCCTCTTTACCTGATCATACCTTCGTGCACTGGAACCTCTGGTATCTTTTATTTTAATGAGGATAATGGCCTGATTTTAACTTAATCACTTCTTCAAAAACCTTATCTCTAATTTTGAAGATACTGGGATGAGGGCTCCAACATATCAATTTTGGGGGAACATAATCCATAACACTTGGTTAATCCCTTTTTTTGCTGTGGGTTGGCACTAACTTATCAGGATTTAAACACACTCATCTCAAATTCTCACTCTAGATTCATCTTCAGTTTCATCTGTAATTATTTCTTTACGTTTCTTGAAAGTTGCCTATATTCATTTTTTCCACCTCCTTATTACTTTTTTCCTTCCATATATTGAAGTCTGGTAATCCACTTCAGTCACTGAATTTAATGGGGGTGATGGTTACCATTGATCTCTTTATTTTGAAATGTACTGGAATCTTTTAAATCATATGACATTTTGACTAGCTATTATGTTTCTGCAACACTATGATCTGTGGACTGAAGGGTCCTGGGTTCGATTCCTAACAAGGGGACATGCCTGGGTCACAGCTCAATCCCCAGTAGGAGGGATGGTATGTAATTGTGGGGACATTACTGGACATGCAGCCTATACATGTTTTAATGAATTAATTTTTATGAGTGCAGTGACTCCTGAGGCTAAACTCTCAAAACAATGAGATTCTTCTAAGACAGAACAAGGCCAGTAATTGGAAACTACCAGTCAAAGATGTGTATATTTGGACAGGATCTAGTTGATGTCAATATGTTTTCTGCCTGCTATTCTTTTTTTTTAACATATATTTTTATTGATTTCAGAGAGGGAGAGAGAGAAACATCAATGATGAGAATCATTGATTGGCTGCCTTCTGCACACACACCACTGGGGATCGAGCCTGCAACCCAGGCATGTGCCCTTGACTGGAATCGAACCTGGGATCCTTCAGTCTGTAGGCCGATGCTCTATCCACTGAACCAAACCTGCTAGGACCTCCTATTCTTTTTAAAAAATATATTTTTATTGATTTCAGAGAGGAAGGGAGGGAGACAGAAATAAAAACATCAATGATCAGAGAGAATCATTGATTGGCTGCCTCCTGTACACCCCCCACTGGGGATAGAGACTGCAACCAGGACATGTGCCCTGGCTGGGAATTGACCTCCTGGTTCATAGGTCAATGTTCAAGCACTGAGCCACACCATCTGGGACCCCCTAATCTTCTTCTTTTTTTTTTTTTAAATTAAATCTTTATTGTTCAGATTATTACAGTTATTCCTCTTTTTTCCCCCCATAGCTTCCCTCCACCCGGTTCCCACCCCACCCTCTACCCTTATCCTCCCACTGTCCTCATCCATAGGTATACGATTTTTTTTTCCAGTCTCTTCCCCACCCCCTACACGTCTTTCCCCCTGAGAACTGTCAGTCCACTCCCTTTCTGTGCCCCTGATTCTATTCTATTCACCAGTTTATTCTGTTCATCAGATTATTTATTCACTGGATTTTTATTTATTTTTTTTTTCTGTGTATGAAAGCATGTGTGTTTATTTATTTTTTTTAATTAAATCTTTATTGTTCAGATTATTACATTTGTTCCTCTTTTTTTCCCCCTATAACTCCCCTCCTTCCAGCTCCCACCCCACCCTCCGCCCTCACTCCCCACCCACTGTCCTCATCCATAGGTGCACGATTTTTGTCCAGTCTCTTCCCGCATCTCCCACACCCCTCCCCCCCCAAGAATAGTCAGTCCATTCCCTTTCTATGTCCCTGATTCTATTATAATCAACAGTTCATTCTGTTCCTCAGATTATTTATTCACTTGATTCTTAGATTCATTTGTTGATAGATTCATATTTGTTGTTCATAAGTTGTATCTTTACCTTTTTCTTCTTCTTCCTCTTCTTAAAGGATACCTTTCAGCATTTCATATAATACTGGTTTGGTGGTGATGAACTCCTTTAGCTTTTCCTTATCTGTGAAGCTCTTTATCTGACCTTCAATTCTGAATGATAGCTTTGCTGGGTAAAGTAATCTTGGTTGTAGGTTCTTGGCATTCATCACTTTGAATATTTCTTGCCACTCTCTTCTGGCCTGCAAAGTTTCTGTTGAGAAATCAGCTGACAGTCGTATGGGTACTCCCTTATAGGTAACTGAGTTTCTTTCTCTTGCTGCTTTTAAGATTCTCTCTTTGTCTTTTGCTCTTGGCATTTTAATGATGATGTGTCTTGGTGTGGTCCTCTTTGGATTCCTTTTGTTTGGGGTTCTCTGCGCTTCCTGGACCTGTAAGTCTATTTCTTTCACCAGGTGGGGGAAGTTTTCTGTCATTATTTCTTCAAATAGGTTTTCAATATCTTGCTCTCTCTCATCTTCTGGTACCCCTATAATTCTGATGTTGGTACGCTTGAAGCTGTCCCAGAGGCTCCTTACACTATCTTCGTATTTTGGGGTTCTTTTTTCATTTTGCTTTTCCGGTTGGGTGTTTTTTGCTTCTTCGTATTTCAAATCTTTGACTTGATTCTTGCGCTCCTCTGGTCTGCTGTTGGGAGTCTGTATAATATTCTTTATTTCAGTCCGTGTATGCTTAATTTCTAGTTGGTTCTTTATCACAGCATCGAGGGTCTCATTAGATTTCTTGTAGATCTCAATAAGTTTATCGGCGGCTTCTAGACAGTTCTTGAGAGACCTTAAAAGTGTGGTTCTGAACTCAATATCCTCCCTTGATAGTTTTGTCCTGTTTTTTTGTCTCCGCATTTTTTATGCTTTCTTGGTGCACCCCCTAGTGGTCTTTGTGCGCAGTCTTGTTGTAGTTAAGCCTTGATTGTTGTAGTTAATACTAGAGGGATTTGACCTCCAGGCTGGCTGTGAGAATCAGCTGTGTCTGCAGTGGGAAAACTTCTGTCTTCTGGAGAGGTGCTAATCTAGCCTTTGCCTGAGGCTATCCAGCAAATGGCTCTGCGCAGAGCTTGGGCGGGGCGGGTCGCAGGGGATCAACAGGGCGGGCGGAGGGAGCAGTTATGGCTGCTCTCAGTCCCGTTCCCAGAGGCTCTGCTTCTCAGAATCCCAGCAACCGCTGCAAACCTCGGAGAGAAAGCTGCCCTCACGTTCCGACCGATGCCAGACAATCCTGCTTCTCCCGTTTGAGTCTGAGTCCCTAGAGACTCGCCCGGATCTGGAGCTCAGAGTCTGAGACTCCCTCCTGATTGAAAACGACAACCGCGCCCTCAGCCACCAGCCCGCTCCACGCGCACCTCCGTACCTTTGTATTTTCCACACTGCGCCTCCTCTGAGCCTTGATATGCTGTTCTCTTTCCTTCTAGTTGAAGAATCTCTCCTCAGCCAGCCTTCCAGTGGTTCTGAGTGATGTCCGTTCCGTCTTTTAGTTGTATTTTTGAAGTGGTTGTTCGAGGCAGCAAACTCCGGTGTTTACCTATGCCGCCATCTTGGTCTATTCACTTGATTTTTAGATTCACTTGTTGATAGATATATATCTGTTGTTCATAATTTTTATCTTTACCTTTTTCTTCTTCTTCCTCTTCTTAAAGGATACCTTTCAGCATTTCATATAATACTGGTTTGGTGGTGATGAACTCCTTTAGCCTTTTCTTATCTGTGAAGCTCTTTATCTGACCTTCAATTCTGAATGATAGCTTTGCTGGGTAAAGTAATCTTGGTTGTAGGTTCTTGCTATTCATCACTTTGAATATTTCTTGCCACTCCCTTCTGGCCTGCATAGTTTCTGTTGAGAAGTCAGCTGACAGTCGTATGGGTACTCCCTTGTAGGTAACTGACTTTTTTTCTCTTGCTGATTTTAAGATTCTCTCTTTGTCTTTTGCTCTTGGCATTTTAATTATGATGTGTCTTGGTGTGGTCCTCTTTAGATTCCTTTTGTTTGGGGTTCTCTGCACTTCCTGGACTTGTAAGTCTATTTCTTTCATCAGGTAGGGGAAGTTTTCTGTCATTATTTCTTCAAATAGGTTTTCAATATCTTGCTCTCTCTCTTCTTCTGGCACCCCCATAATTTGGATGTTGGTACGCTTGAAGCTGTCCCAGAGGCTCCTTACACTATCTTCATATTTTTGGATTCTTTTTTCTTTTTGCTTTTCTGGTTGGGTATTTTTTGCTTCTTCGTATTTCAAATCTTTGACTTGATTCTTGGGATCCTCTTGTCTGCTGTTGGGTCTCTGTATATTATTCTTTATTTCAGTCAGTGTATGCTTAATTTCTAGTTGGTCCTTTTTCATATCCTCGAGGGTCTCACTAAATTTATTGGCGGTTTCTTGAAAATTCTTGAAAAACATTATAACCGTGGTTTTGAACTCTATATCCAGTAGTTTGCTTTCCTCCATTTCTGTCATTTGTGACCTGTTTCTTTGTCTCCACATTTTTTATGCTTCCCTGTGTTGATAGAGTAGCTTTGTGTGCTAGGTGTCCTATAGGGCCCAGTGGCTCAGCCTCCCTAATTACCTGAGGTGGACACTCTTGGTGCACCCCTTTGTGGGCTGTGTGCACAGTCTTGTAGTTAAGCCTTGATTGTTGTTGGTATCACTGGGAGGAATTGACCTCCAGGCCAATTGGCTGTAAGAATCAGCTGTGTCTACAGTGGGAGAACTTCTGTGCTGAAGACACCCTTCTGGGGCAAGACTTGCTTCAGTGGGGCTTTGGTGCTCACTGAGTCTGCCCCCTGAGTGTGTCCCTTATGGATTTGAGGAGTTGTAATCTGGATGGTCCCACTCTGACCAGTGGGTACACTGGCTCTTGGATCTCTAAGGAGGTGCTAATTTAGCCTCTGCCTGAGGCTACCCAGCAGGAGCTATGGAGCGATCTGGAGATTCCTCTTCCTTGTTTGGGGTTTGGAGGTGCCCAGATGAGGCCCAGCTGTGAAGCAATGCAAGCTGCTGTGGGACCTTGAGCCTTCTTTTGGATGTTCTGTGTCTGCCTGGCCCAGCTGCAGTTTGTTAGGCAATTTTAGATCTCAAAGGGCCAGCCCATTCATATGCAAAAGCCTCTGCTTGCAGCTTGGGTGGGGCGGGGTCTCAGGGAATCAACTTGGTGGAGCAAACAGCTATGGCTGATCCTCAGTCCTGCCCTAGGAGGTCCCGGGGTCTCAGTGTCCCGCAGTAATGGCTGCAAGCACCTCTGAGAGAAAACCGCCCTCGAGTTCTGACTAATGCCAGACAGTCTAGTTTCCCCCCGTATGAGTCTGGATGCCCAGAGACTCGCCCGGAACTGGAGTTCAGAGCAGTTGGGGGCTTGTGCTTCCCTCCCGATTCAAAAAGACACCAGTGTCCTCCATTGCCAGCCTCTTTCCGCGTCCTCCATTGCCAGCCCCTTGAGCCTCTGTACCTCTGCACTTTACTTCCGCACCTCCTCTGAGTCTCAGTGTGCTTTTCTCTTTCCTTCTAGTTGTAGAATTTCCACTCAGCCAGCCTTCCTGTGGTTCTGGATGATGTCCGTTCTCTCCTTTAGTTGTATTTTTGAAGTGGTTGTGCGAGGCAGCAATTTCCGGTGTTTACCTATGCCGCCATCTTGGTTTCTCTCCCCCCTAATCTTCTTTTTGTAGAGTTGGGCTGTGGATCACGAGTTGACTTGCAGGAATTTAACTATGGTTGAAAAAAAAAATGACATCTTCCTCTAATCCCTCTGCTCTACTAGAAGTAGTATGTGGTAAATATTAACATTGCTTATACATTTTACTAAAAGACTACTTGTCAAGTTTTTATTTGTCCAATACCTGTTCTTTCCTGGAGGAAAATTGGAGCTCTTTTAAGTTATTAATGTCCATATTCTCAATGGCTTGTATTTGGCCATATTTATCCTTCTCTTAAAGTGGAATACTGCACTTCTTTTCTCATCAGGCGATTTCATCTTTTTCCTCATATTACTCTGCCTGTTCTTTTTTTAAAAAAATACATTTTATTGATTTTTTTACAGAGAGGAAGGGGGAGGGATAGAGAGTTAGAAACATCGATCAGCTGGCCTCCTGCACACCCCCTACTGGGGATGTGCCTGCAACCAAGATACATTCCCTTGACCGGAATCAAACCTGGGACCCTCCAGTCCGCAGGCCAACGCTCTATCCACTGAGCCAAACCGGTTAGGGCTACTCTGCCTGTTCTTATTCCATTTTCTCAGTCTTCTTTATGCTAAAACATTGCTTACGTTATCACATTTTCTTAAATTCTGTTATAATTAGTTTGTGTAAAGCTCAAAACACATTCAGGTCTTCAGCTCACTTTGTCTTTTTATAGAGAGTACTTTTAATGATTCAGTATTTAACTACAGAAGTAGAGACAGTGCTGTAAGGAAGTTTTTTGCTTGTCATGTTTTGCCTTATGGTGAGGTTTTCATTTTCATATTTTTAATCCCGTATTTTTTGTATTAATTTATTCTTAGGTTCCCATTTGTTTCTTTTCCAAAGAAGCTATTTCACAGCATTTATTGACCTAACTTATTAAACCCTGAAAACCCTTGCTATATTTCTAGATGGTTGTCCTGGCCAACTGGTCACTAAGAATTCCATTGTCCTCCTCTTTCCCTGCCCTTGAAGGGAAAAGGATGCTTGGAATATACTCTTTGGGGTGTAGCACTTACTTCTTACCATCAGGTGGCACTGCAGATTACTCACTTTATTTTTACATTCTTAGGAATGGTAGGTAGATCTAGTAGTGTGTTATCTGGTAAAGAAACAAGTTGATGTGGAACTGTCATGGAGAAGACTTAGAAATGAAGTTAAACTAGGCTGTATACTTGAAACTAATACAAAATAATATTGATAAGAAAAAATAAAAATGGATCACTAAAACAAAAAAAGATGAAATTTAAGACAGTCTAACAAATACAAACTTATTTCCCTTTAATTTTTTTTTTATTTTTTATTTTTTTTAAATATATTTTATTGATTTTTTACAGAGAGGAAGGGAGAAAGATAGAGAGTTAGAAACATCGATGAGAGAGAAACATCGATCAGCTGCCTCCCGCACATCTCCTACTGGGGAAGTGCCCGCAACCCAGGTACATGCCCTTGACCGGAATCGAACCTGGGACCTTTCAGTCCACAGGCCGACGCTCTATCCACTGAGCCAAACCGGTTTCGGCTTATTTCCCTTTAATGTAATGGAAATGAATATAATATGTGAAGCTTAAAGGAAAGTAATCAATAAATTAGAACATTTTGTTTGGTTTTATTTTTCTCAAACTTAAATATTTTAAACTACTGTTTTTATAAACACCAAATAATAGAATATTAAGTGCTTCTTAGAGATGACTGAGTTAAAACTGCTGTTTGATTACAAGATTGAGTTCCCTGAGTGAGGAAATTGTTTTTTGGTAAACATTGTTATCACAAATTTAGATAATCTGGCAGAACTGTTGCTTATCAATTCTTGTTACTGAAGATCAAGTTTGTAAGCCTTTTCTCCTGAACTTTTATGATGAGAGTGTGGTTAGTGACTACATTATCTACTTAAATGTGCTATATTTAGTATACTAGAGGCCCAGTGCACAAAAATTTGTGCACTGGTGGGGGTGGGGGCGGTCCCTCAGCCCGGCCTATGCCCTCTTGCAATCTGGGACCCCTCGGAGGATGTCCACCTGCTGGCTTAGGCCCGCTTCCTGGGGGATTGGGCCCAAGCTGGCAGTCAGACATTCCTCTGGCAGCCCGGCAGCTCTCGTGGGGTGTCCACTTACCAGCATGGAGCAGAACAAAGCTGTAGTCGGACAGCTCCTGCATTGAGCATCTGCCCCCTGGTCGTCAGTATGTGTCATAGTGACCAGTCATTCCCAGTCATTCTGCTGTTAGGGTCAATTTGCATTTTGCCCTTTTATTATATAGGATAGAGGCCTCGTGTACGGGTGGGGGCTGGCTGATTTGCCCTGAAGGGTGTCCCGGATCAGGCTTGGGTGCCTGGCCAGCCTGGGTGAGGGGCTGATGGGTGTTTGCAGGCTGGTCACACCCCCTTCAGGGTGGGGGTCCCCACTGGGGTGCCTGGCCAGCCTGGGTAAGGGGCTGATGGCTGTTTTCAGGCTGGCCACACCCCCTTTAGGGTGGGGGGTTCCCCACTGGGGTGCCTGGCCAGTCTGGGTGAGGGTCTGAGGGCTGTTTTCAGGCTGGCCAAGCCCCCCAGTGATGGAAGCTCCCAGCCTCTCCTTTTTTCCTTTTTATTCTGGGATTTATTTACCTTCTATAATTTAAACTTTGTAGCCTTGAGTGGAGCTCAGAGCCAGCCAGGGCAGGCGGGAAGCTTGGCTTCCTCCATTGCCAGGGTCAACCCAAGCCTCCTGCTCGCTCCAGCTCCGTGGCCACGGCCGGCTGAAAGCAGGTATCTGGGGTTTATTTAGCTTCTGTAATTGAAACTCTGTTGCCTTGAGTGTAGCTCAGAGCCGGCCGCGACAGGCGGGAAGCTTGGCTTCCTCCATCACTGGAGCAACCAAGCCTCCTGCTTGCTCCAGCTCCATGGCTGGCCCTCAGGTGTACCTGATGGTGATCTCTGTGAAGATCCTGGCAAGTCCTTTGAGAAATTACATTTAGCCATTCCCACAAGTTAGTTATGTCTGTCTGTCTGCTCTTGATTTCTCCCTCCTGTTATTTTCTTCCTCCACCACCTTTCTTTATCACTCAGTTCTCTTTTGGAGACTGGTTATGTCTGCTTCAATACTAGGTGCAAATAGCAGTAGAAACCCTATTATATTTCTGCATGCTAATTCTAGGGGGCACTGGTAGTCATCTGTCTTTTAACTCAAATGAAGTTTATTTCCACACTGTTACATTTGAATGATTCCATACATTGCTCTCCCTGTTCTTTGTTGCCATCACTGTCCTTTCAAGAGAATTCCCCAGTTAAGTACTGTATGGATATCGAATGTTATCCTTTTAGGTTTCTGATGGATTCAGAGATCTTTTTGACAGTTTCTTTAGGAACCTATTGTGGGAGAATATGGTAGGTTTGTGGGTGTTTGGGAATCGGTGGTGTGGTGAGGCCATTTCGTGTGATAGTAGGAATAGAGATCTGGTAATGGGGCTCACTCTGCCATGTACTAGTTTGCTACACGACCTGGGAAGCTCTCCTGTAGCTGTACGTTCTTCCTCGATAAAAGTGATATTAGTCCAATTGTCAGATTTGCTCTTATAGATTTGTTTGGGATCTTTAAAACATTTACTAAGATTTATTTATGTGGTGTTTTTAATAATCCATTATAGGTCTGTCATTCCTGAATTAAGTTCTTTTTGATGATACATTTAATCTGCAGTTTAGGAACTGATTGCTGCTTAGAGCTTCCCTTATAAGTTAATTAGTGCTTAGAAATGTTTCCAGTAGAAGTTATGAAAGATGGTTGTTTCTCAGACCTAACAGCCCTATTATCTGAACCACTCATAGTAGTGCTTCTGTAGGGGGAAATGTGCTTTGGGTTCCAACTGTTATTTTCGGAACTTATTTTCCACAGTTTGTTTTAATGATAAGAATATTTCTCTCTGCTTCCCACCTCAATCCTCCAGGATGAAACAAATCAATCAATTAGCTGCCATGTGGTTCAGTGAGAAGTACTTGATTGTTCAAAAATGGTCACTTTTTTTTTTAATTTAATTTAATTTTTAAATTCTTTATTGTTTAAAGCAGCGGTCGCCAATATTTCGGACCTCACCGACCACCAGTTGGTGACTGCTGGTTTAAAGTACCACATATGTTTTTCCCCCATTGTCCTCTCCTGGGCCACCCCCATCCCCCAGCACATGCCCTCACCACCCTAGTGTCTGTGTCCATTGGTTATGCTTATATACATGCATACATGTCCTCTGGTTGATCTCTTAACCCTGCCCCACCTTCCCTTGCCTTCCCTCTGAAGTTTGACGGTCTGTTTGACGCTTCTCTGTCTCTGGATCTATTTTTGTTCATTAGTTTGTGTTGTTTATTATATTCCACAAATGAGTGAGATCATGTGATATTTATCTTTCTCCCACTGGCTTATTTCGCTTAGCTTAATACCCTCCAGTTCCATCCATGCTGTTGCAAATGGTAAGAATTCCTTCTTTTTTACTGCAGCGTAAATATCTACAGTATTCCATTGTGTAGATGTACCACAGGGTTTTAATTCACTCATCTGCTGATGGGCACTTAGGCTGTTTCCAAATCTTAGCTATGGTAAATTGTGCTGCTATGAACATAGGGGTGCATATATCCTTTCTGGTTAGTGTTTCTGATTTCTTGGGATATATTCCTAGAAGTGGGATTACTGGGTCAAATGGGAGTTCCATTTTTAATTTTTTGAGGAAACTCCATACTGTGTTCCACAGTGGCTGTACCAATCTGCATTCCCACCAGCAGTGCACGAGGGTTCCTTTTTCTCCACATCCTTGCCAGCACTTGTCATTTGTTGTTCACTTTTCTTTATTCAGCAGATATTTATTAAGCATATATTATGTGTCTTATTGGGCTTCTGGGACTACAGAGATGCTTTAGACCAGTGGTCGCTAACCTTTTGGACCAGCGGTTGGTGTCCGCTGCTTTAGAGAGCAGTCCTGTCACTTAAGGGAGTCAGTATTAGATACTGATTAGACTGGTGTGGCTTTGGTATTCAAGTCCAGCACTACCACTTAATAAATTGTGACCTTGCGGGGTGGAGTGGGCAGTGGTTGGGTGGGTGGAGGTGGAAGAGAGCATAGGGGGGATAAAGGGAGGAATATAATAAAGAGAAAATAAAATTGTGACCATGGCAAGGTAAAGTCTCTGATCTTTTACTTCTCTACCTGCCACACAGAATTAGTACTAGGAATATGTAAATGAATAAAACCTTCATATAATATTTGGCATATAATATATGCTCAGATATTGGCTTTTATTTTAAAACTTGAACTTTATTTTTATTTTAGCTGGCTTGAATTGAATTATGGGAATTTTAAGTAAGTGTATGGATGATACATAGGATAAATAGAGACATGAAGAAGTAGGTGGATGATTGAAGTATAGGAGGAATTCAGAACATTGAAGCTCTTTCTCTGTTTCTGTTAATATTTTGTGTATAATGTACATTCAAGTATGTTAATTTATCATTGCCAGGTTTCCATGGATCTCAATAGTGCCAGCACTGTTGTTCTTCAGGTCTTAACACAGGCCACTAGTCAAGATACTGCTCTCTTAAAACCAGCAGAGGAGCAGTTGAAACAGTGGGAAACACAGCCAGGTTTCTATTCAGTGCTGCTGGTAAGTTGTTCAGACACCATTATATTAACTTTTAAAAACCCGCTTGTATTGGTGGATTAGTTAGTGAAACTGATCCAAATGGTTGGCTACCATTGCACTGTCATTTACTAATTCAGGACATGGCTCTTTGCAAGTGTTTAAGAAATGTTTGTTGATGAGTGAATAAATAGGATATTGGTAGGATCTGCTTAGAAGGTTTCACTACTGATGTGGTGTGGGAGGATTTGGGTACTGCATTTACCTACCTTGCCATCTTGACTGGAAGTTCTGTGATGTTTTAAATTACAATGTAAATATTATTTTTACTGTTCTTTTTATTTTCATACTAGTGGCCTGGTGCACGAAATTCGTGCACGCGGGAGAGGGGTGTTCCTCAGCCCAGCCTGCACCCTCTCCAATCTGGGACCCCTCAAAGGATGTTCTACTGCTGGTTTACAGGGATCGGGCCTAAACCGACAGTCGGACATTCCTCTCGCAATCTGGGACTGCTGGCTCCTAACCACTCACCTGCCTGATTGCCCCTGCCACTCTGCCTGCTGGCCTGCTTGCCCCCAACTGTCCCCTGTGCCAGTGTGCTCATCCCCAACTGCCTCCCCTGCCTGCCTGCTCGCCCCCAACTGCCCCCCTGCTGGCCTGCTCACTCCAAACTGCCCCCCCTCCGCTGTCCTGATCACCTCCAACTGACCCCCACTGACGGCCTGCTTGCCCCCAACTGGCCCCCCTGCTGGTCTGCTTACCCCCATCGACCCCGCCCCCCACCAGCCTGATCACCCACAACTGCCCTCCCCTCTTGGCCTCTAACCGCCTCTACTTCGGCCCCACCACCATGGCTTTGTCCAGAAGAATGTCCGGAAGGTATCCTGGAAGGTCTCCCAGTCTAATTTGCATATTACCCTTTTATTAGTATAGATACGTTTATAACTATCATTACACATTTTTTATAATAATTTTAATTTTTTGATAAAAAATTTAAAGATCACAGAACATTATAATTTTCTCTTTTATTATTAAAATAATGTTACATGGTTTAGCTTGCACAGTCATTATTAAGGTCTCCCACTGCTGTGAAAAATGAGGATTATCTATATTAACACAGTAAGCAGATTTTTTGAATGTTGGTTTATTTTGAGTTGAAATTACATCACATCTGCCTTTATATAACTTAAAAATGTTTTGCTATCAAACTAAATTTGTAAGCACACTTGTTTTAATGAGAATACTTTCAAATAGTTTATTTCATAGCATTTATTAATAACCCAAAGGCTTTCACTCCTTAGAATCTTTGAATTTATGTTGTCAATGGCTCTATTTTGATTTTTTTATTTCGATGATTTCTTTTGTGTGTGTAGATTGTGATATATAATGAGGTTTATTTTGTTTTACGTTTATTAACAAATAAACATACTTAAGAATAGAATAATGTAATGAATCTCCACGTATCCATTACTAAGCTTAAACAATTAGCATTCTACTTTCTTATATGAATTGAACTGTAGGTATTTAGAAAATAATATGATATATGTAGTGATATAATTTAAATGAAACTAATTTAAAAAATCTATTCATATTTTCTTGTATATTATACTTTTAACTTACCGTTTATTCTAATACTATGTTTTTTTTAATTTACAGAATATTTTCACAAATCACGATTTGGATGTTAATGTAAGGTGGCTTGCTGTGCTGTATTTTAAAAATGGAATTGATCGTTACTGGAGACGTGTAGCACCTCAGTAAGTTTCATCACTCTTCCCCTCTCAGTGCAGTAATCCTTTTCAAATTCAGGGAAGTATTGGAGTATATCTGTTAATCTTCATTCTTTTTTTTTTTAATATATTTTATTTATTTTTTTACAGAGAAGAAGGGAGAGGGAATAGAGAGTTAGAAACATCGATGAGAGAGAAACATTGATCAGCTGCCTCCTGCACACCCCCTACTGGGGATGTGTCTGCAACCAAGGTACATGCCCTTGACCGGAATCGAACCTGGGACCCTTCAGTCCGCAGGCCGACGCTCTATCCACTGAGCCAAACTGGTTAGGGCTAATCTTCATTCTTTATGTAAAAGAATGAGTTTGTGCTTACTTCAGCCGCCCACGTATTACAATTGGAACAATGCTGAGCAGATTAGCATGGTCCCTATGTTAGGATGACTTGCAAATTTGTGAAGTGTTTTTTTTTTTAATACTTAAATGAAAAATAAATGTATTACTTATTAAAGAAGAAAAGTATTCTACATAGTTAATTACAAATCAGTATCCATATTATTGCTTTTTCCCATGACTTTTTTTTATTATGGGCAGGTGTATGCATGGCTTTCTTGTTGGCCTGCTTTCGAGGATCTCAAATTTGATGAGCACAGAACAAAGGCCGAGTTGAATAATTCATGTTGGAAAAAAAATGTTTGTTTGTGTTTTATTTTTAAAGAAGTTGAGGTTAGGATTTTGAAAAAAAGTCATTGAGAAGGAAATCCCAGGTCAGTTCTGAGCCAACTAGATGTTAATTCCAGTTTCTTTTGCATAATTTCCTTTGCAGTGGGAATGGGATAGTATACATTTGTAATCTCATCAGATTCAGTTGTAATTGCTCTGTAGGTGGTTAAATTAACATATGTCTCTTAATAATTAATTACATGTTATATAATTGATGGACAGGAAATGCAGACATGACTCTGGAATTTATTTGATAGAAAATAGTGAACCTTGCTGAAGAAGTAACATAGCCTTTGTTTTCCAGTAGATGGCACCATAGCTCTTATATTTATAAGGCCTTAAAAAAAACTTGTCTATTTCAAAGTGCTTATAAAATATGCCCTTGAATAATATTGGAAGCAACTAGAATTTTTTAAGGCTGCACTTAAGATATTGTAGTTTAAATCAAACTTATTTTAAAATAAATTCATAATTTTGAGAGACAGTATTTTTGGTTTATTGGAAAGAGTGCAGCAGCACAAATTTTTCTACTGCTGTGTTCAGTTATATTTTAGATGATTCCTAAAATTGATTTTATACTGGTTATATGAAGAATATGGTTATAATGAGTATAAGTAGTCATTTAAAATGACTGTAAGGGAGAGTAAATTATGATTACATATTTCAGATTGTACTTTCACTTACAGAATTAGAAACTGGAATTTACTTTAAATTTTACAAATTAATAGTGTTATTGTATGGTATTAAGAAGTTCAATCCCAAGCTATCTCTTCTGGTATATATTAAGATATAAGCTTTAGGAAAGAATCCTTCCTTGTGTATTTTTAGCTTCCAGTTGTCGTCTGCAATACTTGGTGTTCCTTGGCTTGAAGGTGCATCACTCTGATGTCTGCCTCCATCGTCACATAGACTTCTTCTCACATGTCTCCTCTGTGTCTTTGTCCAAATTTCCTCTCCTTATAGAGGGCACCAGTTCTTGGATTAGGGCCACCCTAATCCAGTATAACCTTATTTTAGCTTGATTACACATCTGTAAAACCACAGTTTCCAAATAAGGTCACAATCAGATTCTTGAAGTTAGCACTTAAAGATGTCTTTTTGGGAGGACACAGTTCATCTTAACAGATGCTTTATAACTTGTTTTTAATTCTCTACAACTTTTATGGCTGGTTTTATTGGGACGATTCATCTGCCAGAATGGAAAACCTTAAAATGAGGAATTTAAGATTTAAATAAACAATACATTCATATAGTTAGAAAAGTAAAATGCATACCATCTTATACAGTGAATATTCTCCATCCCTGTCCTTTTGCTATCTAGTGTAGTCAGAATATTGGTATTGTGTGTATACTTTCCAGATATGTACAATGAGAGATTTTTAAACTAGTTGATTTCTAATAAGTCTTCCATCCCAAGCATTCTTTGATACCTGATCCTTTTCTCCAGAGAACAACTGCAATCAGATTTTAAGAAGTCAATGGAAAACTAATTTTACTTACAGGTTTTTTGGTTCTTTTTTAGCCAACCATTAATATTTTTTGTCTGTAACTATTTTTACATCAAAAGCAAACATCAAAATATCACATTCATTATGCTAAGAGAAATATGCTAGTCAGAGAAAGACAAGTACCACTTGCATATTTCGCTCATGTACAGTCTAATGAACAAACAGAACTAACAAGCAAAATAGAGACATACTCATAGAGTGCAGGCTGACAGCTTGGGTAGGGGCTGGGGGCTCATACGGGTTAAGCAAAAAAGGGAAAAAAAGGAACAATTTATGGATAGAAACAACAGTGTGGTGATTGGGAGGAGGGAGGTAGAGTAAAAGGGGAATAAAGTGATGAAAAAAATAAAATAAAGAAAAATTACATTCATTACTGTGGATTTGTCTATATTATATGGCTTACTGTTTTGTACTTCTTATTTATTCAATTTTGAAGGAATATTATGCTTTTGAATTACTTGATGTGCCAACGTACAATGGAAATAATTTTATTTATTTACCAAAACAATCAGGGACACCTTGTTTAAAAAGCTTTTTATTTTTAAAATTCACAGTAGTGCTTACCTGCATTTATTGTTAGGTAGCATTCTCTTGCATAATAAATACATCTTTTTTTTCAGTGCTCTCTCAGAGGAGGAGAAATCTACATTGCGTGCAGGGCTAATCACCAACTTCAATGAACCAATAAATCAGGTTAGTGAGAAAATGAATGCTAATTATTCTTTTCCTTTCCTTAGTTTTGCTTCTTTTTCAAACTAATTTTGTTACTGGGCATTAAAAATAAAATCTATTACATAATGTCCATTTGTGATGTTTATATACATTTCTCTGTTGATTTTTGAATTTTGAGATCCAGTTCTAGCTGTTAAGAATTTTGGCTAGATTTGGCAATTAATTATTTAAAACTCAGAAGTCATTTTAAGACATACTTGTATGCATTTTAAACTTCCTCAGTTTTTTTTTTAGCTAACATGGAAAGCAAATGTCTCTGTATTGTAGTCTTACTGCATGGAATTTAATTTAATGATTTAGATGAACCCTTCTGTTTGTATACTATAGGATGATTTCACGATTTTGTCTATTTCATCCATCACATTTTCAGTTCTTACTATGTGAGGGGTAGATAGTAAACTATACAGTTTTTTTCTTTTATAGTGGGATTTTTCTTCTAAGAATAAAGTAAGTTTTGCTTATGGATACAAAGCACACTGTATTTGGTCATGTATTCAATGCAATTTTATCTCAACGTATTATTGCTTTTACAGATCCTTAAGGAGATGAGGGAAGATGGAGAGGAATGGAGTAGCTCTTACTGGGTCAGGAGATGATTAGGAAGAGTTTGGGTGATCTAGAAAGTCATTGGTTAGATGTTCTGTCAGTCAGAATTTGATTAACACTGATCTGAACAAATATCATTATTTAAATACCTAATATTTGATGTTCATTTCTATTCTTAGGTCAGTGGTTCTCAAACTTTGTAATCCTAGAATTTCCTTACACTGCCAAAATAAAACCCTAAAGGATTAGGGTTAATATTTACTGTATTAGAAACTAAAACTGAAAATTAAAAAAAAATGTATAAAATAAAAATAATAAAAATCATTACTTTTAATGTAAATAGAAATTTAAAAAATGAACAATAGCTGTTTCTCAAAGCAATAGATAAATTAATGAGAAGAGTTGCATTGTTCTGTACTTTTCCATATCTCTCTGGTGTCTGGCTATTTGAAAGATGTCCAGCCTGCTGGTGTAGCTCAGTGGTTGAGCATCAACCTATGAGCCAGGAGGTCACGGTTCGATTCTTACTCAGGGCACATGCCCGGGTTGTAAGCTCAATCCCCAGTTGGGGGCAGCCGATCAATGAGTCTCATCATTGTTTCTCCCTTTCCCTTCCTCTCTGAAATCAATAAAAACATATTTTTAAAAAAGATGTCTACACTTTCATATCTGCTGCTTTATTTACTCTGTTGCAGTATATTATTTTGGTAGAAGTTATATGAAGGAAATATGTTATTGGGAAAGGGAGGAACTCACAGACCCTGGAAGGATTTTAAATCACCCACTCCCCACCCTGAAATCCATAGACCACACTTTGAGAACTACTGTCTTAAGCAGTTGTTTTGTGAAAATTTTATTCATTTTGGTCAAATGTATAATAACCAAAAAGGTAACTTTGAACTATGAATGCAGTTCTTATCCATTGCTTTTATTACATGTTTATTTCTTTTTTTTAAATTTTATTTTCTTGTTTAAAGTATTACAAATAGTAGTACATATGTCTCCTTTTTTCCCCCATACATATGTTTATTTCTGATGATTAATTTCCCCCTCCAGATCGCAACTCAGATTGCAGTACTCATTGCCAAAGTTGCTCGATTGGACTGTCCCAGACAGTGGCCTGAACTGATTCCCATTCTTATAGAATCTGTGAAAGTCCAAGATGATCTTCGACAGCACAGAGCTTTACTTACCTTCTATCATGTCACCAAGACTCTGGCCTCTAAACGTCTGGCTGCTGATAGAAAACTGTTTTCTGATGTAAGTGATTTAACATAATTAGATTATGAAAACCATGCTACTTATATAAAACTATTCATAATTTTACCTAAATATTTTATTGAAAGGTTATGAATTTTTTCCAAAAGGTTCAGAATAATAGGTAATAGCTGAAAGATTGTAAGCTGAATAGTGATTGACCATAAGACCACTTCACTGCCAGTGAGGGGAATTGGTTGGTAGAGAACAGTCTGAAGGCAAAGCGACTGGTTTGAGGCTATTGGGGTAGTTGAGATGAGATGATAAAGCTCTTAAATGAAGCAGTGGTAAAGGGAACAATAGACCTGAAATTTAGGAAGTTAAAATTGACATGCCTGGCTAATGGATGGGCAGATGTAGGAAGGAGCCTGACATAACTGGGGGGCAGTAGTCCTTTATTGCATGTTTTAGCGCTATTTGTTGAAAAGACTCCTTTCTTCGTTCATTTGCTTTGGTGCTTTTGTATTTGTCTTGAACTACCAAAACAGCGATTTTCCTGTTGTTCAACGTGACTTTTTGGACTGTACCATATAACACTGGTGAGTCTCAACATATTTTTAACAGTATTCTTGCTTTTTTTGGAATCCTCATTTTGAGGATAGTGCTTGGGAATCTGGATTTGGCTTCCCAGGTGATTCTTATATACACTTAAGTTTAAGTCAGAACCACATTAGTTCCTTTTTATTTATTTATTATTAGTATTCTTTTATTGATTTTTTTCAGAGAGAAAGGGAGAGGGAGAAGGAGAGAGAGAGATTAGAAAAATCTAGAGAGAAACATCGAACAGCAACCTGGCATGTGCCCTGAAGAGGAATTGAACAGGTGACCTCTTGGTTCATGGGTCCATGGTCAAGTGAGCCACACTGGCTATGCTGCCCTCTTTATTTTTAACCTAGTGGGTTTAAATAGTCAATCTTATGTTTACTGAGGATGCTGAGTATAAGAGCAGTTCTTTTAGTTAAAGGTTGCTTTTGAAATCCTTGTCACTTTTGCTTGATATCTAACTGGGGCTAAAGAAATGGACAAGGAAAGGAAAATTTATCCTTTCAAGTCTTTCTATGAATTTCTTGTTGGTTTTCCTCACTTTTATCCCTTCCGTTTGTTTTTCCCCCCCAGGTGAAATACATCTTTCTTTAATCCTATGGTTTTATTGTTATCAAAATATGTAGGACCTTGATATTTCAAATATATATGGAATACAGACAAACATAAAATATTTTTGAGAGAAATTACTCTTGACTGCACCTTTCACTTTTTAGAAGACAACATCTTCCTTTGTCTGATTCAGAAGAGTATTGGTTATCTCAAGTTCATTTTGTGCAGGGTTAATTCTTCTTCTTATGTCTTCTTGCCTTTCTTTTGCAGTCAATTCTTCCCGTTAAGTTTTATAAATTTGTGACAAACCATTAAAAAGTTTTCTTCCTCTTTAAGTAATCTGGTGTGCCTTGATCCAAAAATAATGGATCCAAACTTCAGTTTTCCAAGTTCTCTTTGACAGACATCAGCTTCATTAGATTTATTCAGTTCTTAAGTCGGAAGTCCTAAAATCAAGATGTCATGATGGCTGTGTTCCTTCTGGCACCTCCAAGGGGTGAATCTGTTTCCTTGCCTTTCTAGCTTCTAGAAACCACCTGCATTCAATCCTTGGCTTGTGGCCCCTTCCATCAAATTACATCACTTCAGCCTCTATTCTCATCCTCACATCTACGTTTGTGCACTTGTTTTTATATTGGAAGTTTTCCATATAAAAGTCAAATATCTAGAATATTCTGTTTTATAGTTATTCTTTTCTACCCTTCTATGGAAGTCTTAATTTTTAGTTTGGCTTTCTCAAGTTGTATGCCCCAAATGTGTTGCTTTAGTTTTCAGGTATAATTTATATTTAGCCTAAGCAATCTCTACAGATTTTATCTAATCAGGGACCTTATTCTGGATAGCTTTCTGACTACTTCAGCTTTCTTGCTATGTTTCCTTGTAGTGTGAAGCTCGCTTTTATCCCTTCCGTTTGTTTTTTACCTCCAGGTGAAATACATCTTTCTTTAATCCTTTGATTGTATTGTTATTAAAATATGTAGGACCCTGACAAGCAGTGTGATTTATATGTTCTTGGCTCTAAATGCTCAATATGGAGAGGCTATTTCCTTTCCATATAGAATAAAATATAGGTCTATCCAGCATCTTGTACCTACTTCCAGCACAATATTTGTTACATTGTGCTGAGTTATAATTGTTAACTTACCATTCTGAGATCTATTATACTATGAGTTTTATGAGGGAGTACTGTAGCTTTTATTATTACAACCCTACTCTCAAGCCCAGAAGGATGTACCTAAGTGGTGGTTCTCAGTAATTGTTTGTTAAGTGAATAAACAATAGAGAAGGGATACTTGTTCTTAGATACCAGTTAGATTTCAAAGTCTAATATTGTGTGAAACTTCAAAAAAAGGAGTTTTGGAAGTATATACAAAACTTAATATACCTGGAAAAACATTTCAGCTTAGACAGCGGTTCTCAACCTGTGGGTCGCCACCCTTTGGGGGTCGAACGACCCTTTCACAGGGGTCGCCTAAGACCATCGGAAAACACATATAATTACATATTGTTTTTGTGATTAATCACTATGCTTTAATTATGTTCAATTTGTAACAATGAAATTGGGGGTCACCACAACATGAGGAACTGTATTAACAGGTCTCGGCATTAGGAAGGTTGAGAACCGCTGGCTTAGAACCTTTCATTTTGGAATGGAGTAGCTGAACCTGGAAACATGGAACATAGTGTAGATTAGGAGGGCAGTCTTGTCTGATGCCTTGGGATACAAGATGTGTAGTTTAATTGAAGGTAGTATATATGGGAAAATATTATAAAAAGCAATTTTGCTAGTTAATAAAGTAGCCTCTAATATTTTGGTAATCTGAAATACAGGAAAACTTTTCTTTAAATAAATGTTTAGCCTGTCTGGTATGGCTCAGTGGTTGAGTACCCATGAACCAGGAGGTCACGGTTCGATTCCCAGTCAAGGCACATGTCTGGGTTGTGGGCACGATTCCAAGGATGGGGCTAACAGGAGGCCCCCGATCAATGATTCTCTCATCATTGATGTTTCTGTCTCCCTCTCCCTTACTCTCTCTGAAATCAATAAAAACATATTAAAAAATGTTTACTGTAATGCCAAGATAGTTTTCATCTACTGTACTGAATTAGTTTTTCACACATAGACAAAAAAGTAAGCTAGTTGCTATTGCAAAGTAGTGCACTTTGTACTTAAAACTGCTACCTGCTGCTCAGTGTGTCCCAGCAATTTTTATATCCTGTTTTCCTTCCATGTTAAATTAAGTTCTTTTCAGGGGTGACAAATTACAAAATCAGCAGTTGAGAGAAAATTGTTTTGCAGTAACAAAATTGAGCTTGATTTGACACAAAAAGGAATTCATTTTCTATAAAATTTCATACAAACCTGAATCTAAAAAAGTTGACATTAAGTACAATTAAAGTGACAATCCAAAGTCTATGAAAGCAAGGAAATCTAAGGTACAAATAGTAATTCTAATGTAATTATGAATGTATTAATCAAATAATATCTAGACATGTGTAACCCACAAAGGTATATCCTGTGGTAAATAAAGTAATCCAAACCTAAAAAAAGATTAAAGATCTTTTGAGTGCATTATATTTCACTTGTTTTTAGAGATATGGGTTAACAATTATGAGAAGCTCTATTTTCCAGTGAAGAATGTTTCTTTGTACTGGGCAGCTCTGGAATTTTGAGCAAGGCACTTAAACTTTGATTCTTTAAAATTTCCTTTCAGTTCTAAAGTTGTATGACTCCATGAATTTATAATCTTTATTACTCTAGATTAACCTATATAAGCACCATTAAAGTTTTGAGATGGAAATCTTATAGCATAATGTCAATATAGATGTTTGCATTTTTAATCTGTTTTTGCCTAGAAGACCTTTGTACATTTAGTTTTATTACTTCTCATTTTATGTTTTCTTGGCATAGAGCTAAGTTCTTGACCTACTTATCTTATTAGATATTTTTTTCTTAGATTCTTTGCTATGCAATTTTTAAAACATGTTTTTATTGATTTTTATTTATTCCTATGTGCCCTGACTGGGAATCAAACCAGCAACCTCTGTTTTTATGTAGTATGCTAATGATAACTAGTCATATGCACTTTCATCTGATTTTTATTTAAATAAAATGGCCATGTAGGCTCAGCTAGATTGGTCTTCGACCTTGTGGGAAAAAACTGAAGATACCACTGGAAGTTGGTTCTGCTTCAACCTGGGAGGCAGAGGCTAACTGCTTCTCAGTCTGAGACTTGGGCTGTAAATAGCAGTATATGTTAGAAAAGCAGCCTGACACGCAGTGTGGTTTGTATGTTCCTGGCTCTAAATGCTCAAAAGCAATATGGGTAAAACTGGCAGGACACAGATATTTGACTCCTTTGTATTTCTTAGTATATTGACTTATCTGATGTACTCAGTGACAGTCCATAAATCAGTGTTTTAAACCTATAAGCAGAAGATAAAAAGTATAAGTAGAATATATCAGACTACATTGTAGGCATTAGGCTTAGTATTGTTTCAAGAAACTAATATTTTAGGGTGTGTGTGTGTGTGTGTGTGTGTGTGTGTGTGTGTGTATGTGTAGCAGCCAAGTAAACTATTTATTACTATGCATTTTGGCTTTAAAAGTTTGAAACTTTGTGATAAATGACTCTTGACTATTTCAAATCTCATTGAAAATGTGTGCTCAATTTAAAAACTGAAATGTATTACTGTGTAGGTCTAATTGATTACTGACTTCTATAATGTGAACAAATTTGTTGATATTTCTTTGCAGTTAGCTTCTGGAATTTATAATTTTGCCTGCTCTCTGTGGAATCACCACACAGACACATTCCTTCATCATGTTTCTTCTGGCAATGAAGCTGCAGCTCTAAATTCACTAGAACGAACTCTACTGTCATTGAAAGGTGCTGTTAAACTTGATATGTTCATTTTTGAAATGACATACCTCAGTATAGTCACCAAATAGTTCTTCTGGATGGATTTTCTATTGCTAGTCTCACCAAGAGAATAAGAGTTAATTTTTCCCTTAGAGACAAGGGATTATTTTTAGTTTGTCTTTCTTTTATGAGAATAACTCTTCCTACTCTAATTGATGAAAGTGTGCAATAGTTTTATGTTTTGGGGTTTTTGTTGTTGTTTTTCCTCACCTGAGGAAAGAAAGAGGGGGAGAGAGAATCATCGATGTGAGAGAGAAACATCAATTGGTTGCCTCCTGAATGTGCCTGACCTGGGCCAGGGATTGAACCTGCAACCCAGGTACGTGTCCTTGACTGGGAATGGAACCTGCGACCCTTTGGTGTGCAGTCCAACATTTTCACCACCTAAGCCACACCAGCCAGAACTACAATAGTGTTATGTTATATTTACATTACTGTCATCTCTTGATTCAGAATACATTCTTTTCAAATATTTCTTTCTTTTGCTTCTACTTTACATTTCTCATGTATGTAGTGTTAAGGGCTGCTACCCTTATTGTCATGCTACCTCTCCTGTCCACAAGGCTTAGTTCAGTTCTATTTCCCAGCTCTTTTGCCCGAGAATTCAGGGTCCATCTTTTTTACTTGTACCTCAGGCTCACTTAGATTTTAGATGGTATCTGATGGGGTATCATCTTGGGTTGTGTTTTCGTATGCTGGGCATTCTCTCTTTTTTTAATCCTCACTCGAGGATGTTTTCATTGATTTTTTTAGAGGGAGAGAAACATCAGTGTGAGAGAGAAACATCGATTGGTTGCCGCTATGTGCCCTGATCAGGAACCAAACTCGAAACCTTTTGGTGTAGGGCAGTGGTTCTCAACCTTCCTAATGCCGCGACCCTTTAATACAGTTCCTCATGTTGTGGTGACCCCCAACCATAAAATTATTTTTGTTGCTACTTCATAACTGTAATTTTGCTACTGTTATGAGTCGTAATGTAAATATCTGATATGCAGGATGTATTTTCATTGTTACAAATTGAACATAATTAAAGCATAGTGATTAATCACAAAAACAATATGTAATTATATATGTGTTTTCCGATGGTCTTAGGTGACCCCTGTGAAAGGGTCGTTCGACCCCCAAAGGGGTCGCGACCCCCAGGTTGAGAACCGCTGGTGTAGGGGATGACGCTACAACCAACTGAGCCACCTGGCCAAGACACAGCATAATCTTAGCATAAATCTCCATTTTTACTTTCCCTGGGCTGAGTTATTTATCTTGAACGTATTCTGAGGTTCCTTTCCTTTTTAAAACACTCACTTGGCTTGTACTCTTTGTCTTATAGTCTCTCTCCTTCTGTTCTGATTGCTGAGGCTCTTTTAGATTATGTTTCTTAATTTGATCTCAAGCATCCTTTAGTTTTCTTTTACTAGAGCTCATTTAGCATCCTTCTGTTTTATTCACAAGGCCTTTTATCATATTCACTCTAGTACCTGAAGATGCACAAAACCTAACCTTGTGCTCAAAAGCGAATGATTTTAAAGGACTGTTGACAAGTAAAATCCAGTACAGGTGATTTTACAAGTGAGTGCAGATGGTTTTGTCAACATCCTTGAGGAAGAAATTCAAAGGCTTTAGAGAGAGATGCATACTCAGAAAGAGTCCGAGAAACCAATAATAAGGTTGAATAACAAAACTGTGAATTTAATGATTAAAGATTTTTCATGAGTTTTTTTGACTGTAGACTTCTTTTTGCTTTACTGATTTCAGAGCTTAACTCCTGAAAAAAGGATATAGCTCTACTCTTTATTAGCGTGCCTTAAGCTTTTCATTACCTTCCCATCTAAAGGTCTTAGATACACATTAGCATTTCTAAAGCATTTGACCTAGAAAAAAAATCCATAGCATTTTTCTTGAAAGTACTTATTCTCTCCAGCTATTAATCTCTATCTTGTTACAACTTAAAGTCTTAGGAATGGAGTTTTTTTCACATGTAATCTCAAAGTTTACACCTATTTGCATGTAGTATCTTTTAGACATTCATTATTTCATTCAACAGATTTATAGGTCAGTGGTTGGCACTGGAGAGACAGAAATAATAAAATGACCACACAGATATATGTAAAATGACATCTGTGACAGGGGCCTTACTGATGTTATGATAACTGATAATATGGTCAGAAAAGACTTGCATGAGAAAGTGATGCTTAAATCAAAATCATAAAGTCAAAGTTAACTAGGCAATGAAGGCAGAAAGAAAGGACCCTCCCACGTAGTATAGACCAAGGTGTCTTGGTGGGAAAGAGCGTGTCTGGTATAGAGAGATGAGTTTGAACCCTATTTATTTCTATTATGATATACAGACAGTCCTTGGGTTACGTGGGACTCATCACCAGCTCCCATTTATTTATAAAAAAAAAAAAAAGTTCCGTCATTTCGATGTATGTACATACGTGCTTTATGTTTTTTATTATTTATTTACCACAAGTAAAGGTCAGGAATTGTTATCTTCCTTTAAAATTTTTTTTACTGTTTCACTTCATTACTGCTGTGTATGTGCTCCATGTGAGTGACGTAGGTGCTTATGTAGGTGGGTTCCGACTTACGGCAAAAATCGCGTTACATTGCGCCATAGGAACGGATCTCCGATGTAACCCGAGGACCTACTGTAGTAACTTTTTAAAAAACATATGTTTATTGATTTCAGAAAGGAAGGGAGAGGGAGAGAGAGATAGAAACATCAATGATGAGAGATTGGCTGCCTCCTGCAAGCCCCCGACTGGGGATCGAGCCTGCAACCCGGGCGTGTGCCCTTGAGACCAGAATAGAACCCAGGACCCTTCAGTCCATAGGCCAACGTTCTATCCACTGAGCCAAACCATCTAGGGATAATAACTTTTGAGTGTAGATAAATGATGTATGAAACTGTTGGTCTTTTAGACAGGTGCATTCTAAACCTATTTTTAATATACTGCCCTTTGACTTCACCTCGTGAACACTATTTAATTACATAGATAGCAATGCTGTCTGTAAAGTTATTTTCTGAAAGTGATTTTAAATTTTATAGTCTTGTATGTTGCCATTCAATTGTTACTATTTGAGCTACGTGTTCTACTTGTAGATACTAAATTCTTTAGTAACCCTATGTGGTAGGACTTATTAGCCACATTTTACAGATAAGGAATGTGAGCTCTAGAAAAGTTGCCTAAGACAATACAGTTATAGACATTGGAGCTATTATTTAAATCTAGATCTGATTTCAGATCTTTTATCATTCTAGTTTCCCTGTGTATACCAGTTTACTCATAAAGTGTGATGCTTATAATTGAGCACTATATAGTCTGTTCCATATTAGGAAATTTTCATATCCTAATTTTCATATCCCTTTTAATAGATACTATATTTTCATGAATGTAGCTTAAAACAATGAAACTTTTTGATCACTGTTAAGGCATAGTTTAAAGTTTATGGATTAGAGGTAACCTCAATTTCAACCTATAGGACAGTGATGGCGAACCTATGACACACGTGTCAGAGGTGACACACTAACTCATTTTTTTGGTTGATTTTTCTTTGTTAAATGGCATTTAAATATATAAAATAAATATCAAAAATATAAGTCTTTGTTTTACTATGGTTGCAAATATCAAAAAATTTCTATATGTGACACAGCACCAGAGTTAAGTTAGGATTTTTCAAAATGCTGACACGCCGAACTCAAAAGGTTCGCCATGACTGCTATAGGAGTTATTGCAGGTGAGAAGCACTAACAATTATAGAAATTAAACTAAATTTTGCAATATGGTTTTAGAAGCATGAGTAGTTATGATGAGAACACTACTTTTGCATTGTAAAAACTTGGCTTTGGTTCCATCTTTCCCACTTAGCAAAGCAAGCAATGACCAGAAGTTACTTTTCTGTAACTATTAAATGTTAAGACTATAGCTGCCAAGCTTGATGAGGTTTGTGATTCTAAGTTTTTATTCTGATCATGATTTTAGTAGGATAAAATATGAAAAAATAAGATGCAAATAAAGCTTGATTTTACTTTTCAGTTCTGCGTAAGTTAACTGTTAATGGATTTGTGGAACCTCATAGGAATATGGAGGTGATGGTAAGTGGAAGAAGTAACTGATTTTTTGTGTTACTTTTAGAAAATGCTTGGTAGTATCCTGAGAACTTTGAAGCCTGTTCTTTTTACTTAGCATTCATTTAAATGTATTTACTATATGACAAGGTAGTGTTTTTTTAAAACCATTTTGTGTGTTAATTATACTTTTAGACTTGTGGTTTGTTTTCACTACATCAAAGCAGCTATTATATGAAGGAGAGGAAATAGGCCTAAGTTAGTTCTCAAGATGACATGATACATTGAGAGTGTTCATTTGAATCTGAATTCAAGTGAACTATGAATTTGATTGCTACTATAATATTACCAGTTGTGTCATAGTTATTTATATTCTTGATATTTTCCTTTGTCTGTTTTTGTATATTTAAAATGATTTTTTTTCTCCTTTTAACACTTATACATTCTCTTTGCAATCAATTAAGAAAAATGTATATTAGAGGGGAAAACCTCATTGGTAAGCCTAAGTTGTGATGTATATTTATTATTACTATAGTGTCATCTACTTCTCTGTATGCAAAAATATTAGTTTTCACATATGAGTTTAGGTCAGCTAAAGTATTGCTTTCTGTGGATTGCTTTGGGGGGGCAGAGGTACACAGAAATTTTTGCAAAATTTTGCAAAAATTGGGTCTTTGGGTCTACTCAGCCATTTTATTTTATTTTATTTATTTTATTTTACTTTATTTCATTTCATATTGGTTTTGTACTGTCCGAGGTTTTAGGTATACATTGGGGGGTCGGATCTTAGGACTTAATCCCTTTGGATAAGGGGGGCTTACTGTAATACTTTCTTGTATAAGACTTGTTTTTAATAGTGGAGTATTTTTTACTTACTTAATTTTAACTTTTTAAGATGATTTGGTAAGTTTTAGTATCCCTGAAATAGCATAAGGTAAATGTTTATTACAGAATAAATTGAGACACTTTAAAAAATTATTTTCTAGGGTTTTTTACATGGAATATTTGACCGTCTGAAACAATTTCTGGAATGCAGTAAGTACTTCCATGATAGTACTTTTTACTGTAGAATCCTTATTCCTTAATAGCTCCTGCTCTGCACTTGCAAATCTGGAGAGAGGCTAAAATCTTGTGTCTTGATAATTAATTCTCTGAAGTTAAATAGGAATCTCAGCTTTGTTTTCATACACAAGTCTTGTCTTATATTGAGGAAACCTTTTTAAAAAAATTCTATTCTGTGTTCATTCCTTCTGTATTTCTACTGCAGACATCCACAATACTTATGCATTTAATAGATATTCATTGTGTAGATTCTGTGCAGATGTTATTTAGACTTCTTAAAGATTCTATTGCTTTTAGTATATTTTACATATAAATTTTCTTAAATTGTACTTTCATTTTGTAAATCCCTTGTTCATTTACTTTCATTGGCTTACCTTTAGGACCCTTTCTAATCCACTACCCCACAAAAATAATTTATCATTTATATTTGTGTTGTATTATACTGGTGGTCTGTTAGTTATCCTTTTCTCTTCCCTATAACTGTAAGCATCTTTGCTTAGGATGCACACACACACGTATACATATCCTGTATGCACACACAGGTATGTATATCCTATATGTGTATTTTTTTGTTGTTGTAAATTCTCACCCGAGGATAACTTCCCATTGATTTTTAGAGAGAGTGTAAGGGAGGGGGAGAGACAGAGAGAAAGAAACATCTGTGTAAGAAAGACACATTGATTGGTTGCCTCCCGCATGCGCCCAGATCAGGGCCAGGGATTGAGCCTGCAACTAAGGTGTGTGCCCTTGACCAGAGTCAAACTTGGGACCTTAAGTCCACGATCCGATGCTCTATCCACTCAGCCAAACTGGCTAGGGCTGTATGTGTGTATTTTTGAGGACTTACTAACCTGAGAAGATATCTTAGTGTACTCAACTTTAGGGAGTTACTGATTTTTTTCATGTCAGTCTTTTCAGTTTAGTAAAAACATTGTTGAGTCTATTGCCAGTCACTGTTCTGGGTACTGTGCATGCAAAGATGAATAAAAGAGTTCATATAATGTAGTTTATTTTTCTAAAAATGGTGGGGTTTTTTTTGGCCATCTCCATGGGGGAAGCAGAAGAGAATTAGATGAGGCAGAATATGAAGAGTATGATTCGAGAGCAGAGTAGTTAATGGGCTGATTGACATTATTCTGAATATACAAAAATTTATTATTTGCCAGGGAAATTATCAGAAATAAATGGTTAGAGATATAGGAAAAATAATGAGTATATGCTAATTTTTGAGTGCTTTGCTTTTACTTAATGCTGCTTCACAAGTATTTCAACTATGACTAATTTAGATCTTGAAAATGGGACTCATGATTCATGTATAAAATTGTTACCCTTTTACTTTAAAATGGGTTTAGTTTGTATTTTAGAATTAATTTTGTGAAATACAGCACTGAGGATTACTGTGTCTTTTAAGTGCAAATCTTGGTATTGCTTTATAAAAACTTTGTTTTTTAGAGTCGGGAGTGCACAATAATGAATTCTTAATGCAAAATACCCAAATATACATGACAATATTTTTCCTAAAAGTGTATTCATTGTCTTAGTTGTGAATTTATAGAATATTATAAACTTGTACTAATATTTGAAATGTATTTTTAACAGGTAGAAATGTAGATACAGATACTGTATTTAGAGATAAACTGGAAAAGACCATTATTCTTTTTACTAAAGTGGTAAGTTTTCTTTTTATCTTAATTGTGTTTTTCAAATAAAATATACATATGAACATTTAGTAAGGAAAGTTATGTTTTTGTAAGCATACATTTTGACTTTAGTGTTTTGTGACTTATTTTCTGTTTATAGGAAAATTGAGGAGAAAAACACCTTTCTATCTTGAAGCCTATAATAATTAAATTTATATACCATAAATTATACTGAATGACTCACCTTGTTGTAAAAACTCTATTTTAATAAAATATTAGAGAAGTTGATTCCTCTAAAGCTCATTATTCTCAGATCCATTGGAAAAAGCAGAGATAAGATAGTGCAGCTGAGCAGGATGTAGATAAAATGTAGAAGGCAATATAATATTAGGAAGTCAAATGACCGATTAGCATCATATTGAACATCTATTGAGCTATCCTATATAATAAAAGCCTAATATGCTAAGTGTCCAGTCGTCCGTTCAACCAATCAAAGTATAATATGCTAATGATATGCTAAGGCTTCTCAACCGCTTGTTATGACGTACACTGACCACCAGGGGATGGATGCTCTGACCGGCAGGTTAGCTTGCTGCTGGGGTCTGGCCGATTGGGATTGAGAGAGATGGGCCGGACATGCCCTGGAGCCCTCCCACTGTCCCTCCACGGCTGGCTAACCTCCCGGATCCCTCCCCGGCCCCGATTGTGCACCAGTGGAGTCCCTCAGCCTGGCCTGTGCCCTCTCGCAATCTGGGCTGAGGCACCCCTCCCTGAGTGCTCAGATTTTGTGCACTGGACCTCTATTCCATTATAAAGCTTCTCAGAGTCTTTCCCTTATTGATTTTTGCAGCCATTGGTGATCATGGCCTAGATTTGTTTGATGAGGGGTTACAAAATGATGGCATTCTATGATTCCCTTTACATTTATTAGCTGGAATCCTATATAATAAAAGCGTAGTATGCAAATTGTCCCCTCAATGGGGAGTTCGTCCAGGAGTTTGACCGGGGGCGGGGCCGGCCAGGGGAAGGGAGGGAGTACTAGGGAGGGAGTACTTGGCCAGCAGCCGCTAGCCTCTAGGGACCCTACCAATGTGCAAATTTTGTGCTCTGGGCCTCTAGTTCTTCTATAAAGAAGAAATTTCCCTCATCAACTATTTAATGCATCAAAATATAGTTCATGTAAGAAACGCAGGAAAATTTTTTTTATTTTTTGCTTTTATTTGTTATAACAAGTCCTCGAATAATGTCATTTTGTTCAGTGTTGTCTCATTTATATGATGAGATGCTGCAGCTTAACTCTTGTTTTTATCAGTTAACCTATGGTAAAATGGGTTTTGTTATTTGTTATTTCTCAGAACCTGTATTGATGATCTTAAGTCAGGACTAACTGTACTTTTTATTATTTTTTTTTAAATATATTTTATTGATTTTTTACAGAGAGGAAGGGAGAGGGATAGAGAGGTAGAAACATAGATGAGAGAGAAACATCAATCAGCTGCCTCCTGCACACTCCCTACTGGGTATGTGCCTGCAGCCAAGGTACATGCCCTTGACCAGAATCGAACCCGGGACCCTTGAGTCCGCAGGCCAACGCTCTATCCACTGAGCCAAACAGGTTAGGGCTTAACTGTACTTTTTAAAGGCCTGTTTTGTATATACTTACTCCTTTTGTATTATATTTAGCCATTATTATTATTTTTTTATATTTAGCCATTATTAACAAATTAAGTATGAATTAGGCCTATTTTGAACTCTATACTAGAAATAATAGAAAGTTCTAATTATGAGATATCTGATATAATCCACATTATATGATGCAACTCAGGAAGTATATTATGTGTGCGACATATATATTACATGTGAAACTGCATGAGTTGTACTTATGGATGATTATATGCCTATATTAATTTGGGAAAAATATATTTTAATTTTCTTTATAGCTTTTGGACTTTTTGGATCAGCATCCCTTTTCATTTACTCCTCTAATTCAGAGATCTCTGGAATTTTCTGTAAGCTATGTATTTACAGAAGTTGGTGAAGGGGTTACATTTGAACGATTCATTGTCCAATGCATGAATCTGATTAAGATGATTGTCAAAAATTATGCTTATAAGCCATCCAAAAATTTTGAAGGTAATGCTTTACAGGTAGTTTTACTTTTTCATTTTCTTATTGTAATTGAAGTGTGAAATAAATGCTACTTTTATGTAATTTCTTTGAATTTATGAAGTCTGAAAAATAAAATGTTGCTGCAACATGAAATAGAGATAAGAATTAGAGTCTTATGTGAATGCCAGCTTTAAAAAAAACCATACAATGCATTTAGTAATCTGTCTTTGTAGTACAATAGAAGATCAGTGGAAGCCCAGGGACTTTAAGATTAAAGTACTACAGTAACCACTGCAGCTCATGTTGTAGGCTGTATTTATTAGTTTAATTAAAAATTTTCTCTGACTTTATTTTATAAGAGGTTACTTCCAGATAGGCTATGCTATATGTTATATTACTTAGAATTCATCATGTGTATGTGTACCAAGATGAGGAAATCTTGTAGGGGAGAGTGAGAAACAAGTCACTTCAGTGTGGTGTGATAACATAGCATGATAGTGCACAAGCTATAGTGGTAACAAAGAAGCAAGACTCGTGTGAACAGAAGAAAGAGTGTCTTTGTGGTTTGTCCATAATGAAAATGAAAATTTATATACCACTGTATCTTTTCCCCTAAGGGTGTATTTTAAAATTTGGTATATAATCCTACTTGGGTAGAATTTTGTCTG
The DNA here is from genome assembly GCF_000147115.1 of Myotis lucifugus. Classification (NCBI taxonomy): domain Eukaryota; kingdom Metazoa; phylum Chordata; class Mammalia; order Chiroptera; family Vespertilionidae; genus Myotis; species Myotis lucifugus. The sequence goes on along the minus strand of NW_005871048.1, from coordinate 46,095,803 downwards.
TACAATTAACTTGGAAATTTATTTTTCTAGATAGCAGCCCTGAAACCCTTGAAGCTCATAAGATTAAGATGGCATTCTTCACATATCCCACTTTGACAGAGATTTGTAGAAGATTAGTCTCTCATTATTTTCTGTTAACTGAAGAAGAATTGACAATGTGGGAAGAAGACCCAGAAGGCTTTAGTAAGAATCAGTTCTTTAGTTTTCCCATGGCTTTTCTCCCCTTTTCATAAATAGATACCATCTATTTAATTATAGGTATAGATTGTTTTTTAATACTGTATACCGCTTTTGATCTGAGAGTCTTGGTTTTTAATGAATGAGTTGTTCAAATATATAGAATTTTTCTCCAGAAAGAGAGTTTTTAAATTTTTAGGTATTATGGATGTATCATGTAGTTTGAAACAAAATATAAAATTAACTGCCTGTCAGTTTCTCCTTTGTGATTCATTCCATTATTTTTTTTAGAAATATTTACTCCAGAAAGAAATTTGGAGATGAAAATTTCTGAATTGCTGAATAGGTTACCTATTTAAATTTTAATTTTAAATTAGTTTTTTGATGATTAAAATATTTTTGATCATCAAAGTTATTACAATGTGAAATTTATAGATCTTTTTGTCTGTTTGAATTTTAATAGTAGATCAAGAGGATAAATCTGTCAAGGTCCTTGCTTAGAAAATCGAGGAATTGAGTACTTAATCAAGTATCTATGTGTGAATTACTTTAGTTATGGTCAGACATAGGCTAGATTTTAGCCTCAACTGATCTCTTTGGCTGAGTGCGTTTGTGTAGTTATACACATAACTTTCCTAATATTTTAAGAATGTCTTAAACATTTTGGAAGACTTATCTTCCTTTGTCATTTAAAACAATTTTAGTTCATAAAAATATGACTACACTGTACAGTGCATTCCTTTTTGTTTTTGCCTTTTCTCTTAGCTAAAATCTTAATGTTTCATATTGCCTTTTTTATGTACAATATATAATACTATAACATGTAACACTGAATCCCCGTATTTTTGAAAGTCCCTGAAGTGTTTTACTTTAAATGTAGGACATTTATGGAAAATATCACTAATTCTTTTTACTTGTAAAACATGATTATTGTACCAAATGAAATGATTCTTAGGGTTGTAGTGATAGTTTATCAGGTGATATTAGATATTCTGGAAGGGAAAAGTACTTTGAGCTTTCCTCTGTACAGAATTTTTTAAAATACATTTTTATTGATTTCAGAGAGGAAGGAAGAGGGAGAGAGAGATAGAAACATCCATGATGAGAGAGAATCATTGATTGGCTGTCTCCTGCAAGTCCCCCACTGGGGATCGAGCCCACACCCAGGCACGTGCCCTTGACCGGAATTGAACCTGGGACCCTTCAGTTCACAGGCCCGATGCTCTATTCACTGAGCCAAACTGGCCAGAGTCAGAATTTTAATGAAAGTGAGAGAATGCTTATGGATGAAAGCACTTGATAGGTGACTGTAATGTACACAGATATAATCTGTAGCTTCTAGTAAAGAAATCTGTTAGACCTTGTGTCCCCAAGGATTTGCTTTCAGTGTTATGTTTAAAACAATTCACAGAAATATTAAACTCATATTATTTAAAATCTTTGTTTTCCAAACTGAGATTTTTGAAACATCATTATTGCATTTCTGGAGAGCATTATTTGTCATATTTTAATTGCAGCAGTGGAAGAAACAGGAGGGGATTCTTGGAAATACAGTTTGAGGGTAAGTGTTAATTGAAAGAAAAATTGATAGGGAAAAGCTTAATACTTCTATTAACTGTTAGTAGAGAACAAAACTTTTTTGAAGATTCCAAGCATTAAGTGGGACAGATAAGAAGGTATTCATAATTATAATAATCTATATTTGAGAGTGTTGCTGGTGGGAATGGGGTTTTTGTATGTGTCACAAGGAAAAGCATTTCCAGGGGCCCACAGAGAGGATGAGATTGGGTGGCAAGCTTTATTTGTGGTACAAAATCAAAGGAGTGCCTCAACCATGTGGACCTAATAGCCACCTGGGGCTCCCAAGGAATTTGAAACAGAAACCTGGATACTGCCTTTGCCTTTGCCTTGTTGAAGACGAGCTTGGACTTTTTCCATGGCAGGACGGAGAGAGATGGGACATTGGGAAGCCAGGAGGTGAACTCTGTTGATATTACATCATAAATAAACCGCCTTGCCACATCACAATCTGCATCCTTGATAGCTTTTCTTGAGCTCTCATGGAAGAGCTGTTTCTCACTGACAACAAGAAGAAAGTACTTAGTAAAGTGATGAACTTTAATCTGAAAAATCTATTTTTGGTTAAATTGGCAGTATGCAAACTGAATTTTTCTTCACTTTGCAGTCAAATTGATTGGGAAATAGTTGTCATTGCAGAATTACGAGGCCTTTTTTAAAGTGAAAGCTATCTTTTTTTGGCTATAATCATTTTATATTTCCTCTGAAGTATTTCAGTAATTGTAAAACTTCTGTTGGTATGTTATTTCTCTTACCATCTGGTGTAATTGATTTCAGAGACCAGTCCATTGCTTTTAGTTATAGAATGCTTTTTAAACATGCATTTATTGCCTGGCCAGTGTGGCTCAGTGGTTGAACATCAATCTATTAACCAGGAGGTTATGGTTTGATTCCTGGTCAGGGCACATGTCCAGGTTTGGGCTCAATACCCATGTGTGGATGTGCAGGAGGCAGCCAATTGATGATTCTCTCTAATCATTGATGTTTCTATCTCTCTCCCTCTCCTTCCTCATTGAAATCCATTAAAAAAAGTTAAACATAAATTTATTGATATGGCCAACATTTGAGGAAAATTTATCTAATGTGGTCTTTGAACTATTCTTATTATAAAGACTTGTGTTTACATAATTTCCAGTTATTTTTCTAAAAAATGTATATTGTATTAGTTTCATAAACTTACATAGAAAACCACAAAGATTGTAAATCAGACAAATTATTAGTGCTTTAAAATTTTTTAAAAATTTTATTTACTTATTTACTTATTTTAAAGAGAGGAAGGGAGAAATGTCGATTTGTTGTTTCACGAATTTATGCATTCATTTATTTTAGTTCTTGAATGAGCCCTGATTGGAGATCGAAACCAAAACCTTGTCATATCAGGGCAATGCTCTAACCAATTGAGCTATCTGGCCAGGCCTAGCTAGTGCTTTCAAATATTTTAAATAATTTTCTGCTTTAATATTACTTAAACTTTCTTTTAAGAAAAATTTCATATTAAAATATAGTATAATATTATGAACCCTCTGAGTCCAAAACCTAGTTTATCAGTTATCCAACTCATGGATAGACTTGTTTCATATAAATACATCCTCCCTCCCCAATTGGATTATTTTGAAGCAAATATCTGAGATGACACTCATTCCATCTGTCATTTTAGTGTTTATATGTGTGTGTGATTCTTTAACATAAAGCACAATGCTGTCAACATTTAATTATAATTTTCTCATCTTATGAAACATCTAGTGATTTAGTACTTTAAGAATCAAAATGAATCATTCATATTATGTAGCTAACACTGTGACTTCTGCTAACGTTTGTATTTAAAGAAATACTACTCTGGTGAATTGAACTCATGAATTGTTGGTTTATGCCATTGTTAAGAAAATATATAATTTATAACACATTAATTCCTGTACAGTCATTTTATAGTACTGAATCTTTAAATTAATGTGGCTCCAGATTACTTTTTTAATTTAAAGATTATTAATTACAAATGTAAATTACTTCCTCTGTGTAGTTTTATATTTTTGAGTGCATACTGCTAAATGATTGAAATAGTGAAATAAACTTTCTATATGTTATGAATTATTATAATTTATAAATTATAAATTATAAAAAATATTAATCTACTTTTTTAAAGAAACACTAAGAATTGGAAACCACTGAGAGGTTTAGGATCTTAAGAATGACTACTCTTTGCTTTATTTTAGAATTAATCAGTTTAATATACCATTGTTTTTGTTAAAAAATTTTTTCCTCTTCAGCCTTGCACTGAAGTACTATTTATAGATATATTCCATGAATATAATCAGACTCTTACTCCTGTACTTCTAGAAATGATGCAAAGACTTCAAGGTGAGGTATATTTTTGATACTTTGATATATCTATTGGTTAATGTTTAATTAAAATAGTTTGCGAGTACCTACTATGTGCAGTGCCTAATTTCCTAAGTCATATAAAGATAGGAACTTGAGAAAAACCAAATATGTTCTTTTCTGAAGGGTGGTCTCTGGGATAGAGAACAAGTGTGGACAATTCACAAAAAGAGGCCTTGGATAGGCCTTGAATATGATAGATTTTGCTATTGTAAACCTAACAACAAAAGCAAAATTGCAGGCAATTAAGTTTATTGCTTGGGGAAATAGTCCATTTGAAGCATGTTGTGACAAGTAGTGTGAGAAAAGGTTAAAATAATAAATGTTAGCCTCAGAATGGTGGCCGTGGGAATTGGGAGAAGGTATTGGATTTAAAAGAGAATGATGAGACCTGGAGATTATATACTAAGTGAAATAAGCCAGTCAGAGAAAGACAAATGCCATATGATCTCACTTATATGTGGAATCTAATGAACAAAATAAACTGATAACAAAATAGAACCAGAGGCATGGATGTATGGAACAGTCTGACAGAGGTCAGAGGGGAGTGGGGGCCGGGGTGGGGGGTAGGACTGGATAAAAGAAGGGGAAGAGAGTAGCCAAAGAGCACACATAGCCCATGGACACAGACAACAGAGTAGTAAAAGCTGGGGGAGGGGTGGCAGGGGCTGGTGGAGGTGGGCAAAGGGGAGGGGAGAGGGAAATGGGGGACATCTGTAATAGTGTCAACAATAAAAAAATTTTTAAAAAGTGATGAAATTTTTAGCATTATACTTTGTACACGAGAAATTAATTATTTAACTATTAACAGGGATTTATCATTTTTGACTTTTCTGCTATGCTCTACATTCAGGGAGGGGGCATTGATCACATCTGTTTTGTTCACACATTATTCCCAGTGCCTGGCACACTCAGTAACTATTTGTTTATCCATTGACTTTTGGCAGCTAATTGACTATACTAGCCAAAGGAAAGTGATCAGAAATGATCCTGAATGTTAGAGTCTTAATGACAGGGAAAGCAGCTTTTAGTAGTGGTTAGAGATAGAGCTTTCCTTTTGGACTGTATATAAGGAACTTTGGGAGAAGAAAATAGGTTCAGGGACAGAACCTGAGGCTTTCATCTTTAGGAATATGAGGACATGGAGGCCCTGCATCAAAGCTGGGTTCGAAACTATCGCAGAGATAAAAAGAGAAGGATGAGGGTAAATCCTGGAGAAGAGCATGTCAGAAGTGTCCATTGCTGTGAGAGGAAAGAAGGCAGCAGAATCTTTGAGACAATAGATTATTTGATTGGTTGGGCTAGGAATCACATTGTAAGGGATCAAGGACTGAGTAAATGGTGATGTCAGGAAATAACAACAAGGTAATCTCTGTAGGGAAGAAGATTCCTGATCTTGTTTGTAGTAGTTAGAGGATAGCTCACTTTTTAGCCTTTAGTTACCCCCCAAAAATTAATAGAGTGTTTTTGCTTAAATTATAAACTGAGGGAAAAATGAGCTATCAGCCAAGTTTTACTGTGGTAATTTTTAAAAATAATTTGAGTGTTAATTGTGTTTTCATATGAAAATGAAAATATATTTTGATATCTAATGTACAGTTATTTACTAATTTCTTAATGCAGGATTACAGATTTTGAAATTCGATAACATTTATATTGCTTCAGTTACCTTGGAACATTATTTCTGTTTTCTCCTATCCATTTTATTTTTTTAAATCACTGAAGGGAAGTGGATAATCTATTTAAGTTACACTCTAATAAGTTGCTGGATGCTGGTAAGGTTTTCAGTGATTTCAGAGTTTAGTTCTTTTTCTAGTTCTGGACTAATCTGATTATTTAGGGCAGTATTTATTGTATCTTATTACACTAGTGAGCTTAAGAATTCATATTTAAGAGCAGAAAAGTGCTTTGATAAACTTGTTAGAAATCTTGCTATTCTGAAGAAATTTACTTATTAAGTAAACTGTGTTTTTCATGTCTTTACCATGGTATTCTCTTTTCTGGATGGTATTACATTGACTGCCAACTTTATATTCTAAAGTTTCACATTTGAACTTTTAATTTTATTGTCACTTTCATAACTTGTTTTTTTTTTTTTTTTAAATGTTTAGACTCGCAGGGGTCCTCAAACTACGGCCCGTGGGCCACATGCAAATACAAATATTGTATTTGTTCCCGTTTCTTTTTTACTTCAAAATAAGATATATGCAGTGTGCATAGGAATTTGTTCATAGTTTTTTTTTAAACTATAGTCCGGCCCTCCAGTGGTCTGAGGGACAGTGAACTGGCCCCCTGTTTAAAAAGTTTGAGGACCCCTGGTTTAGAGTGTACTGTGTGGATTTCCCATTCTTGTTCTTTTTTCGGAGGAGGGAGACTCATATTTTTTAAATTTAAGAATTTTCTTATATAATCAGGGTATAATACAATAGTTAGCAATGTGTGGCATATATTTTTCTGCATTGTTGCTTGATATAAAATTTTATAAATGTTATATGTTATGTGTTTTTTAAATTGCAATGTGGCCTTACATGTACCTGTGTTCTCTAATGGTGATGATAACAAAACTTCGACTTTCCCTAAACACCTGTATGTATATTTAATATTATAAAATATATTGTGCTTAACTGAATCAAGAAACTAACAAATTGAGTTTAAATAAAATATTTATTAATAACTAATTTTATTTACTTTTACTGATACTTATTTTTTCAGGGCCCACTAATGTGGAAGATATGAATGCACTATTAATCAAAGATGCTGGTATGTTAAACTAAAGTGGTTTAGAAACATTTCTTTCTTCAGTAGATAATATGTCTGTTTTGTGGCAGGTGTTATGCTGGGAGTTAGGATATAAGGGTACCTAAAATATTGTAACTATCTGGTGGGGAGATAACCAAGCAAGCAGACAACTGATTATAAGATAGTGCCAGTTGGTTAATGCTAAAGTAGGTGATAGTCAGCTAGTACTGTGAAAAAAACACAGGTAGTTTTGGTGTGTATTGCAAAAGACCCCTAAAGAAGTGTAATATGAGAACACAAGAATAAGTGGGAGTTAGCAGAGGAGAGAGTGGTGTGAGAAGACTGTACAGGCAGAAGCAGGAGCATGTACAAAAGGGAAAAGGAGCGAGCACAGTTATGTTTTGAACTGGGAGTATTTCAGCTTAATTGAAACATAGAAGTTAAGGGGTTTGTGAGAGATGAGACTGGAGAGAGAGTAAGTAGGGATCAGATCATAAAACATTGGTACTCATTTGGAAGCAGATGCTCTTTTATAATTTTTATACTTTGACTTAAATATTTTAAAATAAGTGTAATTTTCTGTTTGAAAGCACTAGGACTATTTAGGAAAAACAGAGAATAAAGTAACTTAATGCTTAATGTTTCTAAAATGACTATTTACATAATTTTTATGATTAACATATTTTACATTTCCCTTTATTAGCACATCACATGTTTCCAAGTAGTTCCTAACACTAAGTTTCTTCTAAGGGCACTTGCATTTGGCTCAGTATCTGATATTTAAATTTTTTTCTTAAATCTTCTCCTTAGTGTATAATGCTGTTGGATTAGCGGCTTTTGAGCTGTTTGACAGTGTTGATTTTGATCAGTGGTTTAAAAACCAGCTTCTTCCAGAATTACAAGTCACTCACAATAGGCAAGTATAAAACTGTGTTCATTATACACTTATTTTACCATAGTGATTTTCTCATGAAGATAAAGCAGAAAATTTGCTTTAAAAAAGTCATGGTATGACTTAGCTGATAGTGTCTAGTGTAGAAAGGAATAAGACTTGTGAACCTTATGTACAAGCAAAACAGTTTGTTATTATGTTTTTTATTTCAAATGTGAATTGCAGTATTTATGAAGTATTTGATATTAGATAAGATAGTTTGTATAGGAAAGATGAAATTTTAAGCAAAGTTTAGGGAACTGGAGGTCTCCGAATTATAGGAAGAAAATGTGTATGAAAGGAAATCATTTGGAGACCTAGCAAAGGGGTAGGTCTAGTGTCAGAAGTAGTCTAACCAAAGTTAGAAGGAAAGGATGAGATCACACAAAGCATGCTACAAGTCTTGGGAGAGGGTACAGTAGGATGTGAAGATACAGTGGCAAAATGCATTTGGACACATTTAAGTATTTGCCTAATTATTTTAATTTTGGGTACTGAGTGAGTAAATTTGAAGGTAAGCGTTCTTATATAGTTTTTGTAAATTTTTTCTTAGCTTAATATTATAGGATTAAAAAAAGATTGCAAGTGACTTTTTTCTTGTTTTGAAATGTTCAGTTTGGTTATTTATTTTTGTAGATGTAGTGCCCATGAGAATGTCTAGAATATAGTTATAGGTCAGTTAACATTTCTTGACTACATTAATGAGTGAATAAGAAGGCCATCCATATATGGATCATTTTATGAATATTTACACCCATAAAATTATAGATCTGGAGATACTTTAAAAGTAATTTTGATCAGTAAGTAGCTACTTATTCATTCATTCAATTATTCAATCATTTATTCAGTCAACAAATATTTTTTAATAGATATATAAAGAAATATATTATTGATTATATTATTGATTAAATAATATATATATATTATTGATTTCAGAGAGGAAGGGAGAGGGAGAGAAAGAGAGAAACATCAGTGATGAAAGAGAATCATTGATCTGCTGCCTCCTGCACACCCTCTACTGCAGATTGAGCCCGCAACCCGGGCATGTGCCCTTGACTGGAATTGAATCCAGGACCCTTCAGTCCCCAGGCCGATCGATGCTCTATCCATTGAGCCAAACTGGCTAGGGCAACAAATATTTTCAACATTTGGAATTTGCCATTTCCTGTAGAGCCAATGGTGAATAAGATGGATTGTGATTCTGCTCTCAGGGAGCTAGTGAGCCTTTGATAGAGAGAAAGTCTTCAGCAGGGAGACAGATGTGAAGTTTGATTGTCCTTACACCCTAGAGGCTATTTAGTCTAGACCTGTGCTGTCCAGTACAGTAGTTAGTATATGTGGCTATTGAGGACTTGAAATGTACTTAGTGCAATTGAGGAAATTAATTTTAATTAACTAAAAATTAAATACTGTACCAATATAAAATATGTATTGATTACATGTTGAAATGATATTTCAGATGTATTGAGATAAAAATACTAAAAAATTTCACTTCTTTCTTTTTACTTATTTTAGTGTGGTACCAAAAATTACACACTGGCTTGCATTCTATTTCTTTTGGGTCAGAGCTGATATGGATCAGTGTTTCTCAAACGTTAATGTGTATAAGGATCATCTGATGATCTTGTTAAAAATTCAGGTTTTGGTTTAGCTTATGGGTTGAGATATGGGTCAGTTTGTGTGATTCTAGGATAATGATGCTGCTGGTCCAAGGACCACACTTTGAGGAACAAACTGACCCCTACTCTTTTTGTATTTTAAGTATTTTTTTATTGATTTCAGAGAGAGGACAGGAGAGGGAGAGAGGGATAGAAACATCAGTGATGAGAGAGAATCATTGATTGGCTGTCTCCTGCACACCTCACACTGGGGATAGAGCCTGCAACCCAGGCCTGTGCCTTGACCAGGAATCAAACCATGACCTCCTGGTTCACAGGTTGATGCTCAACCACTGAACAACACCAGCCAGGCTGACCCCTAATCTTAATTCTGTCCAGAAGTGACTGTGATCTTGCAATTTCACTTTTCAAAATTTCATTCTTTTTATCTGAAATAGAATGTTGAATGTGGTAATCTTAAAGATATCAGTCCAAATTTGATGGTTCTGTGGTTCCTTCATTAACTCTATAAAAGTGTTGTTTACTTCCACCTCTAACTTTCTTCAAACAGTTCATATCCATTGAACTGGCATTTTTTTTCCAGCTTTTTGCCCAGAATACTCTATATCTTAAAATCTGTTCAAATCTCATCTCCCTCTTCCCAGTGTTCTCTTTGTCTTTTCTGAAATTTTAGTATAGAGCTTTGCATTCTTTAATTCTTTTAGGTGTATGATAAAGTTTTGAGGGCAGGGATACTTACACATTTTGCATCTTTGATGAGTAATTCTATGTGATTGATCATTTTATAAGATTGTAATTTTCTTAAAAATGTGATATATTCATTCACTTTTTCCATTTACACCCAGAAGTAAATATTTTGTAACTATAATTTATTATACTATCAAGAAGAGACTTCGTGGATGAAATTCTTAGATGCAGTTGATTATAATTATAGCTTTGTGATTTTTATCACTGCCTAAAGACTGTCATATCCTTTGGCAAAGATAACCACAGAAAATAAATGTATGTACATGTTACTGCAAATGTTCTACAACTTTTAAAATATAAATCATTATTTTTTGATAATCTGAGTCAAATTCTGTAGTGGAACACCATTGACAAAATTAAAGAGTTTAGCTGAAATCAATGTTAAATTTATATAGTATTTCCTATAAGCCTAGAAATCTCTCACATTTTTAGAAATATAATATTTAAGTGATTAACAGAATTGGAATTGAAAAACTGAATACAGGAGCACCTTTATTACTCATTGGGCTTCACTATTCTTAGGGTTTGGGATATTAGCTAGTTATGCCTATTTGAAATAACTGTTTTTGGTTGCTTGAGGAACAGAAATGGACTTGTTTTTTGTTTTTAATTGTACAGGGTGTCCCCACAAAAATGTATAGACACTTTTAATGATTTATAAAGTCAATGTTTATTAACATATAGTTCATTTTCAAAATTAAGTGAATTATCAGCTGATATACACACTTTGAATGATTATAAAGTCATTAATATACACTTCATTTTCAAAATTAAGCGAGTTATCAGCTGTTAAAAGAGTGTTTATATTTTTTGGGACACCTTATATATTTTTTAATTTTTATATTGTTGACACTATTGCAAATATTCCCCATCTTTCCCCCCTTTGCCACTTCTGTCCAGTCCCTGTCCCCCTTACCTTGGCCCTCTCCACACTATTGTCTGTGTTCATGGGCTATGCATATATGTTCTTTAGCTAATATCTTCACCTTCCTTTATATAGTCGCCCTCTCCATTCTGACATTGGTCAGTCTGTTCCATATACTCATGCTCTTCTCATGATCCTGCCCTTCCTACCAGTCTCTAGTTGCTTTCTGCCCTTCCTTGTTAGAAGTCTTCTCTTCAACTAGTCTTCAGTTGGTAATTCAGGCTAAATGTTACCCAATTTAGTTTTATTTCCACTTTGGTTCTGGGAGGAGGTACAAAGAAAGACCCACCTACTCTGTCGCCATCTTGAAATCCCCAGACATGTTTTTTATGTCCATATCTAGGTTATAGTTCTTTAAAACAAAATAATCAGATTTATAGTATATCTGCCTAAGAAGTTTTAAATTTTTTAACCAGTGCTTTATTATTAGGATTTGTACTGAGGTACATTTAGAAGTAGCTTTAAATCTTTTGCATAAGAATGTAGGTTGCTTTATATTATACTATTTTATATTTAAAGGATGAAATATGCTGAGTGAAATAGATTTCTTAAAATATTTAACATTCTAATTTAATTATTTTTTCCTATCTAGGTATAAGCCATTGCGACGCAGGGTGATTTGGCTCATCGGTCAGTGGGTTTCTGTGAAATTCAAGTCTGACTTAAGACCCATGTTATATGAGGCAATTTGTAACTTACTTCAAGATCAAGACTTAGTGGTATGTTGTTTAAATGTCTTAAAAGAGTTATAAGTTTATTATAATTTTAACCTATGTTAAACTTCAAATTAAGAAATTGTTTATATATATTTTTAGACTGGGACTCCATTAATTTTATAACATCAGAGGCCACTGATAGAGTATATCTTTATCTCTGATAGTTTCAATAAAGTTTAACATTATTATTATTTTTTATTAATAAATCTTTATTGTTCAGATTATTACAGTTGTTCCTTTTTCCCCCCATAGCTCACCTCCACCTGGTTCCCACCCCACCCCATGCTCTTACCCCCACCCCCACTGTCCTCGTCCATAGGTGTACGATTTTTGTCTAGTCTCTTCCCTTACCTCCCACATCCCTTCCCCCCAAAATTGTCAGTCCACTCCCTTTCTATGCCCCTGATTTGATTCTATTCACCAGTTTATTCTGTTTGTCAGATTTTTTATTCACTTGATTTTTAGATTCACTTGTTGATATGTATTTGTTGTCACTTTGTTGTTTATAATTTTTATCTTTACCTTTTTCTTCTTCTTTCCCTTCTTAAAGAATACCCTTCAGCATTTCATATAATACTGGTTTGGTGGTGAGAACTCCTTTAGCTTTTTCTTACCTGTGAAGCTCTTTATCTGACTTTCAATTCTGAATGATAGCTTTGCTGGGTAGAGTAGTCTTGGTTGTAGGTTCTTGCTATTCATCACTTTGAATATTTCTTGCCACTCCCTTATGGCCTGTATAGTTTCTGTTGAGAAATCAGCTGACAGTCATATGGATACTCCCTTGTAGGTAACTAACTGTTTTTCTCTTGCTGCTTTTAAGATTCTCTCTTTGTCTTTTGCCCTTGGCATTTTAACACTTGGAGTGCGGGAAACGAGTTAAGTCGGCTCGCGTGAATTGCGCGTACTCCGCGGGAGCCGTCTTTAACTCGGTTCATATAGATTTGCGGTGGAGTGCGGGAAACGTGTAAACTCGGGCCGATTGTAACTGCGTATTACCAAATATTTGTTTGTAATCCACCCTTTTGGTGGATGGAACAAAACCAAAAGACAGAGCCATCTTATATTTTGGCGGGAAATTCACCCGCACTCCAAGTGTTAATTATGATGTGTCTTGGTGTGGTCCTCTTTAGATTCCTCTTGTTTGGGGTTCTTTGCGCTTCCTGGACTTGTAAGTCCATTTCTTTCACCAGGTAGGGGAAGTTTTCTGTCATTATTTCTTCAAATAGGTTTTCAATATCTTGCTCTCTCTTTTCTTCTGGCACCCCCATAATTTGGATGTTGGTACGCTTGAAGCTGTCCCAGAGGCTCCTTACACTATCTTCATATTTTTGGATTCTTTTTTCTTTTTGCTTTTCTGATGGGGTGTTTTTTGCTTCTTCGTATTTCAGATCTTTGACTTGATTCTTGTGATCCTCTAGTCTGCTGTTGGAACTCTGTATAATATTCTTTATTTCAGTCAGTGTATGCTTAATTTCTAATTGGTCCTTTTTCATATCCTTGAGGGTCTCACTAAATTTCTCAGAGGTTTCTAGAAGATTCTTGAGTAACCTTGTAACTGTGATTTTGAACTCTATATCCAGTAAGTTGCTTTCCTCCATTTCTTTCGTTTGTGACCTGTTTCTTTGTCTCCACATTTTGGCAGCTTCCCAAAATGTTGATAGAGTGGCTTTGTGTGCTAGGTGTCCTATAGGGCCCAGTGGCTCAGCCTCCCCAATTACCTGAGGTGGACACTCTTGGTGCACCCCTTTGTGGACTGTGTGCACAGTCTTGTTGTAGTTAAGCCTTGATTGCTGTTGGTATCACTGGGAGGAATTGACCACCAGGCCAGTTGGCTGTGAGGACCATCTGTGTCTACAATGGGAGAACTGGTGTGCTGGAGACACCCTTATGGAGCAGGACTTGCTTCAGTGGGGCTTTGGTGCTAACTGAGTCTGCTCCCTGAGTGTTTCGCTTATGGATGTGAAGAGTTTTACTCTAGTATGGTCTCACTCTGACCACTGGGTACACTGGCTCTTGGATCTCCAAGGAGGTGCAAAGTCAGCCACCGCCTGAGGCCACCCAGCAGGAGCTATAGAGAGATCTGCAGATTCCTCCTCTTTGGGGTTTGGAAGTGCCCAGATGAGACCCCGCTGTGAAGCAACGCAGGCTGCTTCTTTTGGAAGCTTTGGAGCTCTTTGATCCAGCAGCAGTTTGTTAGGTTTTAGATTGCAAAAGAACAGGCCATTCATATGCAAAAGCCTCTGCTCACAGCTTGGGTGGGGTTGTAAATTGGGTGGGGCGGGCTATCAGGGAATCATCAGGGCTTAGCAAACCACAATGGCTGCCAGTCTGCTCTTCCTGGGAGAGGTCCCAGGGTCTCTCTGTCCCGCGGCCCAGTGCAGGAACAATGATCGCTTCAAGCACCCTCTGTGAGAAAGCCGCCCTTATGTTCCAGCTGGATGCCAGGCAGTCCAGTTTCTCCCCGTATGAGTCTGGATTCCCAGAGTCTAGCTCGGAACTGGAGTTCAGAGCAATCGGGAGCTTGTATCTCCCTCCCGATTGAAAAAACAGCGCACCCAGTTGCCAGCCTGTTTCCACGTGCGCCTCCGTTCCTCCGCACCTCCTACCAGTTTCAATGTGCTTTTCTCTTTCCTTCTAGTTGTAGAATTTCCACTTAGCCAGGCTTCCCGTGGTTCTGGATGATATTCGTTTTGTCTTTTAGTTGTAGCTTTGATGTGGTTGTCTAACATTATTATTTAATTTCTGGGAATATAATGCAAATTGAGTGAATTTTCTTGGTTATTTGAAATTTTATAATTTTCCTCAGTTTTTAGAAATTTGACTTATTAGTATGAAATATCCAAATTTTATAAACAAAAATTTGATCTAGGCATAATGGCTACTTTAAGCTTATTTCTGATTCATCTTTAAGGTAGGCTTTTAATTGTTTACTTTTTAAAAAAATATATATTTTATTGATTTTTTACAGGGAGGAAGGGAGAGAGATAGAGAGTTAGAAACATTGATGAGAGAGAAACATCGATCAGCTGCCTCCTGCACACCCCCCACTGGGGATGTTCCCGCAACCAAGATACATGCCCTTGACCGGAATCGAACATGGGACCCTTCAGTCCGCAGGCTGACGCTCTATCCACCGAGTCAAACTGGCTAGGGCAATTTTTTACTTTTTGAAAGTTAAGAATTATATCAAGAAAAGAGAAAAATTCAGTGACCAATATAACAAACCACCTATATTTTCACCATTCAGTTTTCCATATTTCCCCCACATATTTTCATTGTACTAATTTTTCATATATATTTAAATATTTTATTCAAGAAATAAAACATTAAAAGTGCAGTTGAATCTCTCTATTTTTTTAATGTATTTTTATTTCAGAGAGAAAGGGAGAGAGAGATAGAAATATCAGTGATGAGAGAGAATCATTGATTGGTGATTGGCTGCCTCCTGGGGACCGAGTGCACATCCCAGGCGTGTGCCCTAACTGGGAATCGAACTGTGACCTCCTTGTTGATAGGTCAACGCTCAACCACTGAGCCATCCTGGCCAGGTTCCCTATATCTTTCCACTCTCATTTTGTTGTCATTTTATTGATCAGAAGTTTTTTATTTTAATGCAGATTTACTGATTTTCTTTTTCTGTTTTGTTTTATTTTATTTTATTTTATTTATTTATTTTTGTCCCCCTTGGTTCTTTATTCTATTTAGAATTTATTTTTGAATGTGATGTGAAGTAAGGTTCCATTTTCATTATTTTTTTTTTAAATGTATTTTTCATCATCATATAGTGTGTTTTTGTTTTTTTTAATATATTGATTATTTACAGAGAGGAAGGGAGAGAGATAGAGAGCTAGAAACATCGATGAGAGAGAAACATCGATCAGCTGCCTCCTGCACATCTCCCACTGGGGATGTGCCCGCAATCCAGGTACATGCCCTTGACCAGAATCGAACCTGGGACCTTTCAGTCCGCAGGCCGACGCTCTATCCACTGAGCCAAACCGGTTTCGGCTCATTATGTTTTTTATAGGACAACAATGCTACAATGCTTTATTGAAAAATCCATTTAAAAAAACATCTTCTATATGCTCTTTTACATCTATCTATCTTAGAACAAGTTTCTTAGCAGATGCAATGCTTATGGCAAGTTTCATATTTGAGGATCCTATTATCAGTGTAAAAATGACTTAATTTTAGTCCAGAGGAACCTTCTTTTCTTAGGGATCCAGATGATTCTTTAATCAGTATATTTGATATATGTTGGGTTTCTTTAGGTTGTAAGGTTCACAGCCAATTATGTTTTTCAATTTTGGAAATTACAAGTAATTTTTGAAAAGGGTTACTTGGGCTATTTGTGGATCCTTCAATAAAACAAGCAGTAAATTACTAAAAAAAATTGCACTTAGTGTACTTTTCAACCTTGTGAGAGGTTATCTAAAATATAAACTGTGGTTCAGCCAGAAAATTTATAGTTTGGAGGTAGGGTGTGCTGCAGTTGTCTATCAGGCAAAGAAATGGTCATCTTTGTGTTGTTTACCAGCATAGAAATAGCGAATTTTCAAGGTGGTCAGGCAGCTATGAGATTTTTAGTGGCATGTACGTGACTGTGTCACCACAACATGAAGAACTGTATTAAAGGGTCGTAGCATTAGGAAGGTTGAGAACCATTGCTAGGGAATCCTGAATGCACTGTGAGAGGTACAGCTGGTATCTGGACAGGTATTTTAAACAAGGTGCATTGACATTCTCCTATCTTTCCACTCTTGTGCCTTTTATGGATCTCCCAGTTTTGTCCGTCTTTCTGTTTAAAGTTTTGATTTTTATCCTTGTGTCTCTAAAACACTGCTATAGGTTTTAAACTCTAGGCTAGTGTGTTTTCACAAAATGAAGTTTGAATTTACTTATGTTCAGTGAATGTAATTTCCAAAGGAAATAAAAAAGTAAATCTGTGTTTGACATCAAAATACGAGGCCATTCTGGCCCTTCTGGTGTGGCTCAGTGGTTGAGCATCAACCCATGAACCAGGAGTTCACGGTTGGTTTCCCAGTCAGGGCACATGCCCGGGTTGAGAGCTTAATCCCCAATTGGGGGCATGGAGGAGGCAGCCAATGGATGTTTCTCTCATCATTGATGTTCCTATTTCTCTCTTCTTCTCTCTGAGGTGAATAAAAACATTTTTCTTTTTTTAAATGAGGCCATTCTGAAACCAGGAAGAAAGGAAACCTTAACTTAGTAAGTTTCCTATAGTCAGTTTTGGGTTTGTACTGATATGTCTGGTATTTGTATTATATGAAAATGAGCTTTAGAATTATTTTTCTTAAAAGAGATAAATAAATTGAAGGTGCCTATTATCCTTTTAGGAAACTTATTTACCTATGTATTTCAGAAGAAATACATAAAGTTGTGTAATTGAGTGATCTTACTTTTATTGCAGAAGAGTACAAAATAGTACTACGAGTAGTTCCAAGTAGTAATAGTACCATTGTATAAATAATATCTATCTCTTATGGAGTCAAGTCTTAGAAAATATTTATTGAAAGAATTATGAAATAGGGATAAAAGATTATGAAACCATTATTCTTCTCTTGAGCAGATTACTTTCTTTCAAGAGTATTATTTTATGTCCTCCTTATTTACATTTTCCTTGTGGCCTTAAGTCCCTGAAAAAGTGCCATTTCTTTCTGGCTTCAGTACTATGCTTACTGTTTTAATGTGAGGAATTAACTTTCACTGCTATGGGCAGGCTGTAGAAGTGGTCAGGTATTACTGGGGTCAAGAACTCAAATCAGCCACCCTGACTCTTATTACCCTAGGGCTCATTCTCACTGATTCAGTGCATAAAAGTGTCTGAATACTCTTATCTTTGTAGTAGTGTTCTTTGGAAGTAATATCGATCTGTAGTTTCTTCTTGTTCCTTTCTCTGTTGCTCTCATGCTTTTTAGGATCCTTCCACAGTTTCTGATATCTTGATGGCACTTGTTTGCCCCAACATGGAATTAGCTTTTTATCTTTTCAGGAGTTTTCTGAGGTTTCAGTTGGAGTTATATGGCCTGGACTCATAGGCTGAGTTCATGGTCTGGATCTAGTTCTGGATACATAGGATTTCATTTTCCTTCAGAAGATCTGAATTTATTCTTTGAAAAAGTCATGGTTAGAGTCTTGTTAAGACAGGATTTTTTCTTTTCTTGCATGTATTTATCATTTATTTATTTAACAACTAGTGTTCTAGGAATTGTTAGACTCTCTCTTACCAATTATATGTCACATTCTCCAACTCGTTATTCTATAAATTCAAGTTCTGATTTTTTTCCCCATTAATGAATCACTGGGAAATTCATTATGTCTCTATGTGGTAAGTGCTTTCTGTTTGTTTTTTTAATAGTTCAGGAAGAGCTAATTTTTGTTCTTATTTTTACTTGTCACATTTTAAATGTTTCTCTTTTCTTATACTCTGTGTATTTTGCATTTTAGCTCTTACTAAATAAGGAGAGTGTCATTTTACTTTTAGACAAGAGGCTCGGTGCACGAAATTCGTGCACGGGGAGTGGAGGCCTGCACCCTCTCCAATCTGGGACATCCCTCTTATAATCCAGGACTGCTGGCTCCCAACCGCTCGCCTGCCTGCCTGCCTGATTGCCCCTAACCGCTTCTGCCTGCCAGCCTGATTGACGCCTAACTGCTCCCCTGCTGGCCCAATTGCCCCCAACTGCCCTCCCCTGCCGGCCTGGTCACCCCTAACTGCCCTCCCCTGCCAACCTGGTTGCCCCCAACTGCCCTCCCCTGCTGACCTGGTCACCCCAACTGCCCTCCCCTGCCAGCCTGGTTGCCCCTAACTGCCCTCCCCTGCTGACCTGGTCGCCCCCAACTGCCCTCCCCTGATGGCCTGGTCCCCCCCAACTGCCTTTCCCTGCAGGCCTGATTGCCCCCAATTGCCCTCCCCTGCTGGCCTGATTGCCCACAACTGCCCTCCCCTGCCGGCCATCTTGTGGCGGCCATCTTGTGTCCACATGGGGGAGGTCATCCTGTGTTGGAGTGATGGTCAATTTGCATATTACTCTTTTATTAGATAGGATATTAATATTTTCTGTGACCTTAATATTAAAAAAAGGAGTAAAGAAGTTACTTGGAATAAATTTTTTGTCATTTAATATAAATAATGTTTAGTAGTTCTCGAATGACTCAAAATTCATGATACACTTTTTTTTAGGTCCGTATTGAAACAGCTACAACCCTGAAGTTAAATATCCTTAAAAGAATTTTAAAATACTTCATTGTGAAGAATATTAACACTTTGAAATTGTTAATTATTTTGTTAAATCAATTTATGAGATAGTTTAAAATGTAATTTTTGATTGGTTTATTATAGTTGGTTTAAATATATATTTTTTCCTGATAAATGTCATATATTCTCAGTATCCCTTAACTACTCTTTACCTGTTGATGATTTTGAGTTTAGAACGGATCAGTTTCTACCGGTAAGAATATTTCTAGTTTTAAAACAATTTTTGCTTATGTGTTTTGAATATTAAGTGTTATTTTGTAGCTGGAATTAAATATAAGTTATTTATTAAAGCTGAATTTAAAAATATATTTAATTATTTTGGAAGTACTTGGTAACTTACATTTCAAACAGTTTGCTTTATTCTGCCTTTTTTTGTTTGTTTGTTTAACTGTCTCATCATCTATTTTGGAGCTGAGTTCTAAACTTGCTTTTGTCGCAATTATAAAACATCAAGTAATTTAGTTTCAGATGTGTCTGCTACTTTTACTCTTTAGGTTATCCCCCTGTGCTTTTTTGGGTATATATGTCTGTCTTACACTAGATTGCAAATTACCTGAAAAGCAGAATACTAAGTCTTACTCATCTTTTTATTCTTCACTCAACTCCAAGCACCCAGCATGGTCTTTTAAGAGCACACAATGTGGTATTTTTATATAATTGGTGTTCAGTAAGACTTGTTAAATATTCAGTAAAATTGGGGCAGTAGTTGTTCTAAGAGGAATAGGCAAGAAGAAAATCATGATCTTATCAATAGGTACAGAAAAAGCATTTAATAATATACAACATCCATTTATGATTTAAACACTCAATAAAATGGGTATAGAAGGAAATTACCTCAACATTATAAAGGCTGTATATGACAAACCCTCAGCTAATATCATACTTAATGGTGAAAAACTGAAAGCTTTTTCTCTAAAATCAGGAATAAGATAAGGATATCCATTCTCACCACTCTTATTCAACACTAGAGGCCTGGTGCATGAAACTCATGCACGGGGGGAGGGGGTCCCTCAGCAAGCCTGCACCCTCTCCAATCCGGGAGCCCTCGGGGGATGTCCAACTGCCGGTTTAGGCCCGATCCCCACAGGCCAGACCATGGAACCCCACCTATATATATATTTTTCAGAGAGAATACTTTTTAAAAGTTGATTTGCGGGATCGGGCCTAAACCAGCAGTCGGACATCCCTCTCGCAATCCGGGACTGCTGGGTCCTAACTGCTCGCCTGCCTGCCTGCCTGCCTGCCTGATCGCCCCTAACCGCCTCTGCCTGCCGGCCTGATCACCCCCTAACTGCTCCGCTGCTGGCCTGATTGCCACCTAACTGCTCCCCTGCCAGCCTGATCACCCCTAACTGTCCTCCCCTGCCGGCCTGATCGCCCCTAACTGCCTCTGCCTTGGCCCCCGCCACCGTGGCTTTGTCCGGAAGATGTCTGGTGTAATTAGTATATTACCCTTTTATTAGTATAGATACTTCTGGAAGTAATAACCAGAGCTGTAGGCAAGAGGAAGAAATAAAAGGCATCCACATTGGGAATAAAGAAGTAAAACTGTCACTTTTTGCAGATGAAATGATTCTATATATAGAAAACCCTAAAGTCTCCACCAAAAAGCTCTTAGAAACAATTAACAAATACAGTAAAGTTGCAGGATACAAAATCAATGTATAAAAAATTCATTGCTTTTCTATATACTAAATAAAATTTCAGAAAAAGAAATGAAAAAATTCCCTTTGCAGTTGCAACAAAAACAATAAAATACCTAGGAATAAACTTAACAACGGATATGACATACTTATATACTTAAAAACTACAAAGCATTATTAAAAGAGAGTGAAAAACACAATCTCTTGAAATGGATAGGTTTTCTGTGTTCATGGATTGGAAGAATCAATAGTTAAAATGGCCATGTTAACCAAAGCAATATACCCACTTAATGCAATCCCCATCAAAATCTCAATGTCAGTTTTTAAAGAAATAGAACAAAAGAAATCAGAACAAAAGACCCTGAATTGCCAAAGCAATTCAGAGAAAAAGAAGAAAGCAGGGTATCACACTATCTGACTCCACAACAATAATCAAAACAGCATGATCTTGGCAGAAAAATAGACACACAGGCTAATGAAACAGATTTGAGAGCCCAGAAATAAAACCACAAGTATATGGGTAAATAATTTTTGACAAAGGAGCCAAAAACACACTATGGAGAAAAGAAAGCCTCTTCAATAAATGTTGCTGGGAAAATTGGAAAGCCACATGCAAAAGAATGAAAATAGACTACAGTTTGTCCCCATATGCAAAAATTAATTCAAAATGGATCAAAGACCTAAATATAAGATCTGAAAGGATAATTTCCATAGAAGAAAACAGGTACTGAACTCATGGGCCTTGGTCTTAGAGAAGATTTTATGAATTTGACCCCAAAGGCAAGGAAAGTGAAGGCAAAATAAATGAATGTGTCTATCTCCATCTAAAAAGCTTCTGCACAGCAAAATAAACTGCTAACAAAACAAAAAGGCAACCAATCAAATGGGAGATGGTATTTGCAAACAACAGCTTTGCCAAGGGGTTAATATCCAAAATAACTCATACAATTCAACCCCAAACAATCTAATTAAAAAATGGGAATGGACACTTCTTCCAAGAAGACATACAAATAGCCAACATACATAAGAAACGATGTTCAACTTCACTAGCTACTAGGGAAATGCAAATCAAACTACAATGAGATACCACCTCACCTATTAGAGTGGCCATTATCAGAACCCTCATTCACTGCTTGTGGGAATATAGTCTGGTACAGTCACTATAGCGGTTCCTCAAAAAATTAAGAATAGAGTTATTGTGTGACCCAGCAATCCCACTTCTGGGTATCTACCCCCAAAAACTTGAAAACACACTTATTTGCAAAGATATATGCACCCCTATGTTCATTGTAGCATTATTCACAATGCCCAAGACATGGAAATAAAGTGTCTTTTGATACATGATTAGATAAAGTTGTGATACATATAAACTATGGAATACTATTCAGCCATAAGATGAAATACTGACATTTGTGACAACATGGATAGACCTTGAGAATATTATGCTAAGCGAAATAAGTCAGTCAGAAAAGCGATGAACCATATAATTTCACTCATACATGGGATATAAAACTGAAACTCGGAGACATAGACAGACAATAGTATGGTAGTTACCAGAGGGTAAGGGAGGCCAAACATATGGTGAGGGAAGATGATTTGACTTTGGGTAGTGGGTAATCATGTATCATCAAAATCTATACTTGAAACCTATATGATCTTATTAACAAACTAGAGGCCCGGTGCACGAAATTTGTGCACTCTGGGGGCAGGGTCCCCTCAGCCTGGCCTGTGCCCTCTCGCAGTCCAGGAGCTGTCAGTCGGGCATCCTTAGCACTGCTGCAGAGGTGGGAGAGGCTCCCACCACCACCGCTGTGCTCGCCAGCCATGAGCCCGACTTCTGGCTGAGTGGTACTCCCCTGTGGGAGCGCACTGACCAGCAAGGGGCAGCTCCTGCATTGAGCGTCTGCCCACCGATGGTCAGTGTGCGTCACAGCGACCATTTGTTCTGCCATTTGGTTGATTTGCATATTAGCTTTTTATAATATAGGATATTACCCCAGTACATTTAATAAAATCAATAAATAGCTCATGAGTATTGGCTGTGCCAAAAAAGGAAGAAAATCTATATATATAAAAGGCTAAGCAACTGTCTAACAGGCCGGTAGGAATGACACGCACTGACCACCAGGGGACAGACGCTCAATGCAGGAGCTGCCGAGCTGTGGTGACTTGGCAGTGGTGGTTCTCAGGTGGCACACTCCGGAACCAGAGAGGAGGGAGCCCGATTCCTTACGGGGCTGTGCGATTCCACCTTCGGCCGTGGGTTATGTTGTTGCTGGGGCACTGTCGGCCCTGAATCTGGTTTGCTGCACACTGTGTTTTCATTCCACACTCTGTATGACAGCAACTTTGCAGAGTGCCCTCTTGCACTCCAGGATCCTTTGGGGGATGTCGGAGAGCCGGTTTTGGCCTGATTCCCGCAGGCCAGGCTGAGGGACCCCATCTGCCAGAGGGACCCCACTCACTCCATAGATGCCCTTCGAGCTGCGGCACCACCCCAGGGGCAGTGGGAGGTTGGCTCCAGGGCATGTCCGGCCTGCCTCACCCAGTCCTACCTCACCGGCCACCTTCTAATTAATTTCTTTTCAGTGTGCATGAATCCATGCACCGGGCCACTAGTTTTTTGATAAAATCTCTATATTTCATGGGGGAACTTGTAGAGCAGAGATTTTTCTTTGCTCAAAGAATCATTAGATATTTTTTGATGAAAGACATATGTTTAAGAAATTTGTATAAAAAGGAACCAAATATCAAAGAACCAAGTATTTTATGTATCTGCTGTCCTGTGATTTGTTAATACTTGCTATAATTTTTATAATATGGGCTTTAATAGCCAGACATAGGATATTTTTCTATTTTTGAATAAGAGATATTCTGTCATTCTTACAGTTATAAGAATGTATACAAAAACTTTCATCTCCATGAAGCATATGTTAAGGTCCATATCAGGCAGCTGGTATGTAAGTGCCATAATTGGTATTCCTTTTACTCTAATGAATAGACCTTGCACAACAGCAGGCATATGTGGAAGAGCAATGACAAGATACTGTTAACAGTATAAAATTTAAATAGAAAATGTTTAGATATAGTTTTCTTTTGAAAGCATTGTGGATGAATGAAATTCTAAAACAGACGCATTTAGCAGCCATAAAGAAAAAATTTCCTAAAATTGACAACTTAAATAGTTTGAAGTTGTTTAGGTAACGCTAAGATTTTGTCTTTTATTTATTGCTTTGACATTATTTCTTTTCTATCTGTCTGTATTTAAAGGTCTTACATTTCTGTTTCAAACCTTTTTTTTTCTTTTGACCTGCAGTATTTGGAAACCATGTTCACGCTACTTTTTCAATTACTGCAGCAAGTTACAGAATGTGACACAAAGATGCATGTTTTACATGTCCTTTCTTGTGTGATTGAAAGAGTCAACATGCAGGTAATTTTGTTTTAAATCATGAAAATAAATGTTAGGGTGTAGTAGAGTATATGTTAAATTTTTAAATTTGTATGCAAAAGCCTCTGCGCACAGCTTGGGTGGGGTTGTAAATTGGGTGGGGCAGGGTCTCAGGGAATCACCAGGGCAGAGCAAATAGCAGTGGCTGCCAGTCAACCCTGCATCGGAGAGGTCCCTGCGTTTGTGTTCCGCGCTCCCATGCAGGAACAATGACCACTGCAAGCACCTCTGCGAGAAAGCTGCCCTCGCGTTCTGGCCCAATGCCAGACAGTCCAGTTTCTCCATATGAGTCTGGGTCCCCAAATTCTTGCCCAGAACTGGAGTTCAGAGCAGTGGGAGCTTGTATCTCCCTCCTGATTGAAAAAGACAACAGCGCACCCAGCTGCCAGCCCCTTTTGCACACACCTCCGTTCCTCTACACTGCCACACCTCTGCACCTCCTACCAGACTCAATGCGCTTTTCTTTTCTCTTTCCTTCTAGTTGTCGAACTTCCACTCAGCCAGCCTTCCCGTGGTTCTGGATGATAGTTTGTTTTGTCTTTTAGTTGTAGTTTTAATGTGGTTGTGCGCGACAGCAAGTTCAGGTGTTTACCTATGCCGCCGTCTTCCCTCTCCATCTTCTTAATCAAAACCATAATTATAGTCAGGGAACTTAACATTGATTCAGTGCTGTTGTCTAATATCAAGTCCATATTCAGATTTCCTCAGTTGCCCCAGTAATATACTTTGAACCTTCCTCATCCTACCCATAGGGAGGGATGTATTTGACGTTCATGTCAACATTATGTTTTCTAATCATCACCAGCCCTGTTTTGGACTTTTGCAACAGTGACTCGATGGGTGATTTCTGAAATAGTTGTTTTGAAGCATTAGTTTTAATTTAGCACATCATATATTCTAATGAATATCTAAGATTGGAATGTAAATATTTTATGACTTTCAAATGTAACTGGGTACTTTGGTTTATTACCTATTCCATCTATAATTCGTTGCTTACACTTTCTTTCTGTCATTCCTTGAAAAGTATTCTACTTGTTCCAAACCAAAACTGGTTTGTTTTCCTTATCAGTAGAACATGCTGTTATATGCTGTTTTTAGATGAGTATAAATGAGTATTTTGAAACTTGTGTTTTACATATTAAGTGGTATGCTTTTATAGGCTAATTTGTATGTTCTTTGAGATAGGGCGCTTAACATAATTAAGAGCCAAGCAGATACTATTTATTATAATAGTTTGATTCCAAATTTGAAAATAAGGTAATATAAATAAAGAATCTCTTAATATTCAGTTTTATCTCACTGAAGTATTTGAACAAATATTAAATATACACTGAGTGGCCAGATTATTGTGACCACCCCATCAGTACTTCATTGACACTTCCAAAAATACTGAATATTGGAAACTTCCTAAGCAAATACTCTCAAGGTTTTATTATTATTTGTATAACTAATTCACTTCATTCTACTGATGGGGTGGTCATAATAATCTGGTCACTGTGTGTGTGTGTGTGTGTGTGTGTGTGTGTGTGTGTGTGTATGTATTTGTTTTAAAGAGGGAGGGAGGGAGGGAGAGAGAGAAGGAGGGGGGGGGGGAGAGAGAGAGAGAGAAACATCGATTGGTTGCTTCCTGCACTCACCTGGACTGGGGATTGAACCTGCAACCTGGGTATGTGCCCTTACTGGGAATTGAACTGGCGACATTTCAGGGTATGTGCCCTTACTGGGAATTGAACTGGCGACATTTCAGTACATGGGACAATGCTTAACCAACTGAGCTATACTGGCCAGGGCTGAACAAATATTTAACTTATTTTTCTGTACATTACCTTCTGGGGTGGGATGTGAAGGACACAGATTCTATAAATTTTTTTGCTACCCTTTCACTGTATGCTGTTTCATAAGCAGAATAAAGAAACACTCATTTTTTTTTTTTCTGGTAGCAGTTTTTAATTTTAATCCATGGGATTGAAATAGGTAGCACTGAAGCTGAAGGTCTACTATTTGTTTTATCATCAAGGACACTCATTAGAACAATTCCAAATACTATGACTGTAAGCCTAGAGCTGGAGCACTGTCCAGCTTCAGCGTAGATCCATTTTATTTTCCATGAGGCTCACTGTCAAGCTGTGCTGTGTGCTTCAGGGTATATTTTTCAAAACTGGTTAACTGGACTTGACAATTGTATTCTTTCTTCTCCTTCATTTCCACTGTACCGCCTGTACACCTTCACCATTGCACTAACCTTTTCTCATTGTAAGGGTTTGTATGTGTAGCTTTATATCCTTTTCTTTCTGGTGCCTTGTGCTTGGGGCCTGATACTTGGAAGATGCTATCAGATAATTGTTGAATGAATAAATAAGTGCTGACTGTTTCTAAAACAATGTATTTCCAGTTAAGTAAGCTGATTTAGAAAGAAAGGAGATTATAACAGCATCTTTCTATTAAACTCTAAAGAAATAACTGGCCTTTATATATTATTTCACATTCCTAAATTTTATTTCATGTAAAACATTTGGTAACTGTTTTAAAATATTTACCATAGCCCTGGCAAATGTGGCTCAGTTGGTTGGAGTGTCATCCTGTACACTGGAAGATTGTGGGTTTGATCCCTGGTTGGTGTGTGTGCGGGAGGCAACCAATTGATGTTTTCACTCTCACATCGATGTTTCTCTTTCTGCCCTCTTCCTTCCTCTCTCTCTGAAATCAATAAAAGCATGTCCTCAGGTGAAGAAATATATATATATATACACACACACATATACATACATACACACATATACACATACATACACACACACACGTATGTTAGATATATAAGGTCAAGTACCAAAGAGCTCTGTGTCTATGTAATGTCTGACTTATCTTTAAAAGGATATATGCTTGCCCTAGCCGGTTTGGCTCAGTGGATAGAGTGTCGGCCTGCGGACTGAAGGGTCCCAGGTTTGATTCCGGTCAAGGGCATGTACCTTGGTTGCGGGCACATCCCCAGTAGGAGGTGTGCAGGAGGCAGCTGATCGATGTTTCTCTCTCATCGATGTTTCTAACTATCCCTCTCCCTTCCTCTCTGTAAAAAATCAATAAAATATATTTAAAAAAATAAAAGGATATATGCTTACTATATTACATGTAGTATATATTAAATATTTGCTCTCTGGGACTTAAATAGGTCTTTCATTGTTTCTTAAGATAAATCGCCTTTTTTACTAATAGAATTCTTTTACTTCCCCTACTTCTGTTGTGATAGATACGGCCGTATGTAGGATGTTTGGTGCAGTATTTGCCTCTTCTGTGGAAGCAGAGTGAAGAACACAATATGTTGAGATGTGCTATTCTGACAACGCTTATTCATCTTGTTCAGGTAAGATACTTCACAGTTTCTTAGTTCAGTATTTTTTTCTTCTTTAAAATTTGTCATTGTTTGCATGTGTTTTATGTTAATGTTAGTGAAAGGCCTCACATTTTATGTCTTATATGTGTGATCTAAACAGTTTTTAAAACACTGTTTGTATATTTACTTTGGACATTTTTGACATAAGAAAATTTTCCTCTACTTTTTAGAGATGATTTCTTTCGTTAGGTGTAGTGGTCCTCAGTGATGGTAAACCCACAATCTGTGTAGTCCATGGTACATTGCAGGCTGCTTCCTTGTTATGCAGGGATTTTCTGCATAAACTTCATTTTTACTCCTTTTCCTTAATTTAAAATAAAAATTTTCCTTTTCATAAATTGGAAAGACAGAACAGGTGAGTTGCTTTTGAGAGAAGGAGTGAATTTGATTTTAGACATCTTGACTTGAAGTGTTGGGATGTGCAGTAGGTAGAGAGGAACCTAAACTTCAGGGAAAAAGAATGAGACTCTAATTCTCATTTGAACTGAAAATGAATTATAGTCTGATGGTGAGAGAAGAGCTTAACCCTGTCTCTGAGTGTATGGATGCTGAAGTGATTTTTACTGCCTTTGCTTCAGAGTTTGATAGATTTTTCCAATGGGAGATCTTTCTCTAAATTAAGAATTTCTAGCCGAAACCGGTTTGGCTCAGTGGATAGAGCGTCGGCCTGCGGACTGAAAGGTCCCAGGTTCGATTCCGGTCAAGGGCATGTACTGGGGTGCGGGCACATCCCCAGTAGGAGATGTGCAGGAGGCAGCTGGTCGATGTTTCTAACTCTCTATTTCTCTCCCTTCCTCCCTGTAAAAAATCAATAAAATATATTTTAAAAAATAAATAAATAAATAAATAAAGAATTTCTACTCTAAATGTTCTAATAAGTTTTAAAAATATCCTTTCTACTATTAGTTTAGAAAAACCTTTCTCAGCCACCTTGATACTTTTTGAAACATAAACTCATTTGTTCAGTAAATATTTATGGATGGGTTTTACAGTTACAAATTTTTGTCTAAGGCAGTTTTAGATAGATGAATGGTGATACAAATTGAAAAAAAAATACTTTTATTGATTTCAGAGAGGAAGGGAGAGGGAGAGATAGAAACATCAATGATGAGAAAGGATCATTGATTGGCTGTCTCCTGCATGCCCCCTACCTACTGAGGATCAAGCCTGCAACCCAGGCATGTGCCCTGACCAGGAATCAAACTGTGACCTTCTGGTTCATACGTTGATGCTCAACCACTGAGCTATGCCTGCTGGACGATACAAATTTTTTTTAAATGCAGTTTCTCTTTAATAAGTCTCTGGCCTAGCATCTCTTTCTGTCTACCCTGTAATTCTTGTGATTATCCTCAAAGATTATCTCTTTTATTGATGAGGATACGTACCTTGGTTGCAGGTCCTATCCTGGCCCTGGGTGGGGCATGAGTGGGAGGCAACCAATTGATATCTTTCTCACATTGATGTTTGTTTCTCTTTCTCTCTCTCTTTCTCTCTCTCTCTCTCTCTCTCTCTCTCTCTCTGTCTCTCTCTCTCTCTCTCTCTCTCTCTCTCTCCCCCCCTCCCCACTTCTATTCTCTCTAAGAAATCAATGGAAAAAATATCCTTGAGTGAAGATCAAAAAAAATTTTTTTTTTTAAATTTCCTGATGATGTGGGTATATTTGTATCCCATTGTTCTGGACACTTGGATATTTCACATTGGAAACTCATATTCTTGGGTTCTAGGTTATGATATTATATTTTATTTTTTCCTCCCCTTCTTGTTTTTATTTTTTGTCCCCTTCTGAACTTTTTATTACTTAGACGATAGATCAGTAAACCAGTCCTCTATTTTTCTTACTGTTCTGTCCTGCCTTTTTATGTATATAAAAGGCACTCTTTTGCTCTACTTTCTGAATAATTTTCTGAACCTTATCTTTCAACCTTTTAAGTTTTTCTTTAATATTTTAATGTCTCTGACTTTTTTGTTTTGTTCAGTTTTTAGAAGGTGTTATTCTGTTTTCTCCCTTAACTTAAAAACAATTATAGATTCACATGCAATGGCAAAAATAGTATAGAGAGACTCCCTTGTGCCCTTCACCTTATTTCCCCTTATGTCTTAGGTAATGATGGTACAATATGACTTTCCCCATTTAAGCATTTCTGATAATTTTATTAATAACTGATTAATTTATTTTTGAGCTTTTACAGTATTATAGACAATGTCTTGTAGTTATAACCATGGCCCAAAAGAATGTTCAGATTTAATGCTGCATATCTGGGATTGTACATGTATTTGAGGCCTCTAGATTATAAAGATGAATCTCATCATGATTTTACAGAGAGAGAGTCTTAAACGTTTCACACTTGCTTCCTTTAGTTTTGCTAATCCTAGTATATTGTGCTCATTGGGATGTGCACGAAGTAGATAGATTCTAATTTTCTTGAGAAATTTTAAGTCTACTTGATAATCAATATGAACTTGACTAGTTTTTCTTAATGTTCTTTCTTTTTTTTGTTCTGTTAAAGATTGAGCTATGGAGAGTAAAATTTTAACTAAATATTAAAGCCCAATATACTATTATTTTTACTTTATTAAATGTGATATTTTTATAATTCTCTTTGGAAATAATCTTCAATAAGGTCTTTCACCTTATTTTTAGTTATAGAAA
Source organism: Myotis lucifugus (assembly GCF_000147115.1). Lineage (NCBI taxonomy): Eukaryota > Metazoa > Chordata > Mammalia > Chiroptera > Vespertilionidae > Myotis > Myotis lucifugus. Next base: position 46,065,584 of record NW_005871048.1, on the reverse strand, counting down.
GAGCCAAACTTATGCTTAACGTATTTAAGGATAAACTTTATATATTTCCTTTGAAGTGTCTTATGTTCTGATACAGATTGAATTTATTATAAATATTTCATTAAAAGGGGAATATATATATTTTAAAATAAAGATATCTAACTTAAAAAAGGGAAATACATAAATGTTTTGTTGCATTGTCATTTGCTATAAATTATATTGACATTTGAATTATTTTCTAAGTGAGGTGGTGTTTGGTTATTTTATTTCCTTTTTATGTTTATCAGATTATATAGAGATTATTAATGGATTAGAAATGGACTTTCCATCCTTTTGTTTTCTTTGAGAGTGAGATTTGTGTGGTACACTGAGTCAACCTTCATAATACAGTAATTAGGCAAACTAGAATTTTAGATATAATGCCCTCTCTTCCTCTCTATGTTTTTGGCTCTTTAAAAATATTAGCAAAATATCTTCATTAAACTAATATGTACATATTTTTTATGTATATATTTTTTAAAAGCTTACAGAAAAGTACAAAAAAAAAGAAAACTCCTTTACTCTCTTCCAGTATTCTTTTCCTTTTCCATATTTACCTAGTGTTAACAGTTTTTTTCTATTTTCTCCCAAGAAACATTTTTATGCATATATCGCATATTCAGAAATGTAGCTATTTGAAAAATATTTTTGCATGTAGAATTATTATACACACTTCTGTACTTTTTAAATCCAGTTTATAATTATTTTGAAATTGTTTATATTCCATGTCTAATCCTTTCTCACAGCTAAGTATTCTAGAATAGTAATACACCATAATGTAATTATCTTACTGATGAACATTTAGGTTGAGTTCAGTGTTTATTATTTAGGTTAGATAATTTATAGAATTTAATATTTTAATGTTAACACCTCTTTAATAGTCAGAGATGGGGATATAAATATTTATGTATGGAAACTCTTTAAATGAACAGATTTGTATAGCCTTGATATATATTATTTTACTACCATTAGGTAACTGAATAGTATTTTTATGCTACTTGCTTTCTAATTGTAAACAGAACTAACTTTGTTTTAGTTATGTTTATATTTAGGGCTGTCCTTTAAAATCTAATTAATTTACTTTATAAGTTGTTTTTAGAGCTTTTATATATGATAGGTGATTGATTTTTTTGTTTTTTGGGTTTTTTTTGGGTGGTGGTGGTGGTGGGACCTTAGAATGTCTTATATTAAATTTTATTTATACTTCCCATAGGGATTAGGAGCAGACAGCAAGAACCTGTACCCTTTCCTGCTTCCAGTTATTCAACTGAGTACAGATGTTTCCCAGCCTCCACATGTTTATCTTCTGGAAGATGGTTTAGAATTATGGTAAGAGGAAAAACTTAATACCTTGGACTTTTTTTTTTTTCTTGACCTTCCTTACTCTCATTTCAATAAAGCAAAGGCCACGTAACAGGGCTTAAAAACTCAACATTTAAAAATAAAAACATAAAGTCGGTTTCCCCAAAGTGGGTAGCATAATAGCTCCATCTTTTCTTGGCAGCTTTCACTCATTGTAGGCTTACAATTGTCAGAGTTAAAGGGGAAGTTTCAGTAAGAACTCAGCTGCATTTTATCTTTTGGAATTTGGAATGTAAATTTTAGATATCAATAAATTTTGAAAACTAAAAATTTACTTAAAACTTCCAGTGTGTTAAATGAGATTTCAGGGAATTGTTGAGTTACTTTCAACCTCTTATTAACTTACCATAAGTACTGGGATTATACCTTATCCCCAAATATTAGTACTGATTAGTCTTGATTTATTATTTTACTAAGTGAAGAGTATGTAGTGTTTAAAAACAAACCTACGAAAACCTTTTTCTGTGACAGCTCAGTGCCTTAAACTGTAAGGAACTGTGCTAGAAAATCATTTTGCTTTATTAAGCTTATTTTACTGATGACAGCAGTCTCTCTTTAAAATGTAGTTTATAATACAGGAAAGGTTTAAAAATTCCAATATATATACTCACACTGGAATTAAAAAGCAAATCACAGAAATTAACCATAGAAAACAATAACACTTGGGGCTTCCCTTCTTCCCTTTCTTCTTCTCTCTCTCCCTTATTTTCTTAGTTTTGTTTAGCTTTCTAGGAATGAACAGTGTTTTGATTCTTAGAAATTATCTTCAGTGCAAATTATAAATTAATGATCTGTATCAAAATACTCGAAGTACAATTTTAAAACATAAGTAGGTAGATATTTGCAATTTATTTCTCATTCTTTTCTAGGTTGTTTTAAGTTAAATGACTTCTGGATGGTTTGATTATAAGTTAGCGTATGTTGGACACTTTTATATTCGTGTTAGAGGCCTTGTGCACGGATTCGTGCACATTGAAAGGAAATTAGTTAGAAGGTGGCGGGACTGGGCAAGACGGGCCGGACACACCCTGGAACCAACCTCCCGCGGTCCCTCCCCAGCCTGGGGTGGTGCCGGGGCTCGATGGCCATCTGCAGAGTGAGCGGGGTTCCTCCAGCAGGTGGGGTCCCTTGCCCTGGCCTGTGGGGATCGGGCCAAAACTAGCAGTCTGACATTCCCCGAGGGCGTCCCAGAGTGCAAGAGGTCACTCTGCAAAGTTGTTATCGTTCGGCAGCTCCTGTGTTAAGCGTCTGCCCCCTGTTGGTCATTGCACGTCATAGCTACTGGCTGGTCGGCTGGTCGCTTAGGCTTTTGTGTGTGTGTATACATACATATACTGTATATATATATTTTTTTTAATCCTCACCCAAAGATATATTTTTCCATTGATTTTTAGAGTGGAAGGAAAAGAGAATGGAGGGAAGGAGGGAAAAAGAAGGATCGAGAGAGGATAAGAGAGAGAGAGAGAGAGACATCGAAACATCGATTGGTTGCTTCTCGCTCGCTATCCAATGGGGCCAGGAATTGAATCTGCAACTGAGTACATCCCCTTAACTGGAAATTGAACCCACAACCCTTTGATCTGTGGGCCAGTGCTCTAACCACTGAGCAAAACTGGCCAGGGCAATATTCATATATTTTTATTTGTCCAGAATGGGTTACTTTAGATTAGAGGTTGGCAATTTTATTTTGTAAAGGACCAGACAGTAAATATTTTAGGCTTCCCAGGCTATGCACATTCTGTTCCAACTATTTAACACTGCTGTTTTAGAGCGAAAGCTATTGTAGACAATATGTAAACAAGTGGACAGGGCTGTGCTTCAATAAAACATCATTTACGAAAGTAGGATATGGGTTGGATTTGGCTGTAGTTTGCCAACCCCTACTCTAGATTACAAATTAAAACATTAATCTCTGGTATATAAGTACTTTCTTATAAATGTGTAGATACTATATGATAATGGCTAGTAGAAAAATTTAAAATATTATAGTAAAGAGACATATTCAGTTACTTATCAGTATTGCAGACTTATTATATTAATGTGGTTTAGTAAAGGTGTATACATTTTTTAAGGATTACATGAACAGGTAATCATAAAAATGCATTGCTTTGTTAATGGTAATCTCTTTTTTTCTGCTTTTAGTTATATGTAAACAAAATTAAATCATTATGATACATTTTTAAAAATTTACCAAATTTATAAGTAGCTAAGATTATTTAAAGAATCAGGGTACACATTTCTTCATATACTAGAGGCCCGTTGCACAAATTCGTGCACCAGTGGAGTTCCTTGGCCTGGCCTGCGGGATTGGGCCGAAACCGGCTCTCTGACATCCCCTGAAGATATCCCGGATTGTGAGAAGGTGCAGGCTGGGCTGAGGAACCCCACCAGTGCATGATCAGGGCTGGGGAGGGTTGCAGAAGGTTGGCCAACCGGGGAGGGACCGCAGGAGGGCCCGTCTCGCTCAGTCCTGATCAGCCAAACCCCAGCAGCAAGCTAACCTACAGGTCGGAGTGTCTGTCCCCTGGTGGTCAGTGCACATCATAGCGAATGGTTGAGTGACCTTAGCATGTCATTAGTATATTACGCCTTGATTGGTTGAACAGCCAACCAATCAACTGGACTCTTAGCATATTAGGCTTTTATTATATAGGATTTTTCTTAGTGAGTTACAGCTCATTTGGAATCAGATATAGGTGTCAAGCCCCAATTACACCACTGTGTAAGGTTTGTAATCATCTTCTATGAGCCTCATTTTCCTTATCTGTACATTGAGGAAAAATAATCTATACTTTTACCCAGTTGTCGTGAGGATGAAATAATGTTTGTAAAGTGGTTAGTATTTTGATTTTTTTTTTAAATATATTTTATTGATTTTTTACAGAGAGGAAGGGAGAGAGATAGAGAGTCAGAAACATCGATGAGAGAGAAACATTGATCAGCCGCCCCCTGCACATCCCCCACTGGGGATGTGCCCGCAACCCAGGTACATGCCCTTGACCGGAATCGAACCTGGGACCCTTGAGTCCACAGGCCGACGCTCTATCCACTGAGCCAAACCGGTTTTGGCGTATTTTGTATATGATATTTAAAGCCTGAGAATTGGTGAGATCACTTAAGAAGAGAAGGACAGATAGAGAACATTCAGCTCAGGGGAAAATTCTAAAGAATTTATAACATTTAGAGGCCACATGAGGAGTCATCAAAGATGACAGAGAAGAGCAATCTACTGATATAGGAGGAATACCAAGTGAAGAAGAGACTATTTCCTAAAAGTGGGAGTGGTCAGCTATGTCAGATGTGCTGATTGTTCTAGTAAGAGCAGTACATAGAGGTGAATTGGTCATATGGAGATATTAGGGGTTTCAGTGGAGAAGTAATAACAAAAGATAGAATTGGAGTAGATTGAAGCATGAATTGGAGTTAAGTAAGTACAGACTGTGAGCACTGATAACTTGTTTAAGAACTTTTACTATGAAGAAGTGTGTGGAAATCTGGCAGCCATTGGCTGGTGTGGGGGATGCAAGTTCTAAAAGGGTGGATGATACTCCAGAGAAACATAATTGAAGGAGGCAGTTGTGGAACTGTGTACCTGAAATCTATATGATTTTGTTAACCAGTGTCATCCCAAAAACTCAATAAAAAGGAAAGAAAAAGATAATTTAAGGAGGCAGAAGGGATGTTTTGCTAAGTAAGTAGAGGGGTTTATTGTTTTTTAATAGCAGCAGGAATACTTTATCTGTTTTAATACTTTATCTGTTTTAATTGGAGGAATAATTTATCTGTTTAAGATGGATTTCTGTATTGTAGTTGAATGAGATAGGTAGGTGTTCTATGTAAGCTTCTATTTTTTCAACAAAATATGAAGTGTAATCATCAGCTGAGTGTTATGGCTGGAGTGGGAGTGTATAAAGATATGAGAGGTTTGTGGGAAGCAAAGGTATAAAAGTTTTATATTGGAGAATGGGAATTTGAACTTATTAGGGGATAACCAGTACCAGTTGATGTTTTTGGTCATATATTACAAAATGAAACTTCAGACTTATTAAGTGATTTTTTAAAAAAATGGCTTTCCTCTGCCCTTCTTGATCCATCTTGCTAGAGATTTGTCATTGGTCTTCTCAAAGAACCAACCTTTGGCTTGGATTTTCTTGCATGTTTGTTTCATATTATCTTCTGTTCCTATATTTATCTCATCTTTCTACTTGCTTTACGTTGGTATTTGTCATTTAACCCATATTCTAAGATTTAGCTCAGTAAATTTTAGTTTTCTAATATAAGCCTGTAATGGTATCTTTTATTAACTTACTTGGTTTATCATATTAGAGTGCCTCCAAGAGGCCCTCCACACATATACTCAATAGATGTGAATGAAGTTAGACAAGCTTATAGGGGATGCTCTATGAGGCATGTTTCTGCTTTTCCAGAGAATAGATTCAGTATATCATCATTAGGTGTGTTTTCTATGAGTGTTTGGTAGATACTCTCTTATGAGGTAAAGGAAGTTCCTTTCTATTTATAATTGGATGAGAGTTTTTATAGTGAATGATTTTGAATAGGATCCCCCTCCCTTTTCTTGCAGATATTGTGACAATTGTGTTTTGTCTTCTTTAACTTCTTTTCTAGAGGCTGTTTTGAGGAGGTAAACCAGTTACACACTTCTGTGATAAACTACAACCCATATATAATTTATTTTTTATATATTGATTTTTTTTCCAGATGCTATTATTTTAACTGAGAGTGGCTTGTTCATATTAAGTTTTACTAAGTTCATATTTATTAACATTTAAAGTAAGTGTTTTTAAACTAATTAGTCCAGTGTTTCATTGCAGGGACACATCAATTACACATGACAAGAATATATAAAGAAAATAAAAACGTGAAATAATTTTTATCTTTACCAGACCACTCATAATATCCATGATTTTGCTTTATCATTATAATGATACATATTTTAGTATGTAGTCACTTTCTTTACTGTTTTTTTTCCATGTATATAGAAATAATATTACATGATTTGTAGGTAGGTTTTTAATTTTGATGAATTTGGTAATTTTTTTAAGAGAGATAATTTCATGACTTTTTGTATTGTCTGTTTTTCTTCTTTTACATGGGGCAGTTTTTAAAATATTTATGTTGTGTTGTTAAATAGCTTTAATGGTTACAGAAAGTGATTTAATCTTTCCCTCCCTAGGTTAGTGACTTTGGAAAACAGCCCATGCATTACACCAGAGTTGCTTCGTATATTTCAGAACATGCCACCACTTCTTGGTAGGTATTAAAGCATAAACTTAACTACTGTTTTGAATGCAGCCATAATTAATAGTTTCTAGATTTTTTCCTATGTAAGTTTTAAGGATAATTTCTGCTTGGTAAAGATCAAACAAGAAATGTACTAAATTACTGAATAAAAATCAAAGAGTTCTTAGGAAACTAATTACAAATTAGGTTTGAACTCTGGTAAAGTTTTTGTTTGATAGCAGTTCTATAAGGTATTTAAAAGGTTATACTATAAGGTTGCTTCATCACTACAATGAAGTGAATTAGTTATGCAAATAATAATAATAAAACCTTGAGAGTATTTGCTTAGGAAGTTTTTAGTATTCAGTATTTTTGGAAGTGTCAATGAAGTACTGATGGGGTGGTCATAATAATCTGGCCGGTCATAATAATCTGGCCATTAGTGTATACCCTGGCTTTATCCAGCTTCTTTTTCAATGTGATTTTGTGCTATCAGTTTTTCACAAATGAACTCTGTACATATTTCTGATTTAGCTAAGGAACTACAATATAAACCACATATAATCAAAATTATTAAATAGTGGAAAATCATTATTGTTTGTTGAAGTATTATATATGAGCTGTGAAATCATAAAGCTTAATGTTATTGAAGCAACACTTTTGGTACATGAAACCATAGAACTGGACAGGGTGCTAGAAGTAGGCTTTTTGTCTCCTTTAGGCCATCTTGGATGAAATCTAATTAGATGATATTTTTTTGCCAGTCTGAACATGTATTCTGAAAAAAAAATATATATATATATATATATATATATATATATATATATATATCTCAAAGCCTAATATGCTCCCCGCTGGAGTTTGACCGGGAGACTGATTGCTTGTTATGACATGCGCTGACCAGGATGGGGTGGCGCGGAAAGAAGGAAGGCCCCAGCCGGCAGCTGGGGAAGGGAGGCCCCAGCCGGCAGCCGGGGAAGGGAGGCCCCAGCTGGCAGCCTGAGGCCCCAATCAACTCTGATTGCCGTCCAGTCCTAGGGACCCTACCTATGCACGAATTTCGTGCACCAAGCCTCTAATAATAATAGGAAATGAATACTTTCCTTTTACATATCAGCCACCACTCACAAGTATGTAATAGCCTAGATTTTAAAAAAAAAATTATTTATAAAATTGTTGTTTTATGAGATATTTTACCAGTGCAGATTGACATTTAAACTGATGGAGTATTTAAGAATTTTATTCAGTGCTATTTACTGGCCATTTGGTTTTTGCTTTGTTTTGTTTTAATCTCCAGAATACTATTGCTTTTAACACTACGGTGTCGGGTGAATTTCCCGCCAAAATATAAGATGGCGCGGGCAATTATTTAGGTTTCCCGCGCAAAATCAGAGTTAGTTTAAAATGCCTATATCTTTTGAAGTATGGGTTCGATTGAAATGAAATTTTCGGTTTCTTGTGTAAAAAATGAAAATTTATTCAATCACAGACATTTTTTTATCTATTCAGTACATAAATAATTCGATATATATAAACTAAATACGAAAAACCCAAAAAATACTTATTAC